>NC_058085.1:54841725-55179926 GCF_014858855.1 Bufo gargarizans | reverse complement strand
GAGGAACAGGTAGTCTTGTCCCTGCCATTAGTACCAGGGTCCTATAGGGCTAGATGGGACTGTAGGTATTCCTGCATATGAACACACCTACCTCTGGGGTCTGTTCATACTGGCAGTCAGTGAGGATTTGGTTAGGGTTTCACTAGGAAGTGTCCATCTTCCTCCCCTAGTTATCAGGCCTGATTGCCTGTTCCCCCCTTCCCTCTTATACTTGGTGTGGTGTTTCCCTACCACACTGAAGCGTGACAGTAGCATCTCATGATGTCTGTCAGTATCTGTGTAGAAGCAGATGTCTTTGTGTTTTTTTTACATTCAACTTTATTAACAACATAACATCACCTAGAGACAGGCAGCCATTTTACAAATCACCTAGGGACAGCCATGCAACTACATGCAGTGATGTAGTTACTGTAATAATCCCAATAAAAATTATTATTCCACCACAAGTCCTATTTATCACATGGATGTGTCCTGTGTGCTGACCCAACATATGTATGTCATATAATACTGCTGCTTACTCAAAGTCAGGGATTGTATGATGTGAAGAGACTAATGCTCTGGTTCAGTTAAGCTATGGATGCATCACATAGGACTGATCCATGGGTTATACCATTCTATTGCTTATAGAGGTCAACTGCCTGATATAAGAAATGTATGGAAGCATAATTTTGCATACATGTATATTGGAAAATTTTATGATTTCCTGTTATATAAACTACTAAAAAATATATATATAATGAAATACTCCTTTAACCCCTTCCCAAATGAGTTCTCACACCTCGTAGACATAACGATAAAAATGTTATCAGGGTCAGAATACGGCAATGACAAGAAAAAAATAATTTTTCCAAAGGTTTTTTATTCACAATTAAAACACAAGAAAAACTAAACAAGTGTGGTATCACCGTACTGACCTGGAGGATGAAGAGCACAGGTCAGTTTTACCACACAGTGAACACCATAAAAACAAAACCCATGGTGGAGTAATTGCATTTTCTTTCCAATTCCACCACATTAGGATTTTTTTCCAGCTTCCCTGTACATTGTATGCCCTATTAAATGATGGCATTAGAAAGTACAACTTGTCCCACAAAAAACAAGCCTTCATACGGCTATGTGAATGGAAAAAGAAAAAAAACTTATGGCTCCGGAAAAGCACGGACCGAAAATCGAAAATGCAAAAATCCCTGCATCAGGAAGGGGTTAAAGGAACATTTAAAATATAAATAGGTTATTGATACAGTTCAGGAGCATGGTTCAATACTCACAAACGCCTTCTGTGATTTTTGCAGATGTCTATAAGGCCTTATGCACATGGCCGTGTCAGTATTTTGGTCCGCAAAAAAATGGATCCGCAAAATACAAATGCCTTCTGTGTGCATTCTACATTTTTCTTACCTCCATAAATAGAAAGTACAATTTTCTTCTGCTATACAGTCAAGAATAGGGCATGTGCTATAACTTGTGGAATAAAAAAACAAACCCACAAAATAGACTTATGTGTGCATGGCCCCATATAAATAACAATAGCCCTAACTTGGAATCTACATACAGTCATGGCCTATTGGTTTTTAGAATTGCTGGAGGTTTCAGACTCTTCACAATACTAGGTTCCCAGGTGGAGGTGAACTCCTCCTTTGAAGCAAACTTGTCAGTACAGTTTAGGTCACCATTGCCTTCACTAAAAAACACCCATACAGGATTGTTTGATGTCTCTGGTGCACATATATATAATCTCAACCTGAGGGCACACCCCTCAGCTCCATTGGAGCACTGCGCATATGCCAGAGGACAGGGCTAGAATATAAAGGGCAACATCCAGAGCACCCTATTGTTCCACACTGCATGACTGTGACGAATTGATGATTAATGTTTCACCAACTTTTCAACAAAAACAGTATACTGCACACAGAAAGTAGAGGAGAATCTGCTTCCTAACATTCTCTTACTCATTCAGAACCAGTCTCAATATCATGGAGGACATTACAGAGAAAAGCTGACCTATATGTTTGTGAATTTTGCACTTGTGGTGAGATAGAAACTTTCTATGTAGCTGCGCAGATGAGGCTAAAGAGGATTTCTTTTTCAAGCAGTTTTTTAGAGCTGAAGTTGGTTTCTTATTCATCGTTTTCTTATTCACGTCATTTGTATTTTTCTTTTTTTATGAATTTTGAGGAGACTTTATCACCAGTAATAAATAAAAAAGTTGCAGTGAGCTGTCCTAAAGGGAAATTAGTTGAAAGTGGCATTAAAACAGAAATGACAAAATATAGACAAAAAGTGTGATTTACAGGGTTAAATTAATTCGGGTCTGTGATCTTGCACTGCCAACTTACAGAGGGTGGTGACTCGCATGCAGTTAAAGGGGTTTTCCAAGATTATATTAATAATGACTAGGGTTGAGGGAACCCGTAAATATTCAGGTTTAGCTGAATTTTGGTTCAAAGTTCATTTAGGGTACCCAAACTTGACCTCTAAACTGAACCTCATAGAAGTCAATGGTGACCCGATCTTTGGTGCTGTAAAATGCCTGCAAATTAGTCATAGAAAGGGCTAGAGGGCTGCAAAAGTAATCAAAATCAAAGTAAGAGCAGTAATATTGCCCTGCAAACATATACGGATAGGGAAATGACTTAAAGTAACATAGAATAGAAGAAAATAAAAAATAATCTCCAACTGGAGTAGGAGGGTGAGTAGGCGGTGGACGTGGTCGTGTAGGTCGAAGAGGCAGAGGAGGCAGTAGCCAACACTGTTTTTGTAGGGTTTTATTTTTAATTTTTCAATTATTTTAATTTTTTTGTCTTTGCACACATCCTTTTCTGCCATCTTTTTTTCTTATTCACCACAGAGCCGCACCAGTTTGGCCGAAACGTCACACTTAAGCGGCTTATTGAATAAAAATCACTAAGCAAGAACTTCTATTGATGAACGGGGTAGAAACCCTACTTTCAGTTACAAAAAATAAAAAACTGCAGCTCGTATCGAAGCATTTGCCTACAGAGTGCAGAGGATGTCAGCAGTAAGTTTGTGTTGATGTCACTGTTTACAGAGATGACACGTGATCATAAAGCTTGCATGTCTTCTGTGTTTTGTACCCACTCCTGCTTTTGGCATCCAATTCATGGGCGTATCCTGATGCAAAATAAGAACTGTATGATACAGGCCTTACGGATGCTCCAAAGACAGAATCCGTTGTGTCTCTCATTTTTCCGTCCTTATGAAAGATCAGAAGGGTAAATTAAATGGTGATGTCAACAAGGCCAAACAGGTAGTACATAGAGTGGTGACATAGACAATTAGTCGGGAGAGTGGAAACCGCATGAGGAGTCAACACAGTGGTCCAGTTACATTATGGGGAGGGTTGTAACTGCATGAAGAGTCAACACAGTGCCCCAGTGACATAGTGGGTAGATGGCAACAGCATGAATAGTCAGCATAGTGGCCCAGTCACAGAGTGGTGAGAATGGGAATCTCATGAGGAGTCAACACAGTGAACCAGTCTCAGAGTGGTGAGAATGGGAATCGCATGAGGAGTCAACACAGTGGCCCAGTTACATAGTGGCGAGGGTGGAAATCACATGAGGATTCGAATGAGTCAACACAATGGCCCAGTCACAGAGTGGGCCATGCTGACATCCTCCGGTGGCTTGATGAAAAATTCCCACACCGCTGATTATGTTATTTTACCCCCACCACTCTGTGTTGACTGCCTGCTACCGCTGCCTCCTTGAACCCGTGCACTGCTACTTCTTTCCAGACAGGTAGGCTCCTGCGTGGCAGGCGGTCTACCCAGGGCATGTTTGGCTACAGATCTGAGACTGCTGCTACCCTGCTGACTCATGGCCATGCTACCACCCTGGTGGCTTAGCCGCTGCCTCAAGCGCAAGCTGCCACCCTCCCTCTTCTCCTGATGATGATGATGAAGCCCCCCTCTTCAACCGGCTCCCACGTGTGATTGGCTACATCGTCATCCACTACTGTCTGCACATCACTGATGTCACCCTCAGGGCCACGTGCCTGACCGCTCGCAACACCAGCTCACATGCGACTCTCATCGTCGATACTTGCCCGCCTACTGGAGGAAGCGGCGGATCTCTCCTCCTCACCTGTCTGTCGGATATACTGTACTGTAGCATTAACTGCAAGGGTAAAAGAGCAATAGTATCAGGCTGCAGTTTCGCACCAACTCCGCAACTACTGATTGACGCATCAAATTAAGTATAAAAGAATTTGAACACCCTAAAATGTGTAGTATCAAGCCACAGTTTCACACCAACTCCTGAACTACTGATTGATGCATGGAATTAAGTGTAAATGAATTTGAACACCCTAAAATATGTAGTATCAAGCCAGGTTTGGGTCAAAAACACAGAACAGGTACAGATCTTTCCATTACACCTTAGTATGCTTCACTACTGGTTTTGACTCACAAAAAATTATAGCCATAACGGACCAAATAACTGAAGTGTGAAGTCACCCTAAAGTGTGTAGTATCAGGCCACTATTTCACACCAACTCTGGAACTACTGATTGAGCCATCAAATTAAGTGTAAAAGAATTTGACCACCCTAACAGTGTGCAGAGAAATGGTCTGCTTGAGCAAAGGGTGGCTAACCCTTTTCGGGTCATCTGTTCTCAGCCTTTATGGTGTGATCACCTGTAGTATCTTTTTTTTTTTTTTAAACCGAGGAGCATGCTTTCTTCACCCATGCAGCATGCCAGACCTCAATTTCACCCCAGAAGCAATGATAGATGGAGATACATATATAAACGAAATACACCCAGTTGTATCAGACTGTACAGACACTTTAAATTTGTGTCCACTTTCATGCCCATTTGTGTTCCAGTCACTTCTGTTTTAATGCCGATTTCAACTTTTTTATTATTGACGATAAGGTCTCCTCAAAATTCATTTTTTTTTTTAAAAACATACGAATAATGTGAAAAAAACGGATAAATAAGAAACCAACTTCAGCCGCGAATAAGAAACTGGCCTAATTAGACTGCTGCTTACTCCCCTCACCTTCCCCTTCATAGACTTGTATTGATATGTGCAGTATGATACTTCAGCATTTTTCAAAGTGAAAAGTGATTAGCAAGGGAGGGAGGAGAGCAAACAGCTAAGAGCTAGACATTTTTCACTGATAAGGCATATTACAAAGTTTCTTGTAGTTGATTGTACTATTGATTTATGCACTGTTGTGTGAAAAGTTAAATAACAAAAGACTGAGCACCCCAGCAAAATTATGTGAGGTGCAGTAGGTGTAGGGGTGTTGAGGTCCTATTAAAATACTATATAGATATGTTCCACGCACACTCGAGATTTCAAATACAAAAATCCATGAACATTGCGCTGACCTGTACATAACTTTGCGCATGTAAGCCGGTCGAAATCTACGCCAGCTTGCTTGCTGGCTTAAATTTAGACTATTTTGTACACCTAAAACAGGTGTAGAAAATGAAGAATTGGGCAGACCTTCCCCGCCCACGCCACGTCCTCTTTTTTAGACCAGGCGTGAGCAGGCAAATGTCGCAGATTGCAGTGCAAGTAACCAGGATAGTAAATGACCCCCTATATTTGCACTGTGAAATTTATGAGAGGCAACACGTCAATCCAGACGTTTTGGTTCCTTCCAGACCTTTTTCATAGTGTCACTTTATCTTTGGTATCTGCAGTAGAGATGCCGCGAATGGCGAATGGCGAACGCGAATTTCCTCAAATGTTCGCGAATGGGCGAACCACCATAGACTTCAATAGGCAGACGAATTTTAAAACCCACAGGGACTCTTTCTAGCCACAGTAGTGATGGAAAAGTTGTTTCAAGGGGACTAACACCTGGACTGTGGCATGCCGGAGGGGGATCCATGGCAAAACTCCCATGGAAAATTATATAGTTGACGCAGAGTTGGGTTTTAATCCATAAAGGGCATAAATCACCTAACAATCCTAAATTTTTTGAACAACGTGGTTTAAAACATCCAGTGTGTGTATACGATCAGGTATGATGTTGTATCGATCAGGTAGTGTAAGGGTTACGCCCGCTTCACAGACATTGACAGACCAAACTCCCCTTTTAATGCACCGCAAACAGTTCATTTGCCCAACAGCAAACTCCCCATTTGCACAAGGTTGGATACCAAGCTAGCCATGTTCGAACGGGGAGGTGGTTAAAAAAAACCTGGCTACCTCCCCTTTGTTTGAATCCACGGTCACTGCGTCTGCGGCGTGCAATTTACTTTCACACCCGATATGAGTGTTATTTTCTGTAGTTCTCTTCTCATCAGTTTAATCCCTGTTACGTCCCCAATCTGGGGTCCATTTATTGAATTGATTTTTCGAACGGGGAGATGGTTAAAAAAACGCTGGCTCCCTCCCCTTTGTTTTAATCCACGGTCACTGCGTCTGCGCCGTGCAATTTACTGTCACACCCGATATGAGTGGTATTTTCTGTAGTAATATTCTCATCAATTTAATCCCTGTTACCTCCCCTATCAGGACGTGTCTTGAATGGATTTTAGACAACCGCAAACAGTTGTCAAAAGTTGACAAACTCTTAGCAGAAATGTGATTTATCTGTGTGCGTCCTTCTTGTTACTTCCAAGTTGGGGCACTGCGCGTGCGCCGTGCAATGTACTCTGCCACACGGTATGAGTGGTGTATTAACTAGTACTATTCTTATCGGTTTAATCCCTGTTACATCCCCTATCCGGGGACTTGTGTTGAATTGATTTTAGGAACCGGGAGATGGAGAAAGCAGCTTGGTCGGTCCTCTTACTCCCAAGTTGGGGCACTGCGCGTGCACGGAGCAATGTGCTGTGACATCCTGTATGAGTGGTGTCTTAACTAGTACTATTCTTATCAGTTTAATCCCTGTTACGTCCCCTATCCGGGGACGTGTGTCGAATTGATGGACAGGTCATTCTCCTTCATCCTTTTTATTTCTGAGGGTCCCTCAACAGACATGACAGCATGAAAAACCCCATTTGCACAAGGTTGGATGCTGAGCTACTCATTTCCCGTTCCTTCTCCTCACTGATGTCATTGACGGTCTGTTATTCCCCCCATCCACGTACAACACCACGGGTCCCATATAGGTGACAACAACGAGCACCCTGGGACGCCTGCTGTGGTTGATATTCCTCCTCCTCAAAGCCACATTCCTCCTCTGACTCCTCTTCCTCATACTCCTCTTCCAGCGTTGCCGCAGGTCCGGCAAACGATGATGACAAGGCTGTTTCTGGTGGTGATGGTGACCACAACTCTTACTCTTCACGCTCATCTACAGCCTGATCCAGCACTCTTCGCAGGGCACGCTCCAGGAAGAAAAATGGGATGAGGTCGCTGATGGTGCCTTCAGTGCAACTGACTAGGTTTGTCACCTCCTCAAAAGGACTCATGAGCCTACAGGCATTGCGCATGAGCGTCCAGTAACGTGGCAAAAAAATTCCAAGCTCCACAGAGGCTGGCCTAGCCCGGTCATACAAATACTCGTTGATGGCTTTTTCTTGTTGGAGCAGGAGGTCAAACATTAGGAGTGTTGAATTCCAACGTGTCGGGCTGTCGCAAATCAAGCGCCTCACTGGCATGTTGTTTCGCCGCTGAATATCGGAAAAGTGCGCCATGGCCGTGTAGG
This sequence comes from Bufo gargarizans, assembly GCF_014858855.1. NCBI lineage: Eukaryota > Metazoa > Chordata > Amphibia > Anura > Bufonidae > Bufo > Bufo gargarizans. The sequence continues at coordinate 55,172,292 of NC_058085.1, read as the reverse complement.
AACGCCTTAAATGGCCACACACCTTCCTGGCCTGCTTGAGGACGTCCTGTAAGCCTGGGTACTTAGACACAAAGCGTTGTACGATGAGATTCAACACATGTGCCATCCACGGCACATGTGACAACTTGCCCAAATTCAATGCCGCCAACAAATTGCTTCCATTGTCACACACCACTTTGCCGATCTCCAGTTGGTGCGGGGTCAGCCACTGATCCACCTGTGCGTTCAGGGCAGACAGGAGTGCTGGTCCGGTGTGGCTCTCTGCTTTCAGGCAAGTCAACCCCAAGACAGCGTGACACTGTCGTATCCGGGATGTGGAATAGCCCCTGGGGAGCTGGGGGGATTCAGTTGATGTGCAGCCAGATGCTGCAGCAGAAGAGGACACAGCCGAGGAGGTTATGGAAGAGGATGGAGTAGGAGGAGTAGAGGAGGTGGCAGTAGGCCTGCCTGCAAGTCGTGGCGGTGTCACCAACTCCGCTGCAGAGCCACGCATTCCATGCTTGTCAGCCGTCAGCAGGTTGACCCAATGTGCAGTGTACGTGATATACCTGCCCTGACCGTGCTTTGCAGACCAAGTATCAGTGGTCAGATGGACCCTTGCCCCAACACTGTATGCCAGAGATGCCATGACTTCCTTTTCAATAACAGAGTAGAGGTTTGGAATTGCCTTTTTTGAAAATAAATTTTGTCCGGGTACCTTCCACCTACACTTGAAGGCCTCAGACTCCACCAGCTGGTATGGTAAAAGCTGGCGGGCTAAGAGTTCCGTCAAGCCAGCTGTCAGACGCCGGGCAAGGTGGTGACTGTGACATTGGCTTCTTACGCTCAAACATTTCCTTGACAGACACCTGACTGTGGGCAGATGAGATGGAACTGCTGAAGGTGGGAGGCGGAGGGGCGGGTGGTTGAGAGGGGACAAGGAGGACAGCAGTAGTTGATGTGGCTGAAGATGCTGGACCAGGAGGAGGATGATGGCTTTGAGTTTGTGTGCTGCTTGTACTCATGTGTTGATCCCATTGGCGTTTGTGATGTGAGATCATGTGCCTTCGCAAAGCAGTTGTACCGAGGTGGTTGGACTTCCCACGACTCAGTTTCTTTTGGCACAGGTTGCAAATGGCATTGCTGTTATCAGAGGCAGACACACAAAAAAAGACACACTGCTGAGCTTTGCAATGACGGCATTCTGGTGGTGGCAACAGCATGCGTTGATTGGCGTGCTGTCTGGCTGACCCCGGGTGCCGATACATGCTGTCTGACTGTGCCACTAGCTCCTTGCGACGACCTCCCCCTGCTTCCAACTCGTCTCCTCCTTCTCTCTGTCTCCCCTTCTGAACTTTTCCCCTCTTCTTCTTCTCCCCTCGAGCAGGCACCCACGTGGCATCCATGGACACATCGTCATCATCAACCACTTCACTTGTATCTGACACCTCAGCAAAGGAAGCAGCAGCGGGTACAACATCATCATCATCACACTGTACGTCCATGTGTATAATCCTGCCTTACTGAGACATATCCCTGTTATCTACATCCTCTGGCAATAATGGTTGCGCATCACTAATTTCATCCAACTGATGTGTAAATAACTCCTCTGACGGATCAAGTGAAGTGGCTGTGGTGGCTGTGGTGGTAGTGGTGGTGGTGGCGGCGGGCGGGAGAGTGGTAACTTGAGAGCAGGCGACCGAAGCTGAGCTGGAGGAGCATGGTGCGTCAAGGTTCTTAGCGGAAGCTGTTGAAGATTGGATGTCCTGTGTAAGCCAGTCAACTATGTCCTCAGAATTTTTCGGGTTCAGGGTACGAGGCATCTGAACACTGGGCATTATTCCAGGGCCAGTGGAAATCACAGCACCATGACGAGATCTAATTAATATGTATAAATATATCAGGGGTCAGTACAGAGATCTATCCCATCAGCTATTTATCCCCAGGACTGTGACGAGGGGACATCCTCTGCATCTGGAGGATAGAAGGTTTGTACACAAACATGGAAAAGGATTCTTTACGGTAAGAGCAGTGAGACTATGGAACTCTCTGCCTGAGGAGGTGGTGATGGTGAGTACAATAAAGGAATTCAAGAGGGGCCTGGATGTATTTCTGGAGCGTAATAATATTACAGGCTATAGCTACTAGAGAGGGGTTGTTGATCCAGGGAGTTATTCTGATTGCCTGATTGGAGTCGGGAAGGAATTTTTTATTCCCCTAAAGTGGGGAAAAATGGCTTCTACCTCACAGGGATTTTTTTTTTTTTTTTTGCCTTCCTCTGGATCAACTTGCAGGATAACAGGCCGAACTGGATGAACAAATGTCTTTTTTCGGCCTTATGTACTATGTTACTATGACCACGACGGCCCCTGCGGGGTGGCCTGCCTCTGCCTGTCATTTTTTTTTAGATAAGTGGTACTATGCGTGCAAGGTTCTGTGCCACACTATATAAGTGGTGGGCAGTGGGCACAGTACAGTCTGTGTGGGCCTAACACACAATGGCTTGCAACTGCGATTATATCACAGAGAAAAAATAAATTGACTTTAGTTTTATCTGCAAGATATTGTGACACCCTGTAACGGTGTGAGTGGTGGTCTGGCCAGTGGTCACAGTACAGTCTTTGGACCAGACACTCACTGGCTTGCAACTGCGATTATAATTATTACAGATAAAAAAATTAATTGACTTTAGTTTTATCTGCAAGGTATTGTGACACCCTGTAACGGTATGAGTGGTGGCCTGGCCAGTGGCCACAGTACAGTCTGTGTGGGCCAGACACTCACTGGCTTGCAACTGCGATTATATTTATTACAGATAAATAATAAATTGACTTTAGTTTTATCTGCAAGGTATTGTGACACCCTGTAATGGTATGAGTGGTGGCCTGGCCAGTGGCCACAGTACAGTCTGTGGGCCAGACACTCACTGGCTTGCAACTGCGATTATATTTATTACAGAGAAAAAAAAAAATTGACTTTAGTTTTATCTGCAAGGTATTGTGACACCCTGTAACTAGTGTTGAGCGAACTTGTGTTTTAAGTTCGGCGTCTATAGTTCAAAGTTCAGGTTATCGAAGTATCCCGTTATGGATTCTAAATTCCGTTATGGTCCATGGTAGCGGAATCCATAACGGGATACTTCGATAACCCGAACCCGAACTTTAGACGCCGAACTTAAAACACAAGTTCGCTCAACACTACCTGTAACGGTATGAGTGGTGGCCTGGCCAGTGGCCACAGTACAGTCTTTGGGCCAGACACTCACTGGCTTGCAACTGCAATTATATCACAGAGAAAATTTTTATTGACTTTAGTTTTATCTGCCAGGTATTGTGACACCCTGTAACTGTATGAGTGGTGGCCTGGCCAGTGGCCACAGTACAGTCTGTGGGCCAGACACTCACTGGCTTGCAACTGCGATTATATTTATTACAGAGAAAAAATAAATTTACTTTAGTTTTATCTGCAAGGTATTGTGACACCCTGTAACAGTATGAGTGGTGGCCTGGCCAGTGGCCACAGTACAGTCTGTGGGCCAGACACTCACTGGATTGCAACTGCGATTATATCACAGAGAAAATATAAATTGACTTTAGTTTTATCTGCAAGGTATTGTGACACCCTGTAACGGTATGAGTGGTGGCCTGGCCAGTGGCCACAGTACAGTCTGTGGGCCAGACACTCACTGGCTTGCAACTGCAATTATATTTATTACAGAGAAATAATAAATTGACTTTAGTTTTATCTGCAAGGTATTGTGACACCCTGTAACGGTATGAGTGGTGGCCTGGCCAGTGGCCGCAGTACAGTCTGTGAGCCAGACACTCACTGGCTTGCAACACCCTGTATGAATGGTGTGCAGCCTGCAGCCTCTTACTGTCTGGCAACTTCGATTATATTTAAAAAATAATAATAAATTGACTTTTTTTATCTGCAAGGTACTGTGACACCCTATATGAGTGGTGTGCACACAGTACAGTCTGTGGGCCTGCAGCCTATCACACAGGGGCAGGCAACTGCAATATATATATATATATATATATATATAAAAATAAAAATGCAGACAGATGTACCAGCCCTAAAAAGGGCTTTTTGGGGTGCTGTCAGGACACTGTCCTTACAGCAAATGAGTCTGTGGACACAGAACACTGCCCTAGCTATCGATTTCCCTATTAAATCAGCAGCAGCTACACTGCACCCTGCTTTCACTATGAATGCAGCTTCCGAATGAATCTAAAATGGATGCTATCCAGGAGGTGGGAGTGTCTGGGAGGGAGGGTCTGCTGCTGATTGGCTGGAATGTGTCTGCTGACTGTGAGGTACAGGGTCAAAGTTTGCTCAATAATGATGTATAGGGGGCGGACCGAACATCGCATATGTTCGCCCGCCGCGGCGAACGCGAACAAGCCATGTTCGCCGTAAACTGTTCGCCAGTCGAATAGTTTGGGACATCACTAATCTGCAGCAGGAGTCTCTCCAGAGGGAAGTAGCTCATAGAGCACACTGACTCCTTGCAGATTTACCTACAGAATTTCACACGGGGGTCAACAGCTAAAGGCACCCCACTCCACTGATAGAGAACAGACTGAAAGTCCAGCTGCCAGAATAGACCTGAGTAAAGCAGAGTACATTAGTTTGCCTGCCAGTTTATGCCAAAACCTGCTGGGACCAAGAGAAAGCCTGAATATTGTCTGGATGCAAGTTTACTCAAGTAAAGCTGTTGAACTTTATAAAATCTGGACTTGACTTATTCTCCATCTCCACCATTACTCATAATCTTTATTGCTTCGGAGCCAAGCTATGGGGAGCAACGGTATCCAGGTAGGAGCATCGTGAGACACACTAAAAAACAAATAAGGCCATACCACTATGCGTTCCGATAAACCTGGGACACGATCAACCCGGGGGGGGGGGGGGGGGAGGGGGTGTCACGTTGCATGTCATACTCTGCTGTGATAGAGATGATGGACTGCAGACAGAATACATAGCTGGTGGCTAATGTCTTCCATTGTCAGAAATTAGTCAGAAGAGCTAAGGCATGGCAAAAAGTGGGCATACTCACCTGCTAAGCGCCCCAAAACAATACGACTCGTAAATACAGTAACCTTCTCAGAGTCACCATAGAGATCCTGTCCCATTCTAGTCATCAGCAGTGTGGGGTTGACAGAGTTAACACGGATCTGGAAAACATGATTTGACAAAATGTCAACTTGAGCTCCGGCATGAATGAATGCTGCTGATTATGTCATTACTTTCTATAATTATTAGCAATACCACAAAATACCTGCATCAGGCAATAGATTGCTCCCTCAATTTCCAGGTGGCATATGGCCATGGGGGTCTATATATCATTAACAGTATTTTCTTATTAACAACATTTATCACCTATCCACAGGATATGTGCTAAATGTTTTATCACTGCGGATCTGACCACCGGGAACCCTACCGATCACTAGAACAGGGGTCCCCTTTGTGAATGAAGTGGTAGTGCACATGTGGGACCACCGCTCCTTTTACACATCACTATTGCATTCAAACCCTCGTTCTAGTAATCAACAGGAGCTCCAGCAATCACAGCCCCAGCAATTAGATACAGTTGCAAGAAAAAGTATGTGAACCAAATTTGGAATGATATTGATTTCTGCACAAATTGGTCATAAAATGTGATCTGATCTTCATCTAAGTCACAACAATAGACAATCACAGTCTGCGTAAACTAATAACACACATAGAATTAAATGTTACCATGTTTTTAATTGAACACATCATGTAAACATTCAGTGCAGGTGGAAAAAGTATATGAACCCTTGGATTTAATAATTGGTTGAACCTCCTTTGGCAGCAATAACTTCAACCAAACGTTTCCTGTAGTTGCAGATCAGACGTGCACAACAGTCAGGAGTAATTCTAGACCATTCCTCTTTATAGAACTGTTTCAGTTCAGCAATATTCTTGGGATGTCTGGTGTGAATCGCTTTCTTGAGGTCATGCCACATCATCTCAATCGGGTTGAGGTCAGGACTCTGACTGGGCCACACCAGAAGGCGTATTTTCTTCTGTTTAAGCCATTCTATTGTTGATTTACTTCTATGCTTTGGGTCGTCCTGTTGCAACACCCATCTTCTGCTGAGCTACAGCTGGTAGACAGATGGCCTTAAAAGGGAACCTGTCACCGGGATTTTGGGTACAAAGCTGAGGACATGGGTTGCTAGATGGCCGCTAGCACATCCGCAATACCCAGTCCCCATAGCTCTGTGTGCTTTTATTGTGTAAAAAAACTATTTGATACATATGCAAATTAACCTGAGATGAGTCCTGTACGTGAGATGAGTCAGGGACAGGACTCATCTCAGGTTAATTTGCATATGTATCAAATCGTTTTTTTACACAATAAAAACACACAGAGCTATGGGGACTGGGTATTGCAGATGTGCTAGCGGCCATCTTGCAACCCATGTCCTCAGCTCTATACACAAAATCCCGGTGACAGGTTCCCTTTAAGTTCTCCTGCAAAATGTCTTGATAAACTTGGGAATTCATTTTTCCATCGATGATAGCAATCCGTCCAGGCCCTGACGCAGCAAAGCAGCCCCAAACCATGATGCCCTCACCATCATACTTCACAGTTGGGATGAGGTTTTGATGTTGTTGTGCTGTGCCTCTTTTTCTCCACACATAGTGTTGTGTTTCTTCCAAACAACTCAACTTTGGTTTCATCTGTCCACAGAATATTTTGCCAGTACTGCTGTGGAACATCCAGGTGCTCTTGTGCAAACTGTAAACGTGCAGCAATGTTTTTTTTGGGACAGCAGTGGCTTCCTCTGTGGTATCTTCCCATGAAATCCATTCTTGTTTAGTGTTTTACATATCGTAGGTTCGCTAACAGAGATAGTAGCATATGCCAGAGACTTTTGTTAGTCTTTAGCTGACACTCTAGGATTCTTCTTCACCTCATTGATCAGTCTGCGCTGTGCTCTTGCAGTCATCTTTACAGGACGGCCACTCCTAGGGAGAGTAGCAGCAGTGGTGAACTTTCTCCTTTTATAGACAATTTGTCTTATTGTGGACTGATGAACAGCAAGGCTTTTGGAGATACTTTTATAACCCTTTCCAGCATTATGCAAGTCAACAATTCTTAATCGTACGTCTTCTGAGAGCTCTTTTGTGTGAGGCATCACATCAGGCAATGCTTCTTGTGAAAAACAAACCCAGAACTGGTGTATGTTTTTTATAGGGCAGCTGTAACCAACACCTCCAATCTCATCTCAATGATTGGACTCCAGTTGGCTGACACCTCACTCCAATTAGCTCTTGGAGATGTCATTAGTCTAGGGGTTCACATACTTTTTCCATCTGCACTGTGAATGTTTACATGGTTTGTTCAATAAAAAACATGGTAACATTTAATTCTTTGTGTGTTATTAGTTTAAGCAGACTGTGACTTAGATGAAGATCAGATCACATTTTATGACCAATTTGTGCACAAATCCATATTATTCCAAAGGGTTCACATACTCTTTCTTGCAACTGTATATATCACCTATCCTCTGGATAGATATTAATGTCTTTAAATTACATGATCTCCTTAAAGGAATTGTCCAATGATTCACAAAAGTTTAAAGTAATTAGCAGTATTTCTGGCATAAACAATAACCATTTTCATAATATTTTGCTTTCATGTTTCCCCCATGATGATGCTGCTAATTTTTCCTACTGGGTGAGAGCTCTGGACAGAATTAGTCTCCTTCCCTCTCTGTCAACCTCCTACTTCCCTACTGTAAAAGTAGTTTTCTCAGCTAGTGTTAGGCAAAGTGAAGCATTCAAAGCAGAATTTGGTCCGAAGTTTTGGAAATCTTCGATTCACAAGTCTGAATTTCCTTGTGCCTCGTAACAAATCGGTGACAAATCAGTTTTTTTCTAAAATGGTGGCTGCCGTGCTACAAAGTAAAAGTAAGAAGCCCAGGAATGCAAGATCGCCCATAATGCCATGCATCCTGCCAATCCACAGATAGCCATCTCCTGTGATGTAACAGTCCTATAAAACCTTCATTCCACACGGTCTACTCCATCGTCCTGTGAGCTGAGCCTAGGGAGAGACATGACAAGCACTCATGTGCTAGGGATAGTGTCGCTGAAAATAATTAATATAAGAACATTGGAGAGGGAGAGTGTATGGAGACTGCAAGGAGAGTGTAGGGAGACTGCAGGGACAGTGTAGGGAGACTGCAGGTGTGAGGGATGAGAATCAATTTTGCATAAACATTTCCTCCATCTTGTGCATATGTGGAAAAAAATTTGTGAGGCAGCTGGAAGGATGTAGGGAGTTTCTGTGTATATAGATGAGAAGTTCCTAGCTGCAAGGTCAAGATAGCAGCTCCCTCGTTTTCATATCCGAGTTATGTTCCTTCTGAGTTTTGGGATGTACTGTACTGCTGAAGAATGTCAACTTTCAGATAAGATGCTACAGAAACGTTTTAATTATTAGAATGCTGTTAGTATGGTGTGGAAGTATTGCCTTTTATGAATAACAAATCAAATCATTAGTTTCGATTCCCCCCCCCCCCCCCCCTTGGTGAGGTGCCAGATTTTTTTGTGATTATCTGTAGTGTTATAAAGATGTGTGCTAGTATGGAATAAAGGAGAGAGCATTTTATTCAGCAGTGTGTCTGTGTCAGCTCTCTCAGCGCTCATAAGAACACCTCAATTAGGACCCCAACAATTATAAAGAAGGGCTTTTTCCCCCCAACAAAACTTGGCACCCAACGTGGGGCTCGACTAAAGGACACTTCATTGATCTCCCGACAACTTGGATAATCCGGACTGGGATGGACAGATATAAAACACAGCGCTACATTATATCTGTGCCTCCCTGACTGGTTGTCTGGTTCGATAGATTGTTGAAGGAGCATATGTATAAAGTCCTTTTACAGTCAAGTCCATATTGATAAAGAACCTTGAAAGTTTAAAATACCTATGATTGTTGGGTTTAGTTTCTGATAATAAGTAACTTTGATTGGGATGTTTTTGGTCATGGCTTTAGGAGTCACGGTATATGTTTTGTTTGTTTGGAAAATTGCAGAACATTATAGAAAATGAAGTTTCAGTAACACTACGCGAGTACACTAAGTGATATAGTGAGGACGTTCTGAGGAAAATAAGGCTCAGTAACAGAGTACACTAAGTGATATAGTAAGGAAGCTCTGAGGAAACTGAGGGGAAACAGACGTCTGAATTTTGTTACTTTCTATAGTTGTTCTGGTACAGTGAGCAATGGGGAATAATTTTAGTATACCCGAAGGTTATAAGACAGCCAAAACATTGGTGAAGGAAAGAGGAGGTAATGATGGTCTGAAAAATGTGGACAGAGTGTTGGAGAAGGCAGGGATGACGTATGGGAATCTTAACCCTAGGAGTACTAGTACGATGGCACCCTGCTTTAGGGAGGAAGCTCAGAGGAAGCTAGGCTGGGAAAGATTCAGAAGAACACATTGTGGTTGGATAAAGGATTATGGATGTGAAGAAGTGGTTGATATATGGATAAAAGTAGCTTGAGAGGTTGAAACTGAGGGATGGAGAGGAGAAGTTGTGCGTGGTAGATTGTTGTATACTCAGAAACAGAAAGGCAGTACCATTCCTGGTTGACACGGGGGCAGCCATAACAGTAGTAGACCAGAGTTTCTTGAGGCCACATCAGTTAACCCCCTGTTTTGTACCAGCTGTGGGATTTACAGAAGAAACTGTTTTTGTCCGTGCATCTGAGCCAGTTAAACTAAAGATAAAAGACAGTACAGTTATTACCCAATTGTTAGTTAAAGAAAACCTGGCAGAACCTCTTTTAGGGACTGATGTTTTGCAAGCTCTGGGAGCCCACATACACTTTTACCCCAATGGCAGGGGAAGTATTATGTCCCTTAAAAGCAACACTGGCCTTGCCTGAAACAGAACCTTTAGAATGAACCATTGTGGACCAGGCTGTTTTTGAGGTGGTTCTGAAGGATTTATGGGCAACATCAAAAACAGACATAGGGAAACGTCCTGTGTCTTCGGTCACTGTGCATCTTAAGCCAGGATGTCAGCCTCCTCAAGTGAAGCAGTACACCCTCAGTCATGCCCAGGTGATAGCAGTGGCCAGTCAAATTGATGATTTTCTCCAGGCCGGTGTATTGATAAAAACAGTATCTCCCACTAATACCCCACTGTTCCCAATAAAGAAGAAACCAGTTAAGGGACAGCCTGTCAGCTACAGGATGGTTCATGGTCCTAGAGAAGTTAACAAGGTGACAGTTTTACAAACTCCAATAGTGCCAAACCCACATACCTTACTGTCACAAGTTCCATCCACTGCTACTTGTGTCACAGTGATAGATATAGCAAATGCTTTCTTTAGTGTCCTGTTGCACCAAGACTGCCAGTATCTGTTTGCCTTTAAGTTTAAGGGTAACTAGTATACTTGGACCGTCCTGCCTCAGGGAGCTCAGAACTCCCTGACCATGTATACACAGGTTCTGCAATCTGTCCTTACAAACTGGGTACCGCCCGGATTAGTAGTCCTGTTACAATACGTGGATGATTTGCTCCTGTGTGCTGAAGACAATGAGACAACCATATCTCTTTTAATTTTCCTACATCAAAACGGGTGTAAAGCCTCAAAACAGAAGCTGCAGTTTTGTAAAAAACAAGGTTGTATTTCAAGGACACTGTCCCTCCCATGGAGCTTGCCACATAACCAGGGAAAGAAAAGAGGCTGTTAAAAAGGATACAATTGCCCAAAGGGTCACAAAGCCTAAGGGTCTTTTTGGGGCTGGTGTCATACTGTCGCCCCTGGATTAGACATGCCTCCATGTTAATGCAGCCTCTGTCTGTCATCTGATCCATTTCACCTTACAGAAGAGGCAGTTAATGATTTTCATACATTGAAGCTGTGCATAACCTCGGCCCCAGGCCTGGGTATCCCAAAATATGATGAGGAATTTCACCTGTTCTGTTCAGAAATGCAGTGTCACAGCACGACTTTACTGACTGAGAAACATGGTGACCAACAGCGGCCAGTGGCGTACTTTTCAGCGAGATTAGATGCTATCGCCAGAGGTGCCCCCTCCTGTGTCAGGGCGGTAGCTGCAGTGCAGGCAATGATATAAAAAGCCTCTGAAATTGTGTTAGATTACGTGTTAGATTACCCAGTGATATTACAAACACCCTATGACATACAGGGCATATTAACACAGGTTCAACCTAAGCATATTTCTATGGCTAGTCAACTCAGACTCCAGCGTGCACTCCTCATGCCTGCTAACATTTCTTTCAAAAGATGTACTACTCTGAATCTTGCTACTTTGTTACCAACCACAGATTCAGAAATGAGGGAAGGGGGCCTAGGCGGTACAGGCAGCCTCCTAAATGACATGATAGAACATGACCTCCATGACTGTGTGCAACTAATGCAACAAGAAAAGTCAGGATTTAATCATGTACATGAAAACCCCCTTGATAACCCTGATGTTGAGTATTTTGTAGATGGAAGCAGGTTCATGGGAGAGGATGGCCGGTTCCACACTAGATATGCAGCGGTCACACAGCATGAGGTAGGGATAACTGAACCACTCCCACCTCACATTTAAGCGCAAGAGGGGTAGCTGAAGGAACTCAGTGAGGCATGTAAATTGGCCACTGAGGCATGTAAATTGGCCAAGGGGCAGAAGGTGAACATCTACATGGACTCAAGGTACGATTTTGGTATTGCACATGACTATGGACCCATATGGCAGGCTAGAGACTTTCTAACATGAGCAGGCCAGCCAATTAAAAATAAAGACTCTGTACTTGAACTTATGAACTCTCTGTTATTACCAGAGGAGGTTGCTATTAATAAGGTAGAGGCTCGTGCAAGATATACCACGGTGGAAGCAAAAGGCAATGATTGAGCAAACAAGGCAGCCAAACAAGCTGCACTCCGGCCACTAAATGTTGACGCCACCCTGGTGAGAGCCTTGAGACCTGAGGACATTTCAGTTAGCACATTTCAAAGAATGCTCGAACGAGCCCCTCCTGAGGAAAAAGAACTTTGGGCAAAACAAGGGGCCAAACCTGATGAACAAGGAATTTGTAGAAACAAGGACAAAATTCATCTACCGCGCCCACTATACTCAGCTATGGCTCAGGATGCCCATGGGCCCACTCACCTAACAAAAGGTGCCATGGTAAGTGTGGTTATTGCAGGATGGATTGCTCCAGGATTTTCTACAGTAGCCACTCGGTTTGTACAAGGATGTATGGTCTGTGCATTGAGCAATTTTGGTAAAGTGGTGAAGACTCCAAGCAAGCACAGACCCAGGCCACTTTACCCGTTCCGGGGACTGCAGATAGATTATATACAACTGCCTAAGGTATAAGTATATGAATTTGTCCTTGTGTGTGTTGATATCTTTTCAGGGTGGCCAGAAGCCTTCCCAGTAGCATAGGCAAATGCAAAGCACACAGCAAAGAAGCTGGTCAGTGAACTGGTGTGCAGGTATGGTGTCCCTGAAGTTATTGAATCAGATAGGGGTTCCCACTTCATAGGAGAAGTAATGAGGGAAGTGATGCAGGCTTTAGAGGTCACCCAAGCTTTCCATACAGCATACCATCCCTAAAGCAGCGGCTGCATCGAGTGCCTAAATGGCACGCTCAAATTAAAAATTCTGAAAGCCATGCAGGAAACTCAGCGGCCTTGGCCAGAGTGTTTGCCTTTGGCCTTATACTCAGTCAGAACCACTCCAAACAAAAAGACAGGATTATCCCTATTCGAGATTCTGTTTAGAAGCACCCCCAGATTAGGATTGTATTTTCCAAAACAGTTGCAAATGAACTATGATAGCCTAACAAGCTACATCCAGATTCAGTAGAGGGAACACACAGCCTGCAACCAGGAGACTGGGTGGTGATAAAAAAAACATGGGAGGTAAGGCCTGGATACCAGATTTTATGGTCCTTTCCAAGTCCTGTTGACTACTCATACAGCAGTAAAGGTTGAGGAAAGCCTAACTGGATACACGTTTCTCACTGCAAAAAAGTTCTGACGCCCAAGGATGATTATCCTCCTGCTGATGACCGCCCCAATCCTGGGAACAACAGCACTGTATGTACCAACAACTGAAGGATAATTGGGACAATGCACTTATCCGACACCACCAGGTGTTTTTTAGACGACTCAATGACACTGACTGATAGATCTGTACTCACAGAGTGAGTTCAATAACTATGTTTTATCTGGCAATCCCTTTGACTTTTTAAGAATTTATTCATACAGATGTAGCAGGGTTAGCACTCCAGCTCTTAACTCAAATTTCTTAACTCATCGCGTTATCTTGAGACAAAAGCCATTGAAAAGCAATTGAGGGTGTTTGGTTAAATTAGATAACACAACAGTGGTAACTCTACTCCATCTGAATGTCTTGTTGGCAGTTTGTCTCTCAAAGAAGACCAGGGCCTGATGATCAAAAGTATAATTCCACTGAAGTTCCTGTCCCCATAGCAGGGTGGGTGGAGGCTCCCTGGTGGCAAGACAAACAGTAATGCAAGTAGTGTTGATTATAATAGTAGTATATGCTGTAATTAAGCTTATGATTATATGCACCAACAGGTTCTGTACCAAAAGGAGAAACTACCAGGATTATTGAGAGGTCTTGGGAGGGAATCTGGCCTCCGGCTGGCAGTTGGACCTATCCCACCTGAAGTACCTCTGGGTTAAGATGTCAGTTCCAAGATATCTCAAAATGGGAGAATTGTGAGGAATAAAAATCCATTTTATATAAACATGTCCTCCATCTTGTGCATATGTGGAAAAAATAATGAGCCAGCTACAAGGATGTAGGGAGTTTCTGTGTATATAGATCATAAGTTCCTAGCTGCAAGTTTAAAGGGATTCTGTCACCAGGTTTCACCCCCTCCAGATAAAAATATGGTTATGTTCAGGGAGCTTTAACCATTCCTAATGTGGTCTTATAAATGTAATCTGTAGGCTCATTTTGCTAAAAATACGCTATTACTAACCTGTCATTCATAAAAATAAGGTGCCCAAGGGGATGTAAATGGCTCCAAGCTGCCGCCCGCACCCGCTGCCGTTCGTGCCCAGCGCCGCCTCATAATCTTCTGTGACGCCTCCTGCTCTCTCTCCCTCCCCCCTCCTCCTGCTGTAAGATTGCTGTGATGCCTCCCGCTCTCCCTCCCTCCCCCCTCCTCCTCCTGCTGTAACATCGCAATGTTACAGCAGGAGGAGGGGGGAGGGAGGGAGAGCGAGAGGCGTCACAGCAATCTTACAGCAGGAGGAGGGGGGAGGGAGGGAGAGTGGGAGGCGTCACAGCAATCTTACAGCAGGAGGAGGGGAGAGGCGTCACAGAAGATTATGAGGCGGCGCTGGGCACGAACGGCAGTGGGTGCGGGCGGCAGCTTGGAGCCATTTACACCCCCTTGGGCACCTTATTTTTATGAATGACAGGTTAGTAATAGCGTATTTTTAGCAAAATGAACCTACAGATTACATTTATAAGACCACATTAGGAATGGTTAAAGCTCCCTGAACATAACCATATTTTTATCTGGAGGGGGTGAAACCTGGTGACATAATCCCTTTAAGATAGAAGCTCCCTCGTTTTCTTATCAGAGTTTGACATATAAAAGAGAGTTATGTTCCTTTTGAGTTTCGGGATGTACTGCTGAAGAATGACAACTTTCAGATAAGATGCTGCAGAAACTTTTTAATTATTAGAATTCTGTTAGTATGGTGTGGAAGTATTGCCTTTTATAAATAACAAATCAATTAATTAGTTTCGATTTCCACCCCCTTGGTGAGGTGCCAGATTTGTCTGTGATTATCTGTAGTGTTAGGGTCTAGAGTTGAGCGGACACCTGGATGTTCGGGTTCGACGGGTTCGGCCGAACTTCAGAAAAAAGTTTGAGTTCGGGATCCGAACTTGACCCCGAACCCCATTGAAGTCAATGGGCACCGGAACTTTTGAGCACTAAAATGGCTGTAAAAATGTCATGGAAAGGGCTAGAGGGCAAATGTCATCAAAATGTGGTTAAGAGCATGGCAAGTGCTCTGCAAACAAATGTGGATAGGGAAATGACTTAAAATAACATAAAAAGCTATTGAGGCGCAAATGTTGGCCAAAAGAGTATAGCAGAAATGTGGGACAAATTATTGAAGTGCAAATGTGGTACAACTTGTTTAAGTTTAAGCATTAAATCAAAGGAGGGGGCGCACATCAATTAATCACCTCCCATCAGCCCATCTTTCAGACACCTCGATTAGCCCTGCACTGAGGCTGTACAGTGCTGTATTGTGCTGTACAGCCTCTCGGGGGGGGGGGGGGGGGGGGGGCTACTATGTCAGCCCCAGTTACAGGAGAAATCAACAGTGAAAAAAAAAAAAAGTGAAGTAAATGTTCCCCAGAGGTCTTGTATGACCTTATGGGGGACAAAAAGTGTAAAAAAAAAAAAAATGAAATAATGTGTTAAAAAATGAAAATAAAAAAAGGTTTCACATGTAAAAAAAAAAAATCCCCAAGTAAGGAATAAAAAAAAGTTAAAAATAGAAAAAATAAAATAGACATATTTGATATTGCCGCGTCCGTGACGGTCGGCTCTATAAATATATTACATGATCGACCCAGTCCGATAAACACCATAAAATTTTTAAAAAAATAACTGTCAAAAAAAGCAATTTTTGTCACCTTACATCACAAAAAGTGCAACACCAAGTGATCAAAAAGGCGTATGTCCCACAAAATGGTACCAATAAAACCGTCACCTCATCCTGCAAAAAATGAGCCCCTACATAAGAAAATCTCTCAAAAAATAAAAAAAACTATAGCTCTCAGAACACTGACACATTAAAACATAATTTTTTTGTTTCAAAAATGTTATTATTGTGTAAAACTTAAATAAATAAGAAAAAGTATACATATTAGGTTTCGCCACATCCGTAACGATCTGCTCTATAAAATGTCACTTGACCGAACCCCTCAGGTGAACGCTGTAAAAATAAATAAATAAAAACTGTGCTAAAACAACCAATTTTTTGGTCACCTTACCCCATAAAGTGTTATAATGAATGATCAAAAAATCATATGTACCCAAAAATAGTACCAATAAAACTGGTACCTTATCCCTTAGTTTCTAAAATGGGGTCACTTCTTGGGAGTTTCTATTGTAAGGGTGCATCAGGGGTACTTCAAATGGGACATGGCATCTAAAAACCATGTGGAGTTCACTTTCTTCTGCGCCCTGCCGTGTGCCTATACAACAGTTTATGACCACATTTCCAAAATGGTGCCAACATAAAGTAGACATATGGGGGATGTTAAGCAATAAATATTTTATGAGGTATCACTTTCTGTTTTAAAAGCAGAGAAATTGAAATTTAGAAAATTGCTAATTTTTCAAAATTTTTGGTAAATTTGGGATTTTTTCATAAATAAAGGTGAAATATATTGACTCATATTTATGACTATCATGAAGTACAATGTGTCACGAGAAAACAATCTCTGAATGACTTGGATAAGTAAAGGTGTTCCAAAGTTATTATCACATAAAGTAAGATATGTCAGATTTGCAAAATTAGGCCTGGTCAGGAAGGGGGCAAATGGCCCAGATGGAAAGTGGTTAAAGAAGCATTTCAGAAATTTTATTCCCTGTCTTCTATGCAGAGCAGGGGTTTATTCATGTCTAAAATTGTATAATGTCAACCCAAGAATTTAACAGAAAAATTACAGAAATTTACTAACCTGTCTACTTGGTAGAGCAGAGGTCTATGACGGAAAACAATTGTTTATTGTCACCCGAAAATGTAAAATAAAAATTATTGAAATTTAGTAAGCTGTCAACTAGGTAGAGGAGGGGTATATTACACCCAAAAATTTGTGAATTTGACCCTAAAATGTAACTGAAAAATGTTATATATTTTTTTTACCAGTCTAGTAGGTATATCAGTGGTACATCACACCAAAAAATTGCTGAATTTCACCAGAAAATGTAACTGCCATTTTTTTTTTCTTACCGGTCTACTAGGTATAGCAGTGGTACTTTACACCCAAAAATTGTTGAATTTCAACTGAAAATGTAACTGACAATTTTATTTTTAAACCAGCCTACTAGGTATAGCAGTGGTACTATACACCCAAAAATTGGTGAATTTCACCCGAAAATGTAAATGACAATTTTTTTTTTTTAACCAGCCTACTAGGTATAGCAGTGGTACTATACACCCAAACATTGCTGAATTTCACCAGAAAATGTAACTGACAAAGTAGTGAAATGATATAAAATAAAATACGCACAAATAAAAAAAAATTGGATTTAGGAGGTCGAGTTCCATATGGAGTAGGAGTTTGCGGAGGCGGTAGACGTAGCGGTGTAGGTGGAAGCGGCGGTGAAGGAGGACGAGGTAGCCAACACAGGATTTTGGTTTTATTTTATTAATTAGGGTACACTCTAAAAGAGTGTGAAATTTCCAAAATACAAGAATGAGCAATTGCGCTGCAGTATAACAATGGCTGGTTAGTGCCGGTATACATGTCTATTCTGCACAAGGTACTGACAAGTCATGATGGATCCATGCCTGGTTCATTTTAATGAACGTGAGCTTGTCCACATTGTCTGTGGACAGGCGGCTGTGCTTGTCTGTGATGACGCCCCCTGCCGTGCTAAACACATGTTCAGATAATACACTGGCTGCAGGGCAGGCCAGCATCTCCAAGGGGTAAAGGGCAAGCTCAGGCCATGTGCCCAATTTGGAGACCAAGAAGTTGAAGGGGGCAGACCAGTCATTCAGTACGTGTATGTGTGTGCACACATACTGCTCCACCATGTTGGTGAAATGCTGCCTCCTGCTAAGACGTTCCATATCAGCTTTTCCACATTTTGGCCATGCTAACCCTGCCTTCTGAGGTGCTGGCAGTGCCCCAGCTACGTTGGCGACCTCTTCTTCGTCCTCTGCCTTCGCCTTGTCAGGTGGGAATGCCACCAGCAGCGCCTCTACCAGCGTGCGCTTGTACTCACACATCTTACGATCACGCTCAAGTGATGGAATTAAGGACGGTACGTTGTCCTTGTAATGGGGATCCAGCAGCGTGGCCACCCAGTAATCAGCACAAGTTAGAATGTGGCCAACTCGGCGGTCATTGCGGAGACACTGCAGCATGTAATTGCTCATGTGTGCCAGGCTGCTCAGAGGCAACGAAAAGCTGTCCTCTGTGGGAGGTTTATCGTCTGTGTCCTCTGTATCCCCCCATCCACGCACCAGTAATGGCCATGAGCTGGTCTGGGTGCCACCCTGCTGTGAACATGGTTCCTCCTCCTCCATCTCCTCCTCCTCATCCTCCACCTTGTCATCCTCCAGAACTTTGCCCTGGCTGGACAATCGTGTACCTTGGGTTTGTGGGTGCAGGAACCCACCCTGGGAGCCACTTGGGAATGACTGGCCGGAAACCCTATGAAATGATCCCTCTTCCTCCTCCTCCTGTGCCACATCCTCTTCCATCATCGCCAGGAGCGTTTTTTCAAGGAGGCATAGAAGTTGGATAGTAACGCTGAGAATGACGTTATCGGCACTGGCCATGTTGGTTTAGTACTCAAAACAGCGCAACAAGGAACACAGGTCTCGCATGGAGGCCCAGTCATTGGTGGTGAAGTGGTGCTGTTCCACCGAGCGACTCACCCGTGTGTGCTGCAGCTGAAACTCCACTTTATGCAGCAGCTCTGACATATCGGGGTAATTTTTAAAGGAATCTCTGCACCACCAAATTTAGCACATGTGCCAGGCAAGGGATGTGCGTCAAACCGGCTATGTCCCAGAGCTGCTACGAGATTTCGCTCATTATCGCACACCACCAGGCCGGGCTTGAGGCTGACTGGCACAAACCACTCATCGGTCTGTTGTTCAAGGCCCGTCCACAGCTCCTGCGCGGTGTGGGGTTTGTCCCCCAAACAGATACATTTTAAAACTGCCTGCTGTCATTTGCCCCTGGCTGTGCTGAAGTTGGTGGTGAAGGTGTTACGCTGACCGGATGAGGAGCTGGTAGAGGATGAGGAAGCAGAGTAGGAGGAGGAAGCAACAGGAGACAAACTGAAGCGCCCTGCAATCCTCGGTGGTGGAAGGACATGCGCCAAACTGCTATCCGTCTCAGGCCCAGCCACAACTGCATTTACCCAGTGTGCTGTTATGGAGATATAACGTCCCTGACCGTCCTTACTGGTCCACGTATCCGTAGTCAGGTGCACCTTTCCACAGATGGCGTTGCACAGTGCACACCTGATTTGGCTCCTACTTGGTTGTACAGGGAAGGGAAGGCTCACCTGGAAAAGTAGTGGCGGCTAGGCACGACGTACTGTGAAACAGCCACCGTCATAAGGCCTTTAAAACTATCCGTCTCCACCAGACAGAATGACAGCATTTCAAAGGCCAGTAATTTAGAAATGCTGGCATTTAGGGCTAGGGATCGCGGGTGGGTAGGTGGGTACTTCCTCTTCCTCTCCAGCGTTTTGGAGATGGAGAGCTGAATGCTTCTGTTGGACATTGTGGAGATGCTTGGTGACCCAGGTGATGGTGTTGCTGGCAGATCCTCTGTTTGCGGGGTGGCAGGTGGCACTGTCACCCCAGAGGTGGATGAAGAGGCCGAGACTGCAGCAGAAGAGGAAGCAGGAGGAGCCAGAGACCTTTCTTGGTTTTTGAGGTGTCTACTCCACTGTAGCTCATACTTTGCACTTAAATGCCTGGTTATGCAGGTTGTGCTCAGGTTGAGAACGTTTATGCCTTGCTTCAGGCTCTGATTGCACAGTGTGCAAACCACTCGTGTCTTGTCCTCAGCACATTGTCTGAAGAACTGACACACCAGGGAACTCCTTGGAGCTGGCTATGGTGTGCTCGGTCCCTTGCTGCGGTGGTCAGTAGCAGGCGTACTGTCTAGAGGACGGCTGCTCCGCTTTTGCACCCTGCTCCCTCTTCTGCTGTGCTGGTGGCTCTGTGCGACCACCGCCTTTTCCTCCGAACTACATAGGTCACTCGCATGAACTTGATTCCATGTTGGGTCGACGACCTCATCGTCCTTCACATCATCTTCCACCCAGTCTTCACCCCTGTCTTCCTTGTCAGTCTGCACACTTTTGAAAGCCCCAGCAGTTGGCACCTGTGTTTTGTCATCATCCGAGACGTGCTGCGATGGTCCTCCCATGTACTCATCTTAAAAAATAAGTGGTTGGGCATCGGTGCACTCAATCTCTTCCACTTCTGGGGCAGGGCTAGGTGGATGGCCCTGGGAAACCCTACTAACAGAGTCATCAAAAATCTGAAGAGACTGCTGCATGACTTGGGGCTCAGACTGCTTGGCTGATTTGCAAGGGGGTGAGGTGAAAGACTGATGGACATCGGCTGCAGGTGCCAACTGTGGTCTTTCAGCAGGAGAATGGGTGGAAGACAATGTGAAGGAACTGTATCAACTGTCAGCAACCCAATCTATTATCGCCTGTATTTGTTCAGGCCTCACCATTCGTAGAGCCACATTAAGTCCGACCAAATACCGCTGCAGGTTCTGTCACCTACTCGCACCTGAGGAAGGGGTTTCACTTGTGCATGTAGCTGGCACAGATCGACCACATCTTCTCCCTGCAACAGGAGCTCCACAAGCAGCACCACGACCTGGGCCACGTCCCTTATTTGACGCTCCCCTCATATTTTTCGAATTTAGGATCTTGCCCTAAATGGGTGTTCAATTAATAGTAGAATAGAACGACAGTATGTAAAGGGTGTATCTCACATGGCCGGAACCAGACTAGGCCTCAATTAAAGATTTCTTTGCCCAAAATGGCTGTATTTCAAATGCCTGAATCAAACCCCTGTGTGTAAAGGGTGTATCTCACACGGCCTGACCCACTGTAGGCCTCAATTAAAGATTTATTGAAAGCTGTATATATTAAACTTGAATTTAACACTTGCAGATCAGGAAAATAGTGGTGTTGGACAAAAAAAGTGTGTTTTTAAAACCCGAGAAAATGATGGCTGTATTTCTAGCTTAAATTGCACACTGACTAATCCAGATGTTGTATATTGCCAAAAAAGTGTTTTTTGGGTAACAGAATATGAAAGCTATATATATTAAACTTGAATTTAACACTTGCAGATCAGGAAAATAGTGGTGTTGGGCAAAAAAAAGTGTGTTTTTAAAACCCCAGAAAATGATGGCTGTATTTCTAGCTTAACCAGCTTAGGACCGCCGTACGCAGTATTGCGTCTTTGCGGCGGCCCTGTTATTTTTTTAACCCCTAAAAGGTATATTAGACGCTGTTTTGATAACAGCGTCTAATATACCTGCTACCTGGTCCTCTGGTGGTCCCTTTTGTTTGGATCGACCACCAGAGGACACAGGCAGCTCTGTAAAGTAGCACCAAACACCACTACACTACACCCCCCCTGTCACTTATTAACCCCTTATTAACCCCCTGATCACGCCATATAGACTCCCTGATCACCCCCCTGTCATTTATCACCCCCCTGTCATTGATTACCCCCCTGGAAGGCTCCATTCAGATGTCCGTATGTGTTTTGCGGATCTGCGGTGTCCTATTTTGTGGATCCATGATCCGCGGATCCGCAAAACACATACGGACGTCTGAATGGAGCCTTACAGAGGGATGATCAATGACAGGGGGGTAATCACCCCATATAGACTCCCTGATAACCCCCCTGTCATTGATCACCCCCCTGTAAGGCTCCATTCAGACATCCATATGTGTTTTATGGATCCACAGATCGGATCCGCAAAACACATACGGACGTCTGAATGGAGCCTTACAGGGGGGTGATCAATGATAGGGGGGTGATCACCCCATATAGACTCCCTGATCACCCCCCGTCATTGATCACCCCCCTGTAAGGCTCCATTCAGACGTCCGTATGTGTTTTGCGGATCCGATCCATGGATCCGTTTGTCCCGCAAAACACATACGGACCTCTGAATGGAGCATTACAGGGGGGTGATCAGGGAGTCTATATGGGGTGATCACCCCCCTGTCATTGATCACCCCCCTGTAAGGCTTTATTCAGACATTTTTTTTGTCACAAGTTAGCAGAAATTGATTTTATTTGTTTTTTGTTTTTTCTTACAAAGTCTCATGTTCCACTAACTTGTGACAAAAAATAAAATCTCACATGAACTCACCATACCCCTCATGGAATCCAAATGCGTAAAATCTTTTAGACATTTATATTCCAGACTTCTCACGCTTTATGGCCCCTAAAATGCCAGGGCAGTATAAATACCCCACATGTGACCCCATTTCGGAAAGAAGACACCCCAAGGTATTCGCGGAGGGGCATATTGAGTCCATGAAAGATTGAACTTTTTGTCCCAAGTTAGCGGAAAGGGAGACTTTGTGAGAAAAAACAAAAAAATATCAATTTCCGCTAACTTGTGCCAAAAAAAAAAAAATCTTCTATGAACTCGCCATGCCCCTCATTGAATACCTTGGCGTGTCTTCTTTCCAAAATGGGGTCACATGTGGGGTATTTATACTGCCCTGGCATTTTAGGGGCCCTAAAGTGTGAGAAGAAGTCTGGGATCCAAATGTCTAAAAATGCCCTCCTAAAAGGAATTTGGGCCCCTTTGCGCATCTGGGCTGCAAAAAAGTGTCACACATGTGGTATTGCCGTACTCAGGAAAAGTTGGGCAATGTGTTTTGGGGTGTCTTTTTACATATACCCATGCTGGGTGAGATAAATATCTCTCTATAATGACAACTTTGTATAAAAAAATGGGAAAAGTTGACATTTAGAGAGATATTTCTCTCACCCAGCATGGGTATATGAAAAAATACACCCCAAAACACATTGCCCTACTTCTTCAGAGTACGGCAATACCACATGTGTGACACTTTTTTGCAGCCTAGGTGGGCAAAGGGGCCCACATTCTAAAGAGCACCTTTAGGATTTCACAGGGCATTTTTAACACATTTAGATTTCAAACTACTTCTCACGCATTAGGGCCCCTAAAATGCCAGGGCAGTATAACTAGTCCACAAGTGACCCCATTTTGGAAAGAAGACACGCCAAGGTATTCCTTGAGGGGCATGGCGAGTTCCTAGAATTTTTTATTTTTTGTCAAAAGTTAGCGGAAAATGATGATTTTTCTTTTTTTTTTCTTACAAAGTCTCATATTCCACTAACTTGTGACAAAAAATAAAAACTTCCATGAACTTACTATGCCCATCACGAAATACCTTGGGGTGTCTTCTTTCCAAAATGGGGTCACTTGTGGGGAATTTATACTGCCCTGGCATTTTAGGGGCCCTAATGCGTGAGAAGTAGTTTGAAATCAAAATTGGTTGCTCTGACGCCGTGCGCTTCCTGCTGCCACCGCAATACAGCGTTACACTGGTATGATCTGTACCAGTGTATTACTGTATTGTGGCGGCAGCAGGAAGCGCACGGCATCATAACAACCAATGACTCCGTGCGCGCCTGCTCTCAGAAATCCAGCCCCGTGAAACACGGCAGTGTGCATTCGGCCTAATACAGATGTTGTATATTGCCCAAAAATCTTTTTTTGTTAACAGTATATAAAAAAGCTGTATATATTAAACTTGAATTTAACACTTGCAGATCAGGAAAAAAGTGTTTTTAGGCAAAAAAGTATGTTTTTAAAACCCCAGAAAATGATGGCTATTTTTCTAGTCTAAATTGCACACTGACTAATCCAAATATTGTATATTGCCAAAAAAGTGTTTTTTGATAACAGAATATGAAAGCTGTATATATTAAACTTGAATTTAACACTTGCAGATCAGGAAATTACAGTTTTTTTGGCCAAAAAAAAGTGTGTTTTTAAAATCCCAGAAAATGATGGCTGTATTTTGAGCTTAAATTGCACAGTGACTAATCCAGATGTTGTATATTGCCAAAAAAAGTGCTTTTTGGGTAACAGAATATGAAATCTGTATATATTAAACTTGAATTTAACACTTGCAGATAAGGAAAATACATTTTTGTGGCAAAAAAGTGTGTTTTTAAAACCCCAGAAAATGATGGCTGTATTTCTAGCTTAAATCGCACACTGACTAATCCAGATGTTGTATATTGCCAAAAAATATTACATTTTCAATGTCCCAAAAGCTCAGATGCAGTGCTGGCGCACTGGGCTTGCATAAAATGGCCGCTGCCGCCCACCTAACTGACTTATTAAAGTTATTTTTTTTTGGTCACTGGGCTCAGGGCAGGATAAAAAATTGTGCCCTGCACCCACAAAACACGATGTATGTAGATCGCTGAGTTAGATTCAGATTTTGAGCAAAGAGTCTCTCCTATTCTCTCCCTGAAATCACCAGCAGCATCCTCTCCCTACACTAAGCACAGCAGAGTGACGTGCAGCGCTACGTGACTCCAGCTTATATAGAGGCTGGGTCACATGCTGCACTGGCCAATCACAGCCATGCCATTAGTAGGCATGGCTTTGATGGCTTCTAAGGTCAGAAAGTTAACCGCTTGTTGATTGGCTGCTCTGCAGCCTTTTAAAAAGCACCAAGAAAGCGATGAACACCGAACCCGAACTTTTACTGAAAATGTTCGGGTTCGGGTCCGGGGTCCAAAAATCCTAAAGTTTGGTACGAACCCGAACTTTACAGTTCGGGTTCGCTCAACCCAATTAGGGTCCATTCACACGTCCGTATGTGTTTTGAGGTTCTGCAAGTTGTGGATCCGCAAAACACGGACACCGGCAATGTGTGTTCCGCATTTTGCGGACCACACATCGCCGGCACTCTCATAGAAAATGCCTTTGTGGACAAGAAAAGGACATGTTCTCATTTTTTTGCAGAACGGAAGTGCAGAACGCAAATGCGGATGCGGGCAGCACATTCCGGCCCCATTGAAAATGAATGGGTCCGCACGTCTCGAACCCGAACATCCAGGTGTTCGCTCAACTCTAGTCATATCTCTTTATTAGATCATTTTTAACAGGAAAAAGATGTCAACTATTGTTCATTTCCTATGATCTGTAAAATAAATTATGATACGTAATGGTGGGAGAACACCTCTCATTATTTAAACAGCAAGTAACAATCTGCAGTGTCACCTTTTGGGGTCCCAGTTCAAGCGCCATAACTTTAGTTAGCATGTCCATTGCTGCTTTAGTGGTACCTGTAAACCCAAAAATCAAATATATTAATGATAATGGCTGGCTTTATAAGGGCTCATGCACACAAATGTATTTTCTTTCATTCTGTTTTTTTTGTGGACCATATGCGGAACCATTCATTTCAATTGGTCTGCAAAAAAATCGGAAGTTACTCCGCATGCATTTTGTTTCCGTATGTCCCTATTTCAGTTCTGCAAAAAAATAGAATATGTCCTATTATTTTCCGCATTATGGACAAGGATAGTACTGTTCTATTAGGGGCCAAAATACAGAATGCACAAGGACGTCATCTGTATGTTTTGCGGATCCGTTTTTTGTGGACCGCAAAAAAACATATAGTCATGTGCGTGAGCTCTTAGGCTGGAATCACAAATGCAGTGGGTTGGAAATATAAAATAAGGATTTACACTTCTCTTTTCTCCTGGATCCACTTCTACTCCATCAAACTGCAGTTAAAATTCAAGTGTAGTGACCCAAAGGTACACTGCTAAAAGGATCAATTTCATGCAAAAGATTAAATTGTGTACCAAGAGTCAAATGTTGTGGTTTGTTGTTAGTACACTTATTTCTTTATGTACTATGGGGCACATTTATTAAGACCGATGTTTTCGACGCTGGTCATAATAAGCCCTATGGCTGGCGGTGGACTGCCAAAGTTATGTACAGGTGCCGGCCTCCACATAACTTCAGTGTATTCACCGCCACTTCTAAATGTAACACTGATTCCTAGCTGTCTTAGATTTAGACCATTTTGTACGCCTCAACCAGGCGCAGAAAATGATGAATGAGACGGGCCTTCTGGTCCATCCCATTCCATGCCCAATATTTTTGACCTGGCATGAGTGGGGAATAAGTCAAAGATTTTGCCGTACCATAGCAAAAGTGGCATATATCTTGTCATAAAGGACTCCCTATGTCTCTCAAATGGTCATGTATTGGCAATACATAGTTAACCCTGGCAGACTTGGTTAGGTTGCTGCTGATGGGCTAATCCCTCTTCCTGGTTAGAGAGTCTAATCTGAGCAAGACTGGAGGTTAAAAGTACATGTGCAAGCTCCATGAAAACTATGCTCAAATGCAGAGAACCTTTTATCTCTGAGACTACAGTTGAGGGAAAGAGAACTGACATTTATCGAAGGTCTAGAACTGCATTCCAAGACCGTGCACTGGATTCCGGCAGTAAGGTACTGCTCGTTTATGGCATACAGACTTTACTGCTTGTGGAAAGCAATGTGCCTCCAGTACTCCTCATACCTTGAGATGAACCATCCAGATCTAAGATCTGAACTGGGCGCTGAAGAAAGTTAATGAGAACAGAATTGCACGTCTATGTTTATTTTGGAAGATCGGAAAATTTATTTAGAGTGAGACTCGGGGAGAGATGTCATCATGACTGCCACTGGCTATATACAGCCAAGTAAGCTCTGTGATATACCTCAGTACTGTACCAATTTCTGATATCTGTGCTGCAACTCTCATCATCTACTGAGTAAAGAAAGACTCCTGTTTTGCACCCTGGCAGACACCCAACATCAAGGGCACCCCAACTACCACTAGGCAGGAGCCCCCAGAAAGTTAGGGAGTGTGAAGAGGGAAGAAGGGCTGCACCCTCCACTTACTGGAGGGAAGATTGCCACTGTGAACTGTGAGTACCACTACCCCTATCAGGACCACCACTCTTATCCTCACTGCCCTGTGTCTCCCAGCATAACTGGGAATGCAGAGAATCGTAGTTGCACAATAGTTGGAGAGCTATAGGAGGGGAAGGCTATGTTCACATCTGCATTCATAATTCCACTTTTCTGCTATAGGAACAAAAAAACTAAATTAATTTCAGTTGTGGATCCATCGCATGACGGACACCAACGGCACCCCATCGACTGTAATGGGATCTGTCATAATGTCTGTCATTTTACATGCTGCAGCAACTTGTTTAGATGCGATGGAGGTGTCAGCACAGATATGAACAGAGCATAATGGCCCTGATACACATTAGGGTATGTTCACTCATGGCGTAAACGCTACAGATTTGCCACAGCGGATTGCTTGCAGTAAATCCGAAGTGTTGTACAGTACCAACAAAGTGGATGAGATTTTGAAGAAATGTCATCTACATGTATCTACAAGTCAGCAGCAATGCCTCAGTAAAATCCACATGTAACTCATGCAGATAGGGGAAAGAAGGATTGGGAGCGATGTATTTCAATGTCGGATCCTTTTGTTTTTTCAAGAAGTAAGCCATCGGCAGAT
Source organism: Bufo gargarizans (assembly GCF_014858855.1). NCBI lineage: Eukaryota > Metazoa > Chordata > Amphibia > Anura > Bufonidae > Bufo > Bufo gargarizans. The sequence continues at coordinate 55,144,903 of NC_058085.1, read as the reverse complement.
ATGTTAGCCGGCAGCTTTCTCCTCTCTCCGCATTAAAAACACATAATCGACTGAACAGAGTGTGAACAGGCAGCTATTGCAGGTGTATGGGCACCTGAAAACTCTGGTCTCCAATGTGAATCACATCAGTCGAGTCACATCTCATGAGGAATCCATCTGAGTATATGCAGGTTATACAGCAGTACTTACTGTAGATGCCTAAATTCTTCAATGGTGATTGAGATACTTGGCTGGACACATTGACGATTGAACCGGACCCTCCACGTGCAATGATCTGACGGGCCACAATCTGATGGGGTAAACCAGGGATGTCAAACTCATGGCCCTCCAGCTGTTGCAAAACTACAACTGCCAGCATGTCCTCATAGCTGAAGGCTGTCTGGACATGATGGTAGTTGTAGTTTTGCAACAGCTGGAAAGCCACAAATTTGACATATGTTGGGTAGACAATATGATTACTAGAACTGTCTTTTGTCATCCATGCAACATAATGCAGTGGTCCCTCAAGTTACAATATTAATTGGTTCCGGGATGACTACTGTATGTTGAAACCATTGTAACTTGAGTCCATAACTCTATGGAAAACTGGTATACATAGGAGCAACCTGGTGCAGACGGAGGGCAGTACAGGATATGTAGGACCACACTGTACTGTAAAGAGGAGATACTAGACACCAATACATGTGTCTTACCAGAGAAATGGCCATGTTGATTGGTTGGATGTGAGTGTGAAGCAAGGTATGACTCTAGTTCCATCTTATGATGGCCCAGAAAAGACCATTGTCAGTTGAAGAGGCATATGTATCTTGAGGGACCACTGGTATTGGGATTTATGTTCTGCATTATCTGTGTCTTACCTGTGATACCGGGATTATTGCCCTTGTATTAATAGCAATATGCCTAGGAAGTCAAGACAGGATAACATGATGTAGTTGACAATGAGAAAAAAACAAACCATAAAATTACACTAACAATAGAAATAGGACTTCTTAACCTCCAGTGAAGCATCTGGGACTCAGATGCACAGATGATAAGTATGCTATGCCAAAAATGAAAATAGATACCCATAAGAAAAGCATATGAGGGGTGCTGTATTTGACTCAGCAGCCAATGGGACCAGTACTCCCTATTCCTTACCAGACCACCAGAAATAATCAGGTCATTCGACCATTAGGTCATTGAATGAGCCAATAACTGGGATTGTGCCATTAGTGCTAACGAAGTGTGGCCATAAGCAGGAGGGTAAGGGTGCACTCACACGCTGTGGATTTTGTAGCAGAAATTTCTGCAACTGAAAAGCAGTTCTATTCACCTAAATGGGGCATGCAGAAATCCAGGTGCATGTTACCCCATTTCAAATAAATGGAACTGATTTTCAGTCACATACATTATGGCAACCAAATCCACAGCATGTGAGTGCAACAGTTGTGGCGCTCAAAATCTTGGGAGTAATCATCTGAACCATTGTACAGAATGAGGCCTAAGATGCCGCTTTTCAAATACAACTTTTATTAAAGGTTTTACTGATATACAGTGGCATAAACTGCCTAAGCTTCTTTATCATCCAGTAAATCGACATTATTGCAGGGGTATCTAGGGCTGGCCTGCTTGATTCTGAACTGCATAGATACTAGTGTTTATCACGAATATTCAAATTTCGAATTTTTATCGCGAATATAGGTACTTTGAAAATTCGCGAATATTTCGAATATAGTTATATTTAATATATATATATAATTTTTTATCTTTTTTTTTTTTTAACAATACACATGATCCCTCCCTGCTTCTAGCTTGTGGGCCAATAAGAAGGCTGCAATATACTTGACTTTAGGAGTAGTAGTGTTTGCAAATTTTGTCTATATTCGTTTTTTCGAATATTCGCTATATTGCTATATTGTTCTTGTTTTAGAATATTACGAATATTCGAAAAAACAAAGTTATAGCAATATAGCGAATATTCGAAAAAACGGATCTAGAGCAATTTAGCTAATATAGTGCTATAATCTTTTTTTTTTATAGTTGTAATTTTTTTCCAATCTGAACTTCAGATGAGAAAAAAATTACAACTATTAGAGAAATAAGATTAATTGCTCTATTGCTCTATATTCTTTTTTTTCGAATATTCACTATATTGCTATATATTCTTGATTTTGAATATTCAGAATATTCGAAAAAACTAAGTTATAGCAATATAGCGAAAATTCGAAAAAAAAATCGAATATAGAGCAATTTAGCTAATATAGTGCTATAATCTTCTTTCTCTAATAGTTGTAAAATTTGCAATAAAAATTCGAATCTGAAAATCCGAATTACGAAAATTTGCATATTACACAATCATTACCTTGCCGATTTTTCGAGTAAAAAAAAATCACAAATTTTCGAATATTCGACGAATATTCTAAAAAATATTCATGAAATATCGCGAATTCGAATATGACCCCTGCCGCTTATCACTAATAGATACCCATCAAGATGTTCAAAGCAATAACCAGATTGTATGAGATGTACCTGTCAAATGAATCTTGTGTCATCTCAAGAAAGGACTGCTTTTCTGCAATTCCAGCGTTGTTCACTAAAAGGTCCACAGGTCCAACTGAGCCCAGGGCAGCTTCGGTTGCAGGCCAGTCCACCAGGTCCACACACACAGTCTGCACACCAGGGCACTAAAGAATAAGTTATCAGCTGAAGGTGTGGTTGAATGAAGGGCACAATCTGCTTGTACACCAGTGCTGCCCAAATAGTAAAACATGATCCAAAGTCTGACTGGTGAACATCAGTATAAGCACATGTAGCCCAACTCAAGTTTCACCTGGAAGAAGACGTAAAGCTGAAACTTAAGTTGTGCTACAAATGGCTAGATTTATAACATCCTGCTCAAGTTTTGATGTGAGTATCTTTAGACTTTCAGACTGGGGCAAGTGATATTTCTGGTGGGGCAACCAACAAATCAGTGCAATAAATGTATGTAGTATGCCCGGCACAATGCATTGTCATTTTTTGTGCTTTGCCTTATCACAAGGGGGTGGATCCATCTTCGTTCCTGATATTTCACAAGGTACAACTCAATAAAAGTATAACAAAAAGGGTAACCACTAGGGATGAGCGGACCCGTGGATGTTCAGGTTCGCCGTGTTCGGACGAACTTCGGGTCAAAGTTCGGGTTCGGGACCCGAACTTGAACCCGAATCCCATTGAAGTCAATGGAGACCCGAACTTTGGTGCACTAAAATGGCTGTAAAATAGCCATAGTAAGGGCTAGAGGACTGCAAAAGGAAGCAAAATGGAGGTAAGCGCAGGACAATTGTCCTGCAAACAAATGTGGATAGGAAATTGAGTTCAAATAACATAGAATAGAAAAAAATAAAAAAAATAATCATCTTGAGCTAGGAGACGGAGGTCAAAGTGGAGTAGGAGGTTGATGAGGCAGTAGACATGGTGGTGTAGGTGGAAGCGGCGGTGGAGGAGGAGGAGATAGCCAAGATTGTTCTTTTATTTTTATTTTTTTAATTTCATTTTTATAAATTTGGGAAGGCCCTAAAACATTGGGAAATGGAAAAGAGAACGCAAAGAGAAAGTGCACTGGAGTATAACAATGGCTGGGTGCGGACGTTATACCTGTCTATTCAGTACAAGGTACGGACAAATCCTGTGGGATCCATGCCTGTTTTTTTTTAAATAAATGTGAGCTTGTCCACGTTGGCTGTGGACAGGTGGCTGCGCTTGTCTGTAATCACCCACCCGCCGTGCTAAACACACGTTCGGACAATACACTGGCCGCAGGGCAGGCCAGCACCTCCAAGGCGTAAAGGGCAAGCTGAGGCCATGTGCCCAATTTGGAGACTCAGAAGTTGAATGGGGCAGACCCATCAGTCAGTACGTGTACACGTGTGCACACGTACTGTTCCATCATGTTGCTGAAATGCTGCCTCCTGCTAAGACGTTCCGTATCAGCTGGTGGTGCTGGTTGTTGTGTCTTGATTACCACATTTAGGCCATGCTAACCCTCCCTTATTTGGTGCTAGCAGTGCCCCAGCTGCGTTGGCGACTTCTTCCTAATCCTCTGCCTTAGCCTTGTGCTTCCACTGAGCCCCAGTTGTCAGGTGGGAATGCCATCAGCAGCGCGTCTACCAGCATGCGCATGTACTCAAGCATCTTCCAATCACGCTCCAGTGACGGAATTAAGGACGGCTTGTTGTCCTTGTAGTGGGGATCCAGCAGGATGGCCACCCAGTAATCAGCACTGGTTAGAATGTGGGCAACTCGACGGTCATTGCGCAGGCACTGCAGCATGTAGTCGCTCATGTTTGCCGTGCTGCCCAGAGGCAACGACAAGCTGTCCTCTGTGGGAGGTGTATTGTCTGTTTCCTCTGTATACCCCCAGCCACTCTCCAGTAATGCCCATGAGCTGATTTGGGTGCCACCCTGCTATGAACACAGTTCCTCCTCCTCATTCTACAGAACTGTGTCCTGGCTGGACAGTTCTGTCCCTGGCCTCTGTTGGTGCAGGAACCCACCCTCCGAGCCACTTGTGAATGACTGGCCTGATAACTGTGGAAATGATCCCTCTTTCTCCTCCTCTTCCTCCTGTGCCACATCCTCTTCCATCATCTCCCAAAGCGTTTTTGAAGGAGACCTAGAAGTGGGATAGTAATGCTGAGGACGGCATCATTGGCACTGGCCATGTTGGTGGAGTACTCGATACAGCACAACACGGCACACAAGACCTGCATGGAGGCCCACTCGTTGGTGGTGAAGTGTGCTTTTCCACAGAGCGACTCACCCGTGCGTGCTACAGCTGAAATTCCACTATCGCCTGCTGCTGCTCACACAGTCTCTCCAGCATGTGCAAGGTGGAGTTCCACCTTGTGGGTAGGTTGCATATGAGGTGGTGAGCGGGAAGGCTGAGGTTATGCTGCAGCGCAGACAGGCGAGCAGCAGCAAGGTGAGAACACCGAAAGGGCGCACAGACGGCCCGCACTTTCTGCAGCAGCTCTGACATATTGGGGTAATTTTTCAGGACTCTCTGCACAACTAAATTCAGCACATGCGCCAGGCAAGGGATGTTCGTCAAAACAGCTAGCCCCAGAGCTGCTACGAGATTTCACCCGTTATCGCACCCGTTATCGCACACCACTAGGCCAGGCTTGAGGCTATGCGGCACCAACCACTGATTGGTCTGTTGTTCCATGCCCGTCCACAACTCCTGCACGGTGTGGGGCTTTTCCCCCAAACAGATGAGTTTCAAAACAGCCTGTTGTCGTTTCCCCCTGGCTGTGCTGAAGTTGGTGGTGCAGGTGTTACGTTGACTGGATGAGAAGGCGCTAGAGGAGGAAGCGGAGTAAGAGGAGGAGGCAACAGGAGATAACGAGAAATGTCCTACAATCCACGGTGGCAGTAGGACATGCGCCAAACTACTATCCACCTCAGGCCCAGCCGCCTCTGCAATTATGCAGTGTGCAGTTAGGGAGATATAACGACCCTGCCCGTGCTTACTGGTCCATGTAACGGTAGTTATGTGGACCCAGCCACAGATGGCGTTGCGCAGTGCACACCTGATTTTGTCCGCCAATTGGTTGTGCTGGGAAAGGATGGCTAGCCAGGAAAAGAAGTGGCGGCTGGGAACCACGTACTGTGCGACAGCCATCACCATAAAGTTTTTAAAAGTCTCTGTCTCTACCAGATGGATTGACACCATTTCAAAGGCCAGGAATTTTGAAATGCTGGCATTCAGTGCCAGGGTTCTCGGGTGGGTAGGGGGGTATTTCTCTTTCTTTCCAGTGTTTGGGGGATGGACAGCTGAACGCTTCCATTGGACAGTGTGGACATGCTGGGTGAGGGTGGTGGAGGTGTTGGTGTTGCTGCCAGATCCTCTGTTTGCGGGGTGGCAGGTGCCACTGTCACTCCAGAGGGGGAGGAAGAGGTTGAGACCACAGCAGAAGAGGGAGCAAGAGGAGCCTGAGATCTTTTGTGTTTTTTTTAGGTGTGTACTCGCAGGTAGTGCTCAGGTTTAGAACATTTATGCCTCGCTTCAGATTCTCATTACACAGCATGCAAACCACTTGCGTCTTGTCATCAGCACATTGTCTGAACTGCCACACCAGGGAACTCCTTGGAGCTGGCTTTGGTGTGCTCAGTCCCTGGGTGCGGTGGGCAGTAGCAAGCATACTGGCTAGGGGACGAGCACTCTGCTTTTGCATCCTGCTCCCTCTTTTGTTGTGCGGCTGGCTCTGTGTGACCACCACCTCTTCCTCCGAACTGCACACGTTACTTGCATGACCTTGATTCCATGTGGGGTCTAGGACCTCATCATCCTCCACATCATTTTCCACCCACTCTTCACCCCTGCCCTCCTTGCCGGTCTGCACACGGCAGAAAGCCACAGCAGTTGGCACCTGTGTTTGGTCATCATCATCAGAGATGTTCTGCTGTGGTCCTCCCATGTCCACATCCTGAAACATAAGTGGTTGCGCATCAGTGCGCCAGCAGATTGATCAAAAAGCATAAGAGGCTGCTGCATGACTTGGGGCTCAGACTGCTTGGCTGATTTGCAAGAGGGTGAGGTAAAATACAGATGCCCATGGGCTGCAGGTGCCAACTCTGCTGTGGGAGACAATGTGAAGGAACTGGAGCACTGTCAGCCATCCAATCTACTACCGCTTCTACTTGTTCTGGCTTCACCTTTCCTACATCGGTATTCGGGCCTACAAAAGGACGCTGAATGTCCTGTCACCTACGTGCACCTGAGGAAGGTGTTTAATTTGGACGTGTAGCTGGCACAGCTTAACCACATCCTCTTCCTGCAACAGGAGCTCCACCAGCAGTACCACAACCAGGGCCATGTCCCTTATTTGATGCTCTCCTCTTTCTTTGAGCTCACCCACCGAACTAACAGACAGATTAACTATATTAATTTCCCGGTCACGTATGCAGTGCAGGTGTACCTCACGAAAAATAGGAATATGTCACCCACTGAACTAACAGATGGGTTAACTATATTAATTTCCCTGCAAAGAAAAAGGGGGTTAGTCAGCACATCCTAATGCGCAGGTGAGCACGGAGAAAACACAATGCAACAGCACTCTGCAAAACAAATAAAGTACAATAATGCCATAGTAATAGAAAATATTCTGGTGCTAATGCTACGCTTATTTAGAAAATTTAAGATTCTTGGCAAATACATTTTGGCCCGTCTGCCACATGTCAAGGCGATCTCTGTAAGAATGGAACCTAACACTAAATGCTACCTGTCATGTGCCATAAAGGCCACCATAAAATTCAGGGAGTGCAGCAGGTTCCACATGCATGCTGGGTCTACAGGTCTTACAGAGATCGCCTTGACGTGTGGCAGGTGGGCCCAAATAATTTTTTACAAAACTTATTTGCCAAGAATCTCAAATTTACAAAATAAGCGTAGCATTAGCACCAGAATATTTTCTATTACTATGGTATTATTATATTAATTTCCCTATCACGTATGCAGTGCAGGTGTACCTCACACCAAAAATGGGAGTATGTCACCCACCGAACTAACAGACGGATTAACTCTATTAATTTCCCTGTCACATATGCAGTGCACGTGTATCTCACATCAAAAATGGGTATATGTTACCGGCCGAACTAACAGACGGATTAACTATATTAATTTCCCTGTCACATATGCAGTGCACGTGTATCTCACATCAAAAATGGGTATATGTTACCGGCCGAACTAACAGACGGATTAACTATATTAATTTCCCTGTCACATATGCAGTGCACGTGTATCTCACACCAAAAATGGGGATATGTCACCGGCAGAACTAACAGACGGATTAACTATTATATTTTTGTGTATGGGGTACAAAAATGGTGCATTGAACCCACAAATAAATCACTATATGTTACCCACAGAATTAACAGACAGATGTATTTTTATATTTCTGTGTCAGGGGTGCAAAGCTGGTGTATTGCACCCACAAAAAAATCATTATAGGTCACCCACAAGACAAATAGCCTGATTCCTTACACTCTCCCTCTCCAACTGCCTGCTTCCTGTCCTGGGTTCGCTCAACACTAGTAACCACCTCTGGCACACATTGTAGCAAATTTTTCATGTACCTCTTTTAGAGTGGCCTCACAGAGCCACCATAATCAATACAGCCTGTGCTACCATTGTGTCACTTACAGTGCCAACTACCATGACCCTGCCAGCAAGAGACCTACTGCACTAGTGTACCTGTGACAAAGCAAGAAAAGCATTATACCAACATCTTTTATTCTCCTAATGTCTGAAGAGTCAAGTTTTTGTCGTTCTAACAATTCAATAAATGTTCAGAATAATCCAGGAATTAGAATATAACCTAACCAGGAGTTCTTGAAACTGATGGTAAACCTATCTGTTCATAAGACTACATCTCTGTTTACACACCATTTTACACTATCAGGCATAACTGCTCAGGATGTACAGTATATGTCAAAGGAAGCTAATGACATATGCCATATGCAGCGACACCCCTGAGGAGCCGGTATAGAGTATAGGAATGGAAGTGGCCCTGATGAAGTGTTGTGTCATGGTGTACTCCCTCAGCCCGTTTCTCCCTTGGGATTGGAAATATAGTACTGAAGAATGATGCCACAATTAAATGTAATTATATATTTTTCACTAAGTGCAACGTAGAACTTTAAATACATACAGCAGAAAGCTTCAAGTGCAGATTTTCTCTGGCACCAGAAAAAAGGGATATGGAGGCAGGTTGGTTGGTGTCAATTTAGCGCTTAGATAATACCGGCCAATAGGTCATTTGGTGTTGAGTGGCTTAACTGTAATCCCACAACTAGCAGCGGTGTCTTCAATGCTGATGGTAGCAGTTCACACAGGTGTCTGGAATCTCAAGGCTTTACTTGGGAGAAATTGGTTTATTTCTCTCTGGAGAATCTGAATCAGGAGCAGGAGCTCTGCAGTGTTCTTCCTCTCCATCTTGAATGACAGCTAGGGCTTATTTTGCTATATACAGTGGGATGCGAAAGTTTGGGCAACCTTGTTAATCGTCATGATTTTCCTGTATAAATCGTTGGTTGTTACGATAAAAAATGTCAGTTAAATATATCATATAGGAGACACACACAGTGATATTTGAGAAGTGAAATGAAGTTTATTGGATTTACAGAAAGTGTGCTATAATTTGTGAAACAAAATTAGGCAGGTGCATAAATTTGGGCACTGTTGTCATTTTATTGATTCCAAAACCTTTAGAACTAATTATTGGAACTCAAATTGGCTTGGTAAGCTCAGTGACCGCTGACCTACATACACAGGTGAATCCAATTATGAGAAAGAGTATTTAAGGGGGTCAATTGTAAGTTTCCCTCCTCTTTTAATTTTCTCTGAAGAGTAGCAACATGGGGGTCTCAAAACAACTCTCAAATGACCTGAAGACAAAGATTGTTCGCCATCATGGTTTAGGGGAAGGATACAGAAAGCTGTCTCAGAGATTTCAGCTGTCTGTCTCCACAGTTAGGAACATATTGAGGAAATGGAAGACCACAGGCTCAGTTCAAGTTAAGGCTCGAAGTGGCAGACCAAGAAAAATCTCAGATAGACAGAAGCGGCGAATGGTGAGAACAGTCAGAGGCAACCCACAGACCAGCACCAAAGACCTACAACATCATCTTGCTGCAGTCACTGTGCTTCGTTCTACCATTCGGCGCACTTTACACAAGGAGATGCTGTATGCGAGAGTGATGCAGAGGAAGCCTTTTCTCCGCCCACAGCACAAAAAGTGCCGCTTGAGGTGGGCTAAAGCACATTTGGACAAGCCAGCTTCATTTTGGAATAAGGTGCTGTGGACTGATGAAACTAAAATTGAGTTATTTGGCCATAACAAGGGGCGTTATGCATGGAGGAAAAAGAACACAGCATTCCAAGAAAAACACCTGCTACCTACAGTAAAATATGGTGGTGGTTCCATCATGCTGTGGGGCTGTGTGGCCAGTGCAGGGACTGGGAATCTTGTCAAAGTTGAGGGACGCATGGATTCCACTCAGTATCAGCAGATTCTGGAGACCAATGTCCAGGAATCAGTGACAAAGCTGAAGCTGCACCGAGGCTGGATCTTTCAACAAGACAACGACCCTAAACACTGCTCAAAATCCACTAAGGCATTTATGCTGAGGAACAAGTACAACGTTCTGGAATGGCCATCTCAGTCCCCAGACCTGAATATTATTGAAAATCTGTGGTGTGACTTAGAGAGCTGTCCATGCTCGGAAGTAGGGATGAGCGAACTCGAACTGTATAGTTCGGGTTCGTACCGAATTTTGGGGTGTCCGTGACACGAACCCGAACCCGGACATTTTCGTAAAAGTCCGGGTTCGGGTTTGGTGTTCGTCGCTTTCTTGGCGCTTTTGTGACGCTTTCTTGGCGCTTTTTGAAAGGCTGCAAAGCAGCCAATCAACTAGCGTCATACTACTTGCCCCAAGAGGCCGTCACAGCCACGCCTACTATTGGCATGGCTGTGATTGGCCAGAGCACCATGTGACCCAGCCTCTATTTAAGCTGGAGTCACATAGCGCCGCCTGTCACTCTGCTCTGATTAGCGTAGGGAGAGGTTGCGGCTGCGACAGTAGGGCGAGATTAGGCAGATTAACTCCTCCAAAGGACTTGATTATTGATCGATCTGCAGCTGTGGGTCATTGAGCTGCTGATACTCAATTGCTCACTGTTTTTAGGCTGCCCAGACCGTTTGTCAGTCACTTTTTTCTGGGGTGATCGGCGGCCATTTTGTGTCTTGTGGTGCGCCAGCACAAGCTGCGACCAAGTGCATTTAACCCTCAATGGTGTGGTTGTTTTTTGGCTAAAGCCTACATCAGGGTAAAGCTGTCACACCAAGTGCATTTAACCAGCAATAGTCTGTTTATTTTTTGGCCATATACTACATCAGGGGCAAGCTGCGCCCGTCATCAAGTGCATTTAACCCTCAGTAGTGTGGTTGGTCAAGCTGTCACACCAAGTGCATTTAACCAGCAATAGTCTGTTCATTTTTTGGCCATATACTACATCAGGGGCAAGCTGCGCCCGTCACCAAGTGCATTTAACCCTCAGTAGTGTGGTTGGTCAAGCTGTCACACCAAGTGCATTTAACCAGCAATAGTCTGTTCATTTTTTGGCCATATACTACATCAGGGGCAAGCTGCGCCCGTCACCAAGTGCATTTAACCCTCAGTAGTGTGGTTGGTCAAGCTGTCACACCAAGTGTATTTAACCAGCAATAGTCTGATAATTTTTTGGCCATATACTACATCAGGGGCAAGCTGCGCCTGTCACCAAGTGCATTTAACCCTCAGTAGTGTGGTTGGTCAAGCTGTCACACCAAGTGCATTTAACCAGCAATAGTGTGGTTATTTTTTGGCCATATCCCAGTCTAATTCTGTCAGTAAATCCATACTGGTCACCCAGCGTCTAAATACTAGGCCTCAAATTTATATCCCGCTAAATCTGTCGTTACCGCTGTACTGTTGTGGCTGGGCAAGTTATTTAGTGTCCGTCAAAGCACATTTTTTGTTCTGGGTTGAAATACAATTCCCAATTTAGCAATTTCATAATTTAGTGGTTTCTGCTGTATCAGAGCTATTTGAAATCTATCCCTAAAAGGGTATATAATATTCAAGGTGCACATAGGGTCATTCAGAATAACTTCACACACACGCTACTGTGCATTTCCAAGTCTAATTCTGTCAGTAAATCCATACCGGTCACCCAGCGCCTAAATACTAGGCCTCAAATTTATATCCCGCTAAATCTGTCGTTACCGCTGTACTGTTCTGGCTGGGCAAGTTATTTAGTGTCCGTCAAAGCACATTTTTTGTTCTGGGTTGAAATACAATTCCCAATTTAGCAATTTCATAATTTAGTGGTTTCTGCTGTATCAGAGCTATTTGAAATCTATCCCTAAAAGGGTATATAATATTCAAGGTGCACATAGGGTCATTCAGAATAACTTCACACACACGCTACTGTGCATTTCCAAGTCTAATTCTGTCACTAAATCCATACCGGTCACCCAGCGCCTAAATACTAGGCCTCAAATTTATATTCAGCTGAATTTGAATACAATACATTGGGCCAAATAATATTTTTGTTGTTGTGGTGAACGATAACAATGAGGAAAACATCTAGTAAGGGACGCGGATGTGGACATGGTCGTGGTGGTGTTAGTGGACCCTCTGGTGCTGGGAGAGGACGTGGCCGTTCTGCCACATCCACACGTCCTAGTGTACCAACTACCTCAGGTCCCAGTAGCCGCCAGAATTTACAGCGATATATGGTGGGGCCCAATGCCGTTCTAAGGATGGTAAGGCCTGAGCAGGTACAGGCATTAGTCAATTGGGTGGCCGACAGTGGATCCAGCACGTTCACATTATCTCCCACCCAGTCTTCTGCAGAAAGCGCACAGATGGCGCCTGAAAACCAACCCCATCAGTCTGTCACATCACCCCCATGCATACCAGGGAAACTGTCTCAGCCTCAAGTTATGCAGCAGTCTCTTATGCTGTTTGAAGACTCCGCTGGCAGGGTTTCCCAAGGGCATCCACCTAGCCCTTCCCCAGCGGTGAAAGACATAGAATGCACTGACGCACAACCACATATGTTTCCTGATGATGAGGACATGGGAATACCACCTCAGCATGTCTCTGATGATGACGAAACACAGGTGCCAACTGCTGCGTCTTTCTGCAGTGTGCAGACTGAACAGGAGGTCAGGGATCAAGACTGGGTGGAAGACGATGCAGGGGACAATGAGGTCCTAGACCCCACATGGAATGAAGGTCGTGCCACTGACTTTCACAGTTCGGAGGAAGAGGCAGTGGTGAGACCGAGCCAACAGCGTAGCAAAAGAGGGAGCAGTGGGCAAAAGCAGAACACCCGCCGCCAAGAGACTCCGCCTGCTACTGACCGCCGCCATCTTGGACCGAGCACCCCAAAGGCAGCTTCAAGGAGTTCCCTGGCATGGCACTTCTTCAAACAATGTGCTGACGACAAGACCCGAGTGGTTTGCACGCTGTGCCATCAGAGCCTGAAGCGAGGCATTAACGTTCTGAACCTTAGCACAACCTGCATGACCAGGCACCTGCATGCAAAGCATGAACTGCAGTGGAGTAAACACATTAAAACCAAGGAAGTCACTCAGGCTCCCCCTGCTACCTCTTCTGCCGCCTCGGCCTCTTCTGCTGCTGCCGCCGCCTCGGCCTCTTCCTCCGCCTCTGGAGGAACGTTGGCACCTGCCGCCCAGCAAACAGGGGATGTACCAGCAACACCACCACCACCTCTGTCACCAAGCATCTCAACCATGTCACACGGCAGCGTTCAGCTCTCCATCTCACAAACATTTGAGAGAAAGCGTAAATTCCCACCTAGCCACCCTCGATCCCTGGCCCTGAATGCCAGCATTTCTAAACTACTGGCCTATGAAATGCTGTCATTTAGGCTGGTGGACACAGACAGCTTTAAACAGCTCATGTCGCTTGCTGTCCCACAGTATGTTGTTCCCAGCCGGCACTACTTCTCCAAGAGAGCCGTGCCTTCCCTGCACAACCAAGTATCGGATAAAATCAAGTGTGCACTGCGCAACGCCATCTGTGGCAAGGTCCACCTAACCACAGATACGTGGACCAGTAAGCACAGCCAGGGACGCTATATCTCCCTAACTGCACACTGGGTAAATGTAGTGGCAGCTGGGCCCCAGGCGGAGAGCTGTTTGGCGCAAGTCCTTCCGCCGCCAAGGATCACAGGGCAACATTCTTTGCCTCCTGTTGCCACCTCCTCCTACTCGACTTCCTCCTCCTCTTCCACCTGCTCATCTAGTCAGCCACACACCTTCACCACCAACTTCAGCACAGCCCGGGGTAAACGTCAGCAGGCCATTCTGAAACTCATATGTTTGGGGGACAGGCCCCACACCGCACAGGAGTTGTGGCAGGGTATAGAACAACAGACCGACGAGTGGTTGCTGTCGGTGAGCCTCAAGCCCGGCCTGGTGGTGTGTGATAATGGGCGAAATCTCGTTGCAGCTCTGGGACTGGGCCTCATATGCGACGGGCCCACCAGGTGGAACTCCACCTTGCACATGCTGGACAGACTGTGCGAGCAGCAGCAGGCCATAGTGGAGTTTCAGCTGCAGAACAGCACCACTTCACCACCAATGACTGGGCCTCCATGCGAGACCTGTGTGCCCTGTTGCGCTGTTTTGAGTACTCCACCAACATGGCAAGTGGCGATGACGCCGTTATCAGCGTTACAATACCACTTCTATGTCTCCTTGAGAAAACACTTAGGGCGATGATGGAAGAGGAGGTGGCCCAGGAGGAGGAGGAGGAAGAGGGGTCATTTTTAGCACTTTCAGGCCAGTCTCTTCGAAGTGACTCAGAGGGAGGTTTTTGGCAACAGCAGAGGCCAGGTACAAATGTGACCAGCCAGGGCCCACTACTGGAGGACGAGGAGGACGAGGATGAGGAGGAGGTGGAGGAGGATGAGGATGAAGCATGGTCACAGCGGGGTGGCACCCAACGCAGCTCGGGTCCATCACTGGTGCGTGGCTGGGGGGAAAGGCAGGACGATGACGATACGCCTCCCACAGAGGACAGCTTGTCCTTACCCCTGGGCAGCCTGGCACACATGAGCGACTACATGCTGCAGTGCCTGCGCAACGACAGCAGAGTTGCCCACATTTTAACGTGTGCGGACTACTGGGTTGCCACCCTGCTGGATCCACGCTACAAAGCACTGGAGCGTGATAGGAAGATGCGCGAGTACAAGCGCACGTTGGTAGACGCGCTACTGAGAGAATTCCCAAATATCACAGGGGAACAAGTGGAAGCCCAAGGCCAAGGCAGAGGAGGAGCAAGAGGTCGCCAAGGCAGCTGTGTCACGGCCAGCTCCTCTGAGGGCAGGGTTAGCATGGCAGAGATGTGGAAAAGTTTTGTCAACACGCCACAGCTAACTGCACCACCACCTGATACGCAACGTGTTAGCAGGAGGCAACATTTCACTAACATGGTGGAACAGTACGTGTGCACACCCCTCCACGTACTGACTGATGGTTCGGCCCCATTCAACTACTGGGTCTCTAAATTGTCCACGTGGCCAGAGCTAGCCTTTTATGCCTTGGAGGTGCTGGCCTGCCCGGCGGCCAGCGTTTTGTCTGAACGTGTATTCAGCACGGCAGGGGGTGTCATTACAGACAAACGCAGCCGCCTGTCTACAGCCAATGTGGACAAGCTGACGTTCATAAAAATGAAACAGGCATGGATCCCACAGGACCTGTCCGTCCCTTGTCCAGATTAGACATTAACTACCTCCCCTTAACCATATATTATTGTACTCCAGGGCACTTCCTCATTCAATCCTATTTTTATTTTCATTTTACCATTATATTGCGAGGCTACCCAAATTTAATGAACCTCTCCTCTGTCTGGGTGCCGGGGCCTAAATATATGCCAATGGACTGTTCCAATGTTGGGTGACGTGAAGCCTGATTCTCTGCTATGACATGCAGACTAATTCTCTGCTGACATGAAGCCAGATTCTCTGTTACGGGACCTCTCTCCTCTGCCTGGGTGCTGGGCCTAAATATATGCCAATGGACTGTTGCACTGGTGGCTGACGTGAAGCCTGATTGTCTGTTACGGGACCTCTCTCCTCTGCCTGGGTGCTGGACCTAAATATCTGACAATGGACTGTTGCATTGGTGGCTGACGTGAAGCCTGATTCTCTGCTATGATATGAAGACTGATTCTCTGCTGACATGAAGCCAGATTGTCTGTTACGGGACCTCTCTCCTCTGCCTGGGTGCTTGGCCTAAATTTATGAAAATGGACTGTTGCAGTGGTGGCTGACGTGAAGCCTGATTCTCTGCTATGACATGCAGACTGATTCTCTGCTGACATGAAGCCAGATTGTCTGTTACGGGACCTCTCTCCTCTGCCTGGGTGCTGGGCCTAAATTTATGAAAATGGACTCTTACAGTGGTGGGTGACGTGAAGCCTGATTCTCTGCTATGACATGAAGACTGATTCTCTGCTGACATGAAGCCAGATTCTCTGTTACGGGACCTCTCTCCTCTGCCTGGGTGCTGGGCCTAAATATATGCCAATGGACTGTTGCACTGGTGGCTGACGCGAAGCCTGATTGTCTGTTACGGGACCTCTCTCCTCTGCCTGGGTGCTGGGCCTAAATATCTGACAAAGGACTGTTGCATTGGTGGCTGACGTGAAGCCTGATTCTCTGCTATGATATGAAGACTGATTCTCTGCTGACATGAAGCCAGATTGTCTGTTACGGGACCTCTCTCCTCTGCCTGGGTGCTTGGCCTAAATTTATGAAAATGGACTGTTGCAGTGGTGGCTGACGTGAAGCCTGATTCTCTGCTATGACATGCAGACTGATTCTCTGCTGACATGAAGCCAGATTCTCTGTTACGGGACCTCTCTCCTCTGCCTGGGTGCCGGGGCCTAAATATCTGAGAATGGACTGTTCCAGTGGTGGGTGACGTGAAGCCAGATTCTCTGCTATGGGACCTCTCTCCAATTGATTTTGGTTAATTTTTATTTATTTAATTTTAATTTTAATTCATTTCCCTATCCACATTTGTTTGCAGGGGATTTACCTACATGTTGCTGTCTTTTGCAGCCCTCTAGCCCTTTCCTGGGCTGTTTTACAGCCTTTTTAGTACCGAAAAGTTTGGGTCCCCATTGACTTCAATGGGGTTCGGGTTCGGGACGAAGTTCGGATCGGGTTCGGATCCCGAACCCGAACATTTCCGGGAAGTTCGGCCGAACTTCTCGAACCCGAACATCCAGGTGTTCGCTCAACTCTACTCGGAAGCCATCAAACCTGAATGAACTAAAGATGTTTTGTAAAGAGGAATGGTCCAAAATACCTTCAACCAGAATCCAGACTCTCATTGGAACCTACAGGAAGCGTTTAGAGGCTGTAATTTCTGCAAAAGGAGGATCTACTAAATATTGATTTCATTTATTTTTTGTGGTGCCCAAATTTATGCACCTGCCTAATTTTGTTTAAACAATTATAGCACACTTTCGGTAAATCCAATAAACTTCATTTCACTTCTCAAATATCACTGTGTGTGTCTCCTATATGATATATTTAACTGTCATTTTTTTATCGTAACAACCAACGATTTATACAGGAAAATCATGACGATTAACAAGGTTGCCCAAACTTTTGCATCCCACTGTATATATGTACTATGATGCATAATGTGACATGCTTGTTGGAAAAGGGCTGTTTAGCTGAAACACATCACATTTGCCTGTATTCTGTTTATGGCAATAAAGTGAAGATTTATTACCATCAACGAGTGAGTGCTGATCCACTCCTTCTACTTCCTCTCCTCTCTGGACAGGAGCTCCATCTTGGCAGAGAGCAGGTTCAGCCCACTTCTGCCAAAAGTGGTGGACAACACGTTCCCTTCTGAGAACTATGGCCAGAAGTAAATAGTAAAATAATTTATACACAACAATGCAAACTATGCACAAATTGTACTACCCCCAGATCTAGGGTACTACACATACAACATTCATCAGCCATAGGGGCCCATTGTTAAAGGGGAACAATTGGGGGAGATTCATTAAAACTGGTATAAAGTGAAACTGGCAAAGTTGCCCATAGCAACCAATCAGATCCCACCTTGCACTTTCCAAAGTAAAAGGTGGAATCTGATTTGGTTGCTATGGGCAACTATACCAGTTTTCTTTTATACCAGTTTTGATAAATCTCCCAAATGGTAAAAAAATATATAGTTTATAGTTGAAATTAACAGTATGAGGATTTATTCCAGTCAGACAAAAGCCATATGGGCACTTTTTTTCTCCATCTGGTAAATCGGGTCCTATGGAAATATTACGGTGTATGGTAGCAGGTTTTCTCACTGTATACGGTATGCCAGGCTAAGTACACAGAAACAGTATGCCCCTTGCCTTAGGCTACATTCACACAACAGAAAAAAATAAAAAATGTCAGTTAAAACCATTTTTAACTGCCATTTTTTCACCGATTTCCTTTCTGAAAAAATGTCTATTAAAAACGGCGCTGTCCTAATTTTTGGTGTCCGTTGTTTGTGGCACAAAGGTGAACACTGAAACCATACTTGAAAAAAAACAATAGCCACCATGTACCCAAATATATAGTGCTACGCTACTGCTCCCTGTCTTGGATGAACTTGCCCGGAAAAAGACATAATGACTGAGTGCATGGATGAATGCATGAAGAAGCTGGCACATTGGAAAGAACCCACAGTGAGGCGGTGCAAGCAAAATGGACTAAGGTTTTTATAACCCTGTTTTGATATGTGTTTAACCTTTTTTCATTGAATAATGGACACTAATTAAATATATTTGTAAAGAAGAACTCCAGCAAAAATGTAAATTCTCTAACCTGCTAGAAAGGTACATGATGTAATCTGTAGTGATTGTAATCTTCTTACTAGTGTCTGTATTTGTGAGTTATCCCCTCTCTTCTGCTTCTCAGCTGTGTCATGTGACCAGCATTCAGACTCTCCAAATGACACAGCATCTTATGTGTGGACAGGAAGACAATTTCTCTATGTATTTCTATGGGATTATCAATGTCCGTCTCATAAGAATGAATAGAGAAGTATTTGACTTCCTGTCCTGTGTCAGTTGGCGATCAGAAAGTTGGTCACATGACACAGCTGAGGATCAGAAGGGAGGTTATAGCTCACAAATACAGTCACTGATGAGAACATTACATTCAATCCAGATTACATCATGCACCTTTCTAGCAGGTCAGAGAATACATTTTTTGCCGGGAGTTCTACTTTAATTAAATATATTCCTGACAACAAAGTGTAGGGATGACGTGATGACGTAGTCACGCTACGTTGCGCCTCCCTCCCCCTCTCTCCACCTCTCTCCACCTTGCCATGCCGTCTAACTCTGCTCTACCCTGAGTGACCTAAGGGCTTTACTGCTCCCAGCCCTGTTACATTGCTAGACTTCTTTAACATCTATCCCTGTCTCCGTGACTGCCTGTTGCCAGCTGCTGTTCTGTGGAGGGTTCCTGTCTCCGGTCCTCGCCTGCTACCTTCTACCACTTGGCTCCTTCTTCCTCTGCTTTCTAGTCCTCTGCTCCCTGATGGTCCTTGGATTGAGGTTTGAAGAGACGTGTTCTGTGTCCTCCCTGGTTTGTTTGCTTGACTTGTCCTTCCTTCCCTCTTCTTGTGTACACCCTCTGACCCTTTTGGGCTTGTCTTATTATACCAAAGAACTGTTTTATCCGCAGTTTTTTTATTATATTACCGGATGGGTACAGGCTATTTTGGATGAACTTTTCTGGATGAACAGTTTTTTCTTCTTTTTGAGTGTTATTTTCCCTCCTGGTAATTAATATAAAGGGGTAAACAGGGGAGGGAGAGAAGAAAAGGAGAAAATGAAAGAATCACAGCACTATGTCTGTAGCATGTATGTATGGACAGCAGAGAAACAGTAATTCCTATCACACTACCTAACACCCTGCACTGGAACCTATCAGCTAGAGCAAAGCGATGTCACTGCTCTCTCTCTCAGAACTGCAACAAACTGCTGAAAATTTGTCCCACAAGCAAAAAGGGAGGGATCATGGGTTCAGTTGAAAAGAATATTTGCGAATACGAATATATAGCACTATATTCTAAATCTTCGCGATTAAAATTTGCGATTTGAATATTCGCGCCCAACACTAATGGCTATATTGAATGGGAGAAAAGTCCACTTTGTAGAATTCTGGTGAAGATTTCTCCACATGATAATATATTTACTATTGGAATCTGGCCAATTAATTAAAGGGGTTGGCCACTATGTTAGCACCTATTAAAACTGGAAAGAAAGTAGGGAGATTTTACACTTAGGCTACTTTCACACTTGCGGCAGTGTGATCCGGCGGGCACTTCCATCGTCGGGACTGCCCGCCGGATCCACCAATTTGGAAGTGACAGAAAGCATTTGCAAGAACGGATCCGTCTCTCCGCTTGTCATGTTTTCCTGCTATTGGCAGCCACGCCACCCTCCTGTCCTGCTCTCACAGCTGCCTCTCCTCCATCCCTGCACCTGCCATGGAGGAGCTACCTCGTTCATGCCTTAAGGAGTGTGCTGCTGTCTGGGTCCTAAATCAGAGGTGCTTTCTTCTGTGACTGACACTCCTGCTTGTGCAGGGCTGGCAGGGGCTTAGCAGGGACACTTGTTAAAAGCTGAAATATAGAAACTTTTGCAGGAGGAAGGGAAACTGTGAGGAGAAGCTGTGATGGCTGATGAAGCGCTCACTGACTGCAGACTCTGCCCCCTCTCACTCTCCTGTACTGAGAGGATCCTGCTGTATGTGAGGATGTAGCAGAGCCAGGATGGTGCTATGGACCACAAATTGTGAGAAATCCAAGTGTATGTCCTGGTTATGGCCCCTCTGCTCTGTGTTCTTATCACACACATGTTTATTACAGCCAGACCAACAGTTCAGGAGCTTTAACCCCTTCTGTGCTGCCAGTATGGCTGAGGTCAGTGATAGCAGCAGTCACTGGGCTCCTCTGTAAATGTGTGCCCTCTCCTTCCTGCACACTGTATATAGTGATATGTGACCCCCACCACTGTACACTGTGTACACTGATGTGTGACCCCCACTGTATACTGTATATAGAGATCCGTGACCCCCTGTACACTGTATATACAGATGTGTGAACCCCTGTACATTGTATATAGAGATGTTTGACTACACTTGTTCCCCCTTTTTCCCCAGGTGAAGAGCAGTCATATTTTCATAGATGATTTCTAGGCTGTCAGCTGGGAGCAGGTTGTGTGATGATAGACAGGAGGCTCCTCGCTATGTGAGCAGATCGATTTGTACAAATTTATTCAGTTCTTGTGCAACAAAGGGCTGCCCCCCCCCCCACTCAAAAGATCCCTTTCCTCCGGCAGTCCGTGTACCTAAACAAAAATCTCTGATAGCTAAGAGCTGCCATAGATTCCTGGCTTCATTTGAGTCAGAAAGCTGGCGAGAAGAACCATAAATATGTAGGGGTGACTGGTCATGCCCCCTCCTTGCCATTGTCACTCCCTTTTTTTTTTTTAAGGTGCAGTTAAAAAGTTGCAAACAAGTAGTTTGCAAGTTTTTAACACCACTTTTCAGTGAGGAGGGACTGTAGTAGGCGGGGAGAGCGGCGGGGCCGTGCAGGCACTGTACTCTGGCCCCGCCGCTCAGTATGTACTGTATTATACGTAGTGTTAATCATCATATCTAAACTGAATAATAATGCTCTCCCCCTGCTCCTCATGTGTACCGTACTTACTGGTACATGTCACGCTCGTGTAGTAAGCACTAGCAGCTAGCAGGCAGGCCGGGCGGCCGTAACTCACTGAGGTCACGTGCCTGCTCCGCCTACTTTATAAATGAAGTAGGCGGAGCAGGCACGTGACCTCAGTGGCTTACGGCCGCCCGGCCTGCCTGCTAGCTGCTAGTGCTTACTACAGGAGCGTGACATGTACCGGTAAGTACGGTACACATGGGGAGCAGAGGGAGAGCATCATTATTCAGTTTAGATATGATGATTAACACTACGTATAATACAGTACATACTGAGTTGCGGGGCCAGAGTACAGTGCCGCTCTCCCCGCCTACTACAGTCCCTCCCTAGGAATCTGTGAATAGGATAATGATGAAGGGGGGGGGGGGGGGGGTGTCTGTGGATGGCATTATGATGGGGGGATCTGTGGATGGGACTGTAATGGGGGATCTGTGGATGACACATATAGCAGTGTCATCCACAGATCCACCACCCCATAACAGTGCCATCCACAGATCCCCCCATCATAATGCCATCCACAGATCCCCCCCACCATCATAATGCCATCCACAGACCCCCCCATCATAATGCCATCCACAGCTCCCCCATAACAGTGCCATCCACAGATCCCTCACATAACAGTGCATCCACAAATCCCCCACCCCATAACAGTGCATCATCCAGAGATCTCCCATAATAGTGTCATGCACAGACCGCCATTAGTTCAAACCAACCAAAAGCACACCTTTTGGTTAAAAATATATTTTTTCTTATTTTCCTCCTAAAAAACCTAGGTGCGTCTTATGGGCCGGTGCGTCTTATAGGGCGAAAAATGGTATGTGTGGGACGGGTAGTAAACTCTCTTTACTGCTGGGACTGGGGCGTTCCTTCTATTACCATGTCTGTACAGCTTACTGCAGGGACTGGGGCACTCCTTCTATTGCTATGTCTGTACAGCTTACTGCTGGGACTGGGGCGTGCCTTCTATTACCATGTCTGTACAGCTTACTGCTGGGACTGGGGTGTGCCTTCTATTACTATGTCTGTACAGCTTACAGCTGGCACTGGGGCATTCTTTCTATTGCTATGTAGTACAGCTCAGTGCTGGGACTGGGGCGTTCCTTCTGTTACTATGTCTGTACAGCTTACTGCTGGCACTGGGGCGTTCTTTCTATTGCTATGTAGTACAGCTCAGTGCTGGGACTGGGGCGTTCCTTCTGTTACTATGTCTGTACAGCTTACTGCTGGGACTGGGGCATTCCTTCTATTACTATGTCTGTACAGCTTACTGCTAGCACTGGGGCGTTCCTTCTGTTACTATGTCTGTACAGCTTACTGCTGGGACTGGGGCATTCCTTCTGTTACTACTTCTGTACAGCTTACTGCTGGGACTGGGGCATTCCTTCTATTACTATGTCTGTACAGCTTACTGCTAGCACTGGGGAGTTCCTTCTGTTACTATGTCTGTACAGCTTACTGCTAGCACTGGGGAGTTCCTTCTGTTACTATGTCTGTACAGCTTACTGCTGGGACTGGGGCATTCCTTCTGTTACTACTTCTGTACAGCTTACTGCTGGGACTGGGGCATTCCTACCGTTACTATGTCTGTACAGCTCAGTGCTGGGACTGAGGCGTTCCTTCTGTTACTATGTCTGTACAGCTTACTGCTGGGACTGGGGCATTCCTTCTGTTACTATGTCTGTACAGCTTACTGCTGGGACTGAGGCGTTCCTTCTGTTACTATGTCTGTACAGCTTACTGCTAGCACTGGGGCGTTCCTTCTGTTACTATGTCTGTACAGCTTACTGCTGGGACTGGGGCGTTCCTTCTGTTACTATGTCTGTACAGCTTACTGCTGGGACTGGGGCGTTCCTTCTGTTACTATGTCTGTACAGCTTACTGCTGGGACTGGGGCGTTCCTTCTGTTACTATGTCTGTACAGCTTACTGCTGGGACTGGGGCGTTCCTTCTGTTACTATGTCTGTACAGCTTACTGCTGGGACTGGGGCGTTCCTTCTATTACTATGTCTGTACAGCAGTTTTTGATAATGTCTGAGGGGCTCTTGTCTCTATGGGGATGTCATGTGACTGCTCCTCTGAAGATGCTTGCTGCAGTGCATGCTGGGATTTTTACTTTCACTTTATAGCTGCTCCTCCCACACATCTGGTCTGAGGAGCTCTCCCGGGAAAGTGTGTTATGGTGAACAAGTTAAAAAAAATTATATATAGCCAGTACATTTAGCTTTAGATATTAATACTTCATAGTTTTGGCTATTGTCTGGGGCACTTTGGATTTTTGATACTTAGGGTGGCCAACCCCTTTAACCTCCAACAGGATTAAAGAGCTGGTGCAAAGCTACTTATCAAGTCCTGGAGCACTATCAGAGATTGGCTGGGAATAAAGGGATCGCTTTGTTGTACGCCCCTTTGGCATAATTATTATTTACAAGTTTTAGATGAATTGGTTAGGCTGGGTTCAGAACTGAGCGTACTTGAACGTACGCTCTGTATGCGCGATTGTACGGGCGTTTACAATCGCGCATACAGAGACAAGCGAACGCCTATTGTCGCGCGTTCCCGCTGAAGTCTACAGGGAGTGCAGAATTATTAGACAAATGAGTATTTTGACCACATCATCCTCTTTATGCATGTTGTCTTACTCCAAGCTGTATAGGCTCGAAAGCCTACTACCAATTAAGCATATTAGGTGATGTGCATCTCTGTAATGAGAAGGGGTGTGGTCTAATGACATCAACACCCTATATCAGGTGTGCACGTCACGCATTGCACCCACGTGGAATTCTCGCTCATGTGAAAGGGGCCTAATTGTCCACGGTGTGTGATATGCCAGAGACCAATTATTTACATATGTTTTGAACTTCTACAGAAGTTAAAGAATATTGGGGGGCAATACACAATTATATTAGGGTACTTTCACACTAGCGTTATTCTTTTCCGGCATTGAGTTCTGTCCTAGGGGCTCTATACCGGAAAAGAACTGAACAGTTTTATCCTAATGCACTCTGAATGGAAAGCAATCCGTTCAGGATGCATCAGAATGTCTTCAGTTCAGTCTTTTTGCTATTTTAGGACGGGGAAAATACCGCAGCATGCTGCAGTTTTCTCTCCGGCCAAAAAGACTGAACACTTGCCGGAATTACGGACCCGACATTAATTTACATTGAAGTGTATTAGTGCCATATCCGTCATTAAGTGTTCCGGCAAAACAGATATGGCATTCCGGTCTACACATGCACAGACCGAAAAAAATTAAAACATTTTTAGACCGGATCCGTTTTTCTGGATGACACAGGAGAGACGGATCCGGCATATCAATGCATTTGTCAGACGGATCCGCATCCGGATCCGTCTGACAAATGCCATCAGTTTGCATACGTTTTGCCGGATCTGTACAGAGATGGAACTGCTTTCTGGAATCCTCTGCCGCAAGTGTGAAAGTACCCTTACTCAAAAATTTTAAGTGGCTATTCCATTTATGGTAGAGTCTTGGATTTTGGGTGATCTTTCCAGGGTTGGGTGCCATAAATACAAAAGGATTATTTTGCTTAAAATAATGTTTTTGGCAAGGCTTTTGATTGCACGGGCTTGGTTTTCATTTAATGCTCCAAATATAGATATATGGTTAAATCTTGTTAATAAGATCAATAGGTATGAAAAATCTTATATAAACAAAGAAATGCTGAGGATAAATGCCTTAATACATAGGGAAAATGGAACTTTCTTATTATTAGGCCTAGTTCACACGAACGTTTTTTTTGCGGGTGTACGGGCCGTTTTTTTGTGTTCCGTATACGGTCCATATACGGAACCATTCATTTCAATGGTTCCGCAAAAAAAACGGAATGTGTTCCGTATGCCTTCCGTTTCCGTTTTTCCGTTTTTCCGTTCCGTTGAAAGATAGAGCTTGTCCTATATTTGGCCGTAAATCACGGGTCGTGGCTCCATTCAAGTCAATGGATCCGCAAAAAAAACGGAACACATACGGAAATGCATCCGTATGTCTTCCGTTTCCGTTCCGTTTTTTCTGAACCATCTATTGAAAATGTTATGGCCAGCCCAATTTTTCCTATGTAATTACTGTAAACTGTACATGGCATACGGAAAAACGGAACGGAACAACGGAACGGAAACGGAAACACAACGGAACTCAAAAACGGAACAGCGGATCCGTGAAAAACGGACCCCAAAAAACTATAAAAGCCATACGTTCGTGTGAACTAGGCCTTATTCCCACATTCTGTCCTTTTTTTGGAGGGGGGGGGAGATCCATCGCGAGGGTGGGGGAAGGTTAAAAAAAAAAGAAAAATAGAAATAATAATTTTGATGCTTTATTTTGTATGGAAATATTATTGTTTAACCCCTTCCCGACCTTTGACGTACTGTTACGTCATGTGAACCACTGAGTTCCCGCAATTTGATGTAATAGTACGTCATAGTGATCACTGCAGGGGCCCGGCAGTCCGTGGTAGCCGGGCCCCTGCTGTATCCGCCGGCATCGCTGTAAAAGCCAATGCCGGCTGATTAACCCCTTCTATGCCGCGGTCCGCGCTGACCGCGACATAGAAGAGGTTTGTGTCAGGTGAACGATCGCATCGAGTCCCCGCACTGCTGTGGCGGGGACCCGATGCGACACAAGGCAGCCTGATGCCGTGCAGAGGCTGCCCAATGCCTTGCACAGCATCGGGAACTGCCTTCTACGGGAGCCGAGGAGATCCAGCCTCAGGCTGGGTCTTTTAGGCAACCTGTTTGTGTATGACTCAGTGTCATACACTAACAGGCAATGCATTACAATACAGATGTATTGCAATGCATTGCAGAGGGGATCAGACCCCCAAAAGTGAATGTCATAAATAAAGTAAAGTAAAAAAAGTAAAAAAAAAGAGGGTTTTAATAAAATGAATAAAGTAATAAAATTAATAAAGTAAAAAATAAAAATAAAACGCCCCTTTCCCCATATTTTAGAATAAAAAACTGAAAAAAACAACAAAACCCACACATATTAGGTATCGCCGTGTCCGTAATGACCGGCTCTATAAATATATCACATGATCCACCCTGGCCGATAAAGACCATAAAAAATAAAATAAAAACAGTGTAAAAAAAAGCCATTTTTGTCACCTTACATAACACAAAGCGATCAAAAAGGCGTATGCCCCCTAAAATAGTACCAGTCAGACTGTCACCTCATCCCGCAAAAAAATTAGCCTCTACTTAAGACTATCGCCCAAAAAATAAGAAAACTATAGCTCTCAGGACATAGAGACACTAAAACATCATTTCTTTTTGTTTTAAAACTGCTATTATTGTGCTAAAGTGAAATACATATTAGGTATCACCACGTCCATAACAAACAGCTCTTTAAAAATATTACATGACCTAACCACTCAGGTGAACACCGTAAAAAAACAAAACAAAAACTGTGTAAAAAAAAAAAGCCATTTTTGTCACATTACATCACAAAAATTGCAACAGCAAGTTATGATCAAAAATAGTACCATTCAGACCATCACCTCATCCCGCAAAAAATGAGACCTTACCTGAGAGAATCGGTCAAAAAAAAACAAAAACTATGGCTCTCAGACTATGGAGACACTAAAATATGATTATTTTGTTTACTTCAAAACTGCTATTATTGTGCTAAAGTGAAAAAAATAAAAAAGTATACATATTAGGTATCGTCACGTCCGTAAAAAAACAGCTCTATAAAAATATCACATGACCTAACCACTCAGGTAAACACCGTAAAAAAAAAAAAAAAAAAAAAAATAAAAAAAGTGCCAAAACATACATATTTTTGTTACCTTGCCTCACAAAAAACTTAATATAGAGCAATAAAAAATCATATGAACCCCAAAATAGTACCAATAAAACTGGCTCCTTATCCCTTAGTTTCCAAAATGTGGCCACTTTTTTTAGTTTCTACTGTAGGGGTGCATCAGGGGGGCTTCAAATGGGACATGGTGTCAAAAAACCAGTCCAGCAAAAAACGTATGGCATTCCTTTCCTTCTGCGCCCTGCCGTGTGCCCGTACAGCGGTTTACGACCACATATGGGGTGTTTCTGTAAACTACAGAATCAGAGCCATAAATATTGAGTTTTGTTTGGCTGTTAACCCTTGCTTTGTAACTGGAAAAAAATTATTAAAATGGAAAATCTGCCAAAAAAGTCACATTTTGAAATTGTATCTCTATTTTCCATTAATTCTTGTGGAACACCTAAAGGGTTAACAAAGTTTGTAAAATCAGTTTTAAATACCTTGAGGGGTGTAGTTTCTAGAATGGGGTCACTTTTTATTGGAGTTTCTACTCTAGGGGTGCATCGGGGGGGCTTCAAATGGGACATGGTGTCAAAAAAACAGTCCAGCAAAATCTGCCTTCCAAAAACCGTATGGCATTTTTTTCCTTCTGCGCCCTGCCGCATGCCCGTACAGCGGTTTACGACCACATATGGGGTGTTTCTGTAAACTACAGAATCAGAGCCATAAATATAGAGTTTTGTTTGGCTGTTAACCCTTGCTTTGTAACTGGAAAAAAATATTAAACTGGAAAATCTGCCAATAAAGTTAAATTTTGAAATTGTAAGGTATATCGGGATGGCTCACCCTCCAAGTTGCAATGAAAAAAGGGTGCTCCCCCTAAAAAGGTTACCCCAAACCTGAGGCCTCTTTCACACTACAGTATGTTGAATTCAGTGTTTTGCGTTCCGTTTTTCACGGATCCGTTGTTCCGTTTTTTGCTTCCGTTGTGGTTCCGTTTCCGTTCCGTTGTTCCGTTCCGTTTTTCCGTATGGCATATACAGTATACAGTAATTACATAGAAAAAATTGGGCTGGGTATAACATTTTCAATAGATGGTTCCGCAAAAAACGGAACGGATACGGAAGACATACGGATGCATTTCCGTATGTGTTCCGTTTTTTTTGCGGACCCATTGACTTGAATGGAGCCACGGACTGTGATTTGCGGCCAAATATAGGACATGTTCTATCTTTTCAACGGAACGGAAAAACGGAAATACGGAAACGGAATGCATACGGAACACATTCCGTTTTTTTGCGGAACCATTGAAATGAATGGTTCCGTATACGGACCGTATACGGAACGCAAAAAACGGACCGCAAAATGGAAAAAAAAATGGTAGTGTGAAAGAGGCCTTAAAGAGAGGTTAAAAAGTGAAATAGGATAAGAGGGGCACACCTACATCTAATTCACATCAACCACTGAACAGTAATAAATAAAATTTATTAAATATACATACGGTAACTAATGAGTCTAAAATACATATACTACAAATAAAATATAGCTGTGCTAAAGATTAATAACAATACAGATACAAATTCGAAATTTTGAAATTGTATCTCTATTTTCCATTAATACTTGTAGAGCACCTAAGGGGTTAACAAAGTTTTTAAAATCAGTTTTGAATACCTTGAGGTGTGTAGTTTCTAGAATGGGGTCATTTTGGGGTGGTTTCTATTATGTAAGCCTCACAAAGCGACTTTCAGACCAGAACTGGTCCTTGAAAAGTGGGTTTTTGAATATATCTGAAAAATTTCAAGATTTGCTTCTAAACTTCTAAGCCTTGTAACATCCCCAAAAAATAAAATGTAATTCCCAAAATGATCCAAACATGAAGTAGACATATGGGAAATGTAAAGCAATAACTATTTTTGTAGGTATTACTATGTATTATAGAAGTAGAGAAATTGAAACTTAGAAATTTGCAAATTTTTCAAAATTTTGGGCTAATTTGGTATTTTTTTATAAATAAAAATGTATTTTTTTTACTCCACCAGTGTCATGAAGTACAATATGTGATGAAAAAACTATCAGTGAATGGCCTGGATAAGTCATTTCCGGAAAAATTTGATTCGCAATGAATTTGAATTTCCTCGCGCTTCGTGGTAACGAATCAAATTTTTTCTAAAATGGCGGCTACACGTGTGAGGACTGAGGACATGGGGTAAGGAACTCTGGGAAGGCGGGATCACCCAGATTGAGATGCCTGCATGCAGCCAACCCTGTGAAGTCACAGCCCTATAAATATGGCGGCCATATTAGAGTCAGACATTTTCCAGTGTTCAGAGTGCAGGGACAGAAGTGTGAAGGCGCTAGGGACAGCAATTGGGAAAACCTGATTGTGGAAAAAAAAGACAGATTTTTTTTTTATAAGTGCAGGGAAAGGATAGGGAGGAATCATTTCACAGCATCTTAGTGCAGGGAGAGACGTCAGAAGGCGCTAGGGACATTGATAAGAAAGCGATTTACAAGTGCAGGCAAATATTATTTGGGGATCCAAATAGCCATTAGACAGCTATTTGTTATTGGGCTGCAAGTGGTATATTGAAAAGCCTTTAGTGGCTTATATCTTAGTATCTTTAGTATCTTATATCAGTACTACAAGAAAAATATATACGCATGTCACTTCTGAAGTTATTTCTGGTCAAAGCTATAGGGGCGTATTTTAGTCCAACAAGAAAAATATATTCTCAGTTTACTTATGCAGTTATTTCTGTTGAAACCCTATATTACAGTAAAAAAAGAAAAATACACTGCCTGTCCCAAAAAAAAGTCGCCACCTGGATTTAACTAAGCAAATAGTTATGAACCTCCTATTGGATGATTACTGCATGGGCGATTATCCTTCAGCTGGCAATAAGTTATTTAACCCTGAGTTGCTTCTCATTTCTTAAACAACCATGTCGAAAGACACATCTCCTTGTCGTGGAAAAGATGTTAGTCTATTTGAAAAGGGTCAAATCATTGGCATGCATCAAGCAGAGAAAACATCTAAGGAGATTGCAGAAACTACTAAAATTGGGTTAAGAACTGTCCAAAAACTGGAAGGATAGTGGGGACCCATCGTATTCTAGGAAGAAATGTGGCGGGAAAAAATCCTGAATGATCGTGATCGGCGATCACTTAAACTATTGGTGAAATTAAATCAAAGATAAACAACAGTAGAGCTCAGGGCTATGTTTAATAGTGAAAGTAAAAGCATTTCCACATGCACAATGCAAAGGGAACTCAAGGGATTGGGACTGAACAGCTGTGTATCCGTAAGAAAACCACTAATCAGTGAGGCAAACCAGAAAAAAAAGGCTTCAATTTGCTAGGGAGCCTAAAGATTGGACTGAACAATGAAAGAAGGTCATGTGGTCTGAGGAGTTCAGATTTACTCTGTTCCAGAGCGATGGGCGCATCAGGGTAAGAAGAGAGGCATATGAAGTGATGCACCCATCATGCCTGGTGCCTACTGTACAAGCCTGTGGGGGCAGTGCTATAATCTGGGGTTGCTGCAGTTGGCCAGGTCTAGGTTCAGCAACAGTATGTGCTCCAAGAATGAGGTCAGCTGACTACCTGAACATACTGAATGACCAGGTTATTCCATCAATGGATTTTTTTTCCCCTGATGGCACGGGCATATTCCAAGATGACAATGACAGGGTCCATCGGGCTCACATTGTGAAAGAGTGGTACAGGGAACATGAGACATCATTTCCACACATGGATTGGCCACCAGCGAGTCCAGACCCCATTGAGAATATTTGGGATGTGCTGGAGAAGGCTTTGCGCAGCAGTCAGACTCTACCATCATCAATGCAAGATCTTGGTGAAAAATTAATGCAACACTGGATGGAAATAAATATTGTGACATTGCAGAAGCTTATTGAAACAATGCCACAGCGATTGCATGCTGTAATCAAAGCTAGAGGTTTTTTTTTGGTGGCGACACACTGCACTGTTGCAGTTATTTCTGGTGAAAGCGTATAGGGGCGTATTTCAGTACTGCAAGAACAATATATACACACTTTACGCTTTATGTTTTTACTGGTCAAAGCGTATAGTTGCCTAGTTCAGTCCAACAAGAAAAATATATTCTCAGTTCACTTCTGCAGTTATTTCTGTTTAAAGCGTATAGGGGTGTATTACAGTAAAAATAAAAAAATATATACGCACTGCACTGTTGCAGTTATTTCTGGTGAAAGCATATAGGGGCGTATTTCAGTACTACAAGAAAAATACATACGCACTTCACTCTAAGTTTTTTCTGGTCAAAGAGTATAGGGTCGTATCTTAGTGCAACAAGAAAAATATATTCTCAATGCATTTCTGCAGTTAGTTCTGGTAAAAGCATATAGTGTCCGATTTCAGTCCAACAAGAAAAATATATTCTCAGTTCACTTCTGCAGTTATTTCTGTTAAAAGCGTATAGGAGCGTATTACAGTATAAAAAGAAAAATATATACGCACTGCACTGTTGCAGTTATTTCTGGTAAAAACATATAGGGTCGTATTTCAGTATTTCCCACCCTCCCCACTTCATGACTGGGCCAATACTGATGGATTACTGAGCAAATGCTGACCGGGTGAAGGCATATGGTCCACAGACAGGATCCGTTTTTGTGAGTTATTGTTCTTCTGACGGATCAGAGGAAGGGAAAAATAATCAGTGACGTTACTGCTGGCACCCTCTCCACTCTGTCGAGGGGCTCTACTTGTATAAGCGTTTAACCCCTTAAGGACCAGGCTCATTTTCACCTTAAGGACTAGGCCATTTTTTGCAAATCTGACCAGTGTCACTTTAAGTGCTGATAACTTGAAAACACTTTGACTTATCCAGGCCATTCTGAGATTATTTTTTAGTCACATATTGTACTTCATGACACTGGTAAATTAAAGTCAGAAAAATTTATTTTTTTGCATAATAAAATACCTGATTTACCCAAAATTTTGAAAAATTAGCAAATTTCTAAGTTTCAGTTTCTCTACTTCTGTAATACATAGTAATACCCCCAAAAATTGTAATGACTTAACATTCCCCATATGTCTACTTCATGTTTGAATTATTTTGGGAATGATATTTTATTTTTTGGGGATGTTACAAGGCTTAGAAGTTTAGAAGCAAATCTTGAAATTTTTCAGAAATTTACAAAAACCCAATTTTTAGGGACCACTACAGCTCTGAAGTCACTTTGCGAGGCTTACATAATAGAAACTGCCCAAAAATGACACCATTCTATAAACTACACCCCTCAAGGTATTCAAAACTGATTTTACAAACTTTGTTAACCCTTTAGGTGTTGCACAAATGGGGATGAAATTTGAGAATTTCATTTTTTTGCCTAATTTTCCATTTTAACCCATTTTTTCCACTAACAAAGCAAGAGTTAACAGCCAAACAAGACTGTATCTTTATTGCCCTGACTCTGCTGTTTACAGAAACACCCCAAATGTGGCCGTAAACTACTGTACGGCCACACAGCGGGGCGTAGAGTGAAAGGTGCGCCGTATGGTTTTTGGAAGCCAGATTTTGCTGGACAGTTTTTTTGACACCATGTCCCATTTGAAGCCCCCTGATGCACCCCTAGAGTAGAAACTCCATAAAAGTGACCCCACCTAAGAAACTACACCCCTCAAGGTATTCAAAACTGATTTTACAAACTTTGTTAACCCTTTAGGTGTTGCACAAGATTTAATGGAAAATAGAGATACAATTTCAAAATGTGACTTTTTTGGCAGATTTTCCATTTTAATATTTTTTTTTCCAGTTACAAAGCAAGGGTTAACAGCCAAACAAAACTCATTATTTATGGCCCTGATTCTGTAGTTTACAAAAACACCCCATATGTGGTCGTAAACTGCTGTACGGGCACACGGCAGGGCGCAGAAGGAAAGGAATGCCATATGGTTTTTGGAAGGCAGATTTTGCTGGACTGTTTTTTTGACACCATGTCCCATTTGAAGCCCCCCTGATGCACCCCTAGAGTAGAAACTCCAAAAAAGTGACCCCATTTTAGAAAGTACGGAATAGGGTGGCAGTATTGTTGGTACTAGTTTAGGGTACATATGATTTTTGGTTGCTCTATATTACACTTTTTGTGCGGCAAGGTAACAAGAAATTGCTTTTTTGGCACGTTTTTTTTTGTTATTTACAACATTCATCTGACAGGTTAGATCATGTGGTAATTTTATAGAGCAGGTTGTCACGGACGCGGCGATACCTAATATGTATACAATTTTTTTTATTTATATAAGTTTTATAGAATAACTTCATTTTTAAAACCAAAAAATTGTTTAGTGTCTCCATAGTCTAGGAGCCATAGTTTTTTCAATTTTTGGGCGATTATCTTGAGTAGGGTCTAATTTTTTGCGGGATGAGATGACGGTTTGATTGCCACTATTTTGGGGTGCATATGACTTTTTGATCGCTTGCTATTACACTTTTTGTGACTAAAGATGGCAAAAAATAGCTTTTTTTACACCTTTTTTTTGTTTGTTTTTTACGGTGTTCACCTGAGGGGTTAGGTCATGTGATATTTTTATAGAGCCGGTCGATACGGACGCGGCGATACCTAATATGTATACTTTATTTTTATTTATGTAAGTTTTACACAATGATTTTATTTTTGAAACAAAAAAAATCATGTTTTAGTGTTTCCATAGTTTTTTCAGTTTTTGGGCAATTATCTTGAGTAGGGTCTCATTTTTTGCGGGATGAGATGATGGTTTGATTGGTTATATTTTGGCGTACATGCGACTTTTTTGATCACTTTTATTACCTTTTTTGGGAAGTAAGGTGGGCAAAATTTCAATTTTCTCATAGTTTTTATTTTTTTATTTTTATGGTGTTCACCGTGCGGGGAAAGTAACATGACCGTTTTATAGATCAGGTCGTTACGGATGTGGCGATACCCAATATGTGTAGTGTATTTTATTTTTTTCATTTTTATTCAGTGATAAATGTTTTTTTTTATCTTAACTTTTTTCACTTAAAAAAAAAAAAATTTGACCCAGACCCATTTGGTTCTTGAAGATCCAGTGGGTCTGATGTCTGTATGATACAGTACAGAACCTATATATGGTTCTGTACTGTATTTTACTTACACTGAACAGATCTATGCTTTTAGCATAGATCTGTTCAGCACCATGGACAGCAGGACGCCTGAGCAGGCGTCCTGTTGCCATGGGAACCTTCCCCGTCTGCCACAACTTCGCAGATGGGGAAGGGTGAGGACGGGGCTTCGGGGGGCTGCCTGGGGGCTCTCTCCCTCTCCGATCGGGGGGCTGCAAAGGCACAGCAGCCCCCCGATCGGAGAGGGAGGGAGCTCCCTGCGCTGTTAACCTTTTCCATACAGCGGTCCGTACGGACCGCTGTATGGAAAGGGTTAAACGGCTGACATCGCCCAACGATGTCAGCCGTTTATACCAGGGTGCCAGCAATGTGCTGGCACCCTGGTATACCCACTAGACGCCAACGATTATTCAAGGGGAGGCGGGCGGGGGATCGCGGACCTGCCTGCCGCACCGCCCGCCTCCCGCAACGCCCCCACCGCCTGCGACACCCCCCCTGCACCACCCGCCGCCATCAAATCGTGCAGGGGGGGTGCAAAATCTTGATTTTAGGCACTCTGAAGTTTCTGATCCCTGCGGTCAGGGACCGCGGGGATCAGAAACTGCAAAAAGCGCAGCAAACCGCAGGTCTGAATTGACCTGCGGTTTGCTGCGATCGCCGACACGGGGGGGGTCACATGACCCCTCTGGCGTTGTGACAGGATGCCGGCTGAATGATTTCAGCCGGCATCCTGTTCAGATTAACCCCTGGGGCGCCGGAATGCCGATTTAAAGATAGGACGTACCGGTACGTCCTTGGTCCTTAAGGACTCGGGAAATAGGGCGTACCGGTATGTCCTATGTCCTTAAGGGGTTAATAGAACAGGTTCTGTAGACATCTATGTGGAATCAGCTGACGAGGGTGTAAAATGAGTGCAGTTGTTCTTGACGCTAACATCGAACTGTAAGGCCTCTTGCACACAAACGTTTTTTTTTCCATTTACATTTTTTGCGTTCCATATACGGACCTTATACAGAACCATTTATTTCAATGGATCCGCAAAAAAGGAAGTTACTCTGTATGCATTCCGTTTCCGTATTTCCGGTTTTCTGTTCAAAGATAGAACATGTCCTATTATTGTCCGCATAATGGACAAGGACAGTACTGTTCTATCAGGGGCCAGCTATTCTGTTTCACCAAAAACGGAATGCACACAGACATCATCCGTATTGCGGATCAGTTTTTTGCGGACCTTAAAATACAGAAAAAGCCATATGGTCGTGTGCAAGGGCCTAAGGTTTTTTGTAGGTTTTGGCCCCGTGACTTCCCAAATAAGTGAAGTGTGCAGTGATTCTAAGAGCGACGGCTGTCATCTGCATATCACACTGACTCACAGCATTATTTCACTACCCTAGCAGACTCCCTATATGTGTTACTGCAAGGCACAGTGTTCTACGCCCTTATAAAGGCTCTCTGCAGCCTGAAAATAGGCATTTTTTTTACACGATTTGCCGCAAATAAATTCAGATCGAAGCGAATCTTTTCAAAAAATTTGGTGACCGGCCAAATCTAATTTTTTAGATATTCGCTCATCTCTTATCATAATCATTGCAGACTGGGCCTGGAAAAGAGTCCCAGCCACCTGAGAAGAGTCATGGTTATTCATGAATTCCTGATCTCCCTGCCCCCTTGCAGATGACTGACTCTCTTCTACCTAGTTTTCTCTCTAACAGAGAACTGCCAATCATCAGCAGATGGGTGAGAGCAGTGGCGACTCTAGGAACAATATATAGGGGGGGCACAAAGATACCACAGTCAAAAATGGGGGGGCACAAACAAAATAAGTATATATCAATAAGATTACAAAATACGAGAGAATTGCGATATGCAGGGATACAGTTATAATAAAGCAATTTACTTACAAAAGAAGCTATTCAGTCGTCTGCAGTGCCGTCCTCTGCTTGCTTCCACGGATTCTTTCCCCTTCTTTCTGTCTCTCGTCAGTGCACAGGCGCACTGTTATGGTGGATCTGTGGAAGACACACTGTTATGGGGGCATCTGTGGATGACACATTATGCCTCTCATTAGCCCTCATTATGCCTCTCATATCAGCCCCCATATCAGCCCTTATGCCTCATTAGCCCCCATATCAGCCCTTATGCCTCATTAGCCCCCATATCAGCCCTTATGCCTCATTAGCCCCCATATCAGCCCTTATGCCTCATTAGCCCCCATTATGCCTCTTATTAGCCCCATTATGCCTCTTATTAGCCCCATATGCCTCCTATTAGCCCCCATATGCCTCCTATTAGCCCCATATGCCTCCAATTAGCCCCCATATGCCTCCAATTAGCCCCCATATGCCTCCAATTAGCCCCCATATGCCTCCAATTAGCCCCCATATGCCTCCAATTAGCCCCATATGCCTCCTATTAGCCCCATATGCCTCCTATTAGCCCCATATGCCTCCAATTAGACCCCATATGCCTCCAATTAGCCCCCATATGCCTCCAATTAGCCCCCATATGCCTCCTATTAGCCCCCATATGCCTCCTATTAGCCCCATATGCCTCCTATTAGCCCCCATATGCCTCCTATTAGCCCCATATACCTCCTATTAGCCCCATATGCCTCCTATTAGCCCCATATGCCTCCTATTAGCCCCCATATGCCTCCAATTAGCCCCCATATGCCTCCAATTAGCCCCCATATGCCTCCAATTAGCCCCATATGCCTCCAATTAGCCCCATATGCCTCCAATTAACCCCCATATGCCTCCTATTAGCCCCCATATGCCTCCTATTAGCCCCCATATGCCTCCTATTAGCCCCCATATGCCTCCTATTAGCCCCCATATGCCTCCTATTAGCCCCATATACCTCCTATTAGCCCCATATGCCTCCAATTAGCCCCATATGCCTCCAATTAGCCCCCATATGCCTCCAATTAGCCCCCATATGCCTCCAATTAGCCCCATATGCCTCCTATTAGCCCCATATGCCTCCAATTAGCCCCCATATGCCTCCAATTAGCCCCCATATGCCTCCAATTAGCCCCCATATGCCTCCTATTAGCCCCCATATGCCTCCTATTAGCCCCATATGCCTCCTATTAGCCCCCATATGCCTCCTATTAGCCCCATATACCTCCTATTAGCCCCATATGCCTCCTATTAGCCCCATATGCCTCCTATTAGCCCCCATATGCCTCCAATTAGCCCCATATGCCTCCTATTAGCCCCCATATGCCTCATATTAGCCCCATATGCCTCCTATTAGCCCCATATGCCTCCAATTAACCCCCATATGCCTCCTATTAGCCCCCATATGCCTCCTATTAGCCCCCATATGCCTCATATTAGCCCCATATGCCTCCTATTAGCCCCATATGCCTCCTATTAGCCCCCATATGCCTCATATTAGCCCCCATATGCCTCATATTAGCCCCATATGCCTCCTATTAGCCCCATATGCCTCCTATTAGCCCCATATGCCTCCTATTAGCCCCCATATGCCTCCAATTAGCCCCATATGCCTCCAATTAGCCCCCATATGCCTCCAATTAGCCCCATATGCCTCCAATTAGCCCCCATATGCCTCCAATTAGCCCCCATATGCCTCCTATTAGCCCCCATATGCCTCCTATTAGCCCCCATATGCCTCCTATTAGCCCCATTATGCCTCATATTAGCCCCCATATGCCTCATATTAGCCCCATATGCCTCCTATTAGCCCCATATGCCTCCTATTAGCCCCATATGCCTCCTATTAGCCCCATATGCCTCCTATTAGCCCCAAATATGCCTCCAATTAGCCCCAAATATGCCTCCAATTAGCCCCCAAATATGCCTCCAATTAGCCCCCATATGCCTCCAAATGCCCCCATATGCCTCCAATTAGCCCCCAAATATGCCTCCAATTAGCCCCCATATGCCTCCAATTAACCCCCATAATGCCCCCAGCAGCCACATTTTCTATAAAATAAAAAATAAAAACACTTACCTCTCCTGCTCCTGGACGGACGCCGCCTGCCATTTTCTCCTCAGTCGACTGTGCTCTAAACTGGCGCGCACAGCGTGAGGTCACAGAGCGACCTTACGCTGTGCGCAGCCCTGCACAGCCGACAGCCGAGGACCAGGAAGTGGTGAGTACAGAGCGTTCACCACTTCCTGGTCCTTCGGTACTAATGAGCGCTTCCATAATGGAAGCGCTCATTAGTATTCACTCTGGGGAATCAGCGGGGGGGCACCCGGGGGGGCAAGGGACAACATAGGGGGGGCAATTGCCCCCCCTCGCCCCCCTCTAGCGACGCCACTAGGTGAGAGTGCAGGAGATTATGAATAACCATGACTCTTCTCAAGTAGATTTGACTCTTTTCAAGGCCTGGGCTGCAATGATTATGATGCTGGTTCTCGGCAAACATTTACTTTGAGCTCATAAGTGACACACTGCTGAAATCAGCATTTCTGTCACTGTTTTATGCTGCCCTCAGTGAGGTCAGCATAAAGTTGATGACAGGTTCCCTTTAAGAACATACTGCATTTGGGGAGGCTTACATGTCACGAATTTACCAACTACAATGTTGTCTGGCCAGGAATATGTGACCAGGGGTGATACTTGGGTCTTTTATTAGTTAGGGAAAGAAAGTTATGTGGCAGTAGCTGGAACATCCAACCCTCATTCCCTGTACATATAGTAAGGGCCACAGCACATAGCTTTTGACTGCAGAGACTGGATTGGTAGCCCAGGGGTTAAATCACCATGTCTTCCTGCCGAGGCATGTTGGTTTGGCCCACAGGGGTGTTTTATCCTTCAGTCACAGCTCTGCCTGTTTTGTGTTGCTGGTCGCACCTTCCCTTATCCGTCTCCACCCCCTCTTCTGGTTGGGCCAGTTTAGATGGTTCCCTCCTGTCCCTCCCCTAGAGTTAATAAATAGGATGGCTTACCCTTTTGGTTCCCTCTTTCACCGGCATCTTCTCCAGGAATGTTCCCACCCTCCCGCCCCTTTTTGGTTGTTTATCCATGATATGATTGCCCACATATATTTATTTTACAGTTGCAGTTGTTTAAAGGGGTTCTGCACTTTCAATTAACTGATGATCTATCCTCTGGTTAGATCATCAGCTTCTGATCGGCGGGGGTCCGACACCCGGGACCCCCGCCGATCAGCTGTTTGAGAAGGCAGCGGCGCTCCAGCAGCGCCGCGGCCTTCTCACTGTTTACCGCCAGGCCGCCTGCCCACTGACGTCACGACTTGTATCAACTAGAGTGGGCGCGGCTAAGCTCTGTTCACTTGATGATCTATCCAGAGGATAGATCATCAGTTAATTGAAAGTGCAGAACCCCTTTAAGTCACAGCTGGAGGTCGGTTGAAATAAAATACTAAGCAGAGGAGAAGGCGGACCTGCCCACTGTGGTTTCAGTGGCGCTTCTCACACTATTGGAAGTGGTTGTTGGTATTTGATAAAGTTGGTGTTTTGTGAAGAACAAGTTAAAGATAAATAAAGCTATGACCGACCCTCATTCCAACAAAACCAGTTGCCTCTGTCTTTATTTGGTAAGCGGGGAAGACATATAGTTGGGTGGTTGGACAGTTTGTTCTCTGCAGTCTATTGCTGCAAGTTAGCATCCCTTAGGTTTTGAGGGTGTTTTCGTTTCAGGTTTTTGGTCTTGTTCCTTGCTATGAGGTTGTTTTGCATGGCAGGGGAAGGGTGGAGCAGTGGCGTGCCTAGGTTGTTTGGCATCCGGGGCGGGTCCTTTCTCTGGCACCATCGTACCCCCTCACAGTAGTATTGTCCTCATTGTACAACCTTCACAGTAGTTTTGTACAGATGTGTGCCGCCTAACAGTAGTTATGCCCACATTGTGCCCCCTTAAAATACTTATCCCTTCATTGTGCCCCCTTCACAGTAGTTATGCCCTATCTGTGCCCCTTCACAGTTGTAATGCCTTTTTTGTGCCCCTTCACAGTAATAATCCCTATTGTGCCCCCTTCATAGTAACAATGGGCATTGCTAATGTGAAGAGGGCATAATGGGCATTTCTACTCTGGAGGAGGCACAATGGGCATTGCTAATGTGAAGGGGGCACAATGGGAATTTCTACTCTAGAGGGGTACAATGGGCATTGCTAATGTGAAGGGGCATAATGGGCATTTCTACTATGGAAGGGGCACAATGAACATTTCTACTCTGGAGGGGGCACAATGGGCATTGCAAATATGAAGGGGGCACAGTGGACATTTCTACCCTGGAGGGGGCACAATGGGCATTTCTACTCTGGAAGGGACACAATGGGCATTGCTAATGTGAGGAGGGCACAATGGACATTTCTACTCTGGAAGGGGTACAATGGGCATTGCTAATGTAAAGGGGACATAATGGGCATTTCTACTATGGAGGGGGCACATAGGGCATTGATAATGTGAAGGGGCAAAATTGGCATTTCTAATATGGAGGGGGCACAATGGGCATTTCTAATATGGAGGAGGCACAATGGGCATTTCTACTCTGGAGGGGACACAGAGGGCATTTCTACTATGGAGAGGGAACAGAGGGCATTTCTACTATGGAGAGGGCACAATGGGCATTTCTACTATGGAGAGGGCACAATAGACAATTCTACTATGGAGGGGGCACATTGGGAATTTCTACTATGAGGGGGCACAATGGGCATTTCTACTATGGAGGGGTACAATGGGCATTTCTAATGTGAGGGGGGCACAATGGACATTTCTACTTTGGATGGGGCACAATGGGCAATTCTACTCTAGAGGGGGCACAATTGGCATTGCTTACGTGAAGGGGACACAATGGGCATTTCTACTATAGAGAGGGCACAATGGGCATTTCTACTATGGAGAGGGCACAATGGGCATTTCTACTATGGAGGGGGCACAATGGGCATTTCTACTCTGGAGGGGGCACAATGGGCATTGCTAATGTGAAGGTGGCACAATGGGCATTTGTACTCTGGAGGGGGCACAATGGGCATTACTTATGTGAAGGGGACACAATTGATATTTATTATATGGGGAGGGCACAATGGGCATTTCTACTATGGAGGGGGCACAAAGCACTGAGGGCATTACTACTATGGAGGGGGCACAGGGCATTATTACTGGGAAGGGGCACAATGGGCATTATTACTATTGAGGGGGCATAATAGGCATTATTACTTTGAAGGGGGTACAATGGGCATTACTACTATTAAGGGGCATTATTACTGTGAAGGAGGCACAATGGGGATTATTACTATGAAGGGGGCGCAAAGAGGGCATTACAACTGTGAAGGGGCACAGAGAGGGCATTACTACTGTGAGGGGGCACTTAGGATATTCATAGTCTGTGGGGAGGAACTAAGGAGGCATCGCAATGTGTCAGGGGCACTAAGGGATCACCCTGATGTGAGAGTGCACTTAGCGGTATCATACTCTGTGGAGCATCAAAGGGATATGATACTGTCTGAGGGACATTTAGGGGGCATCATTATTGTTAGGGGGCACTGAAAGGACATTCTTACTGTTTGGTTGGCAAACTTGGCAGAAAGGAGATTAGGTGGACTTGGAGTTGTGGATTATTGTAAAAAAAATTATAAAATGCAGCGCTACACGCCAATGGTGTTGTCCCTTATATATTTTTTTGTTTTGCAGCTCAGACCTTCATCCTACAGCTGTCACGGACGTTCCAGCGACAGGTGGCAGGAGATCGGTGAAACTAGCAACACATGGTTTGATCGGACATGTTTTCCATTTGGATCAAATTATGTCTGTGTTGTTTCTGGTGCTTGCCACGCCTTCTTTCCCC
The DNA here is from genome assembly GCF_014858855.1 of Bufo gargarizans. NCBI lineage: Eukaryota > Metazoa > Chordata > Amphibia > Anura > Bufonidae > Bufo > Bufo gargarizans. Next base: position 55,102,921 of record NC_058085.1, on the reverse strand, counting down.
AGGTGTGGCTATTAGGGTAATTTAACCTTCTCTATTTATTGGTGTTTCTCCCACTATGCTATGCGGTTTATAGCTTCTGTTTGAGTTGTGGATAGCTGGTGTGTGGATCTCGGCTGAGTTCCTGGTGCTGCCATAGCCACTTGAAGTTAAGTGTTTTCTTTCCTTTTGTATTTTGTATCGGTTATTTTGTGTGTTGCATTTCCCTGTCATTTGTATTAAGGCCTGAGGGAGACTCCTGTTTGTCCTTCCTTTTGAAGGAACAGGTTGTCTCAGTCCTGAAATTTGTACCAGGGTCCTATAGGATGAGTTAGGACATTAGGTATTCCGATGTATGAACTCACCTACCTCTGGGGTCTGTTTATACTGGTAGTTTGTGAGGACTTTGATTAGGGTTTTAGTAGGAGGTGTCCATCTCTTTTCCCTAGTTTCCAGGCCTTATTCTCTCACCCTTTCCCTCCTATGTTCGGTGTGGTGTTTCCCTCCCACATCCGAACGTGACAACAACAGACTCAGGTATGTGGACCTTTACAAGTACTTGAGTACCCCTGATCTAGAGGCTATGTGCAATTGGTTAATGAAATGTTGTTTGACTATTATTTCAATGTCATTTCAGCGCTCGGAGTGTTGAGTGATAATAAAGGCTGCTGCAGCCTTTTAAACCAAGAAAGTCCCAAGTAGGGCACAGCAGATAGTGGAGCGCATCAACTATATTTTTTTAAATCAGATCATTTTTATTGACAATTTTAAGAGAAAATAGTACAAAGACATAAACTCCTCCCTACAGGACTGCAGCCCAGAGAAGGTCCATATTGGAATCACTGTTGTTATTGTCCAAATAAAGTTTGATGTTGTAACTTGTCACATGACTCTGTGAGATTAATCTTCTAATTCTTTCGTAGGTCTGCTGTATCTCAGACATTCATACCCATTACACATTCCCATGCACACTACTATAGCAATGCCCAAGCCGAAATGTCAGTCCCCATTCATCATTATCCCTTATCAGATAATATCTAGCTTACATCTTTCTCTTTACAGCTTCATCCTTACTATTACACATACCTATCACAGTACTTGTCTTTAATCTACTATATAATATACATAATCTATTCCCTGTTTCCACCTAGTCTATTGGACAGAGGAAAGACTATAATGTGACATTGTAATGTTGCAACTATCAGGTCCATAATTTTCTCAAACTTCTTAATATTGCCTCTTTTCTGATATACAAATCTCAATACAAATACAAAGGTATGAACCTTCTCTACTAATTCTTGTGCTTTTGGAGGATTTGGAGCAATCCAATAATATGCATCAACTGTATTAGAAGGGGGAGAGGAAGGTGGGCAATCGGATGAATCTAATTATATTTCTAAACTTATTTACTGCATAAATTATTACTAAGATAATTTTTGAGATACATCTTACAACAATCATATAATACCTGCAGAGTATTACACATTCTTCTATATAAAAAGGCTACTTATTGTCTAAATGTCATGCTATGGGTAAGATTACCTCTTGTGCCAGGCTGTCCAGGTCCTCTGCTGTACGGCTCAGCGCGACCACTTCAGCTCCTAATGCCCACAGAGCCTTCACCGTTTCCCGGCCTATCCCTGCAAGAAAAAAAGCTGCAGCTATACAAACTGTCCGGACATGATAGCGTTTTAGCTAAAAGTTTAATGACTAGTCAGAGTTTCCCAACTATTCTTCTATTATATTTGTTGGTAAAACTTGGTTTAGGGATGATCTTTGGTCCTTATGGTTAAATAGTGAGCAAAACTGAACTGAAGGTTACTTGGTGCTAATAATGTCAATGTGTTCAGCTGGCATACATACCCTGCCCAGCGCCAGTCACTACAGCTCGATGTCCTTTAAAGCTCATCTCCATTGCGCCTGCAATCACAAGAACATCAGGAGGATGCAGTATCTTCTATATAGTTTGGCTGGCAAAAGGGTTATATATATACTTCAAGTCCTCAGGTGCTTACCTTCCCTCCAGGGTGAACAACAAGCTAGTGCAGGAATCATCAGATGAATACATTTTTTCTTATATTTCCATTAATACCAGACATCATTACTTAACTCTTACCTTACTCTTAGGATTTATGCACATGATAGTACTGGCTCAGTAAACAGCTGGTATGCAGTATACAGGCACTGGCCATGTGCACTCCATGGTGCGAATGCGGACCCATTGACTTGAATGGGTCCGCAAGCTACGACCAAAGATACGATTTTACCTATCTTTTGCGGAGCAGAGGTACAGATCGGAAGCCCATGGAAGCATTATGAAGAGCTTCCGTGGGCTTTTGGGTCCGTGCCTCCACAATGCAAAAAGATAAAGTCCACATCCATAAACTGAGGGAACACGGCAAGTGAGCCATTACGCTTGTGTGCATGAGTCCTTATGAGTAAAGTACCTGGTGACTGGTGCTTACTCACCTCTTCAGGCTCCAGCCCTTTCTCCTGCTCCAATTCTTGGTCCACAACTAGGTGTCATGCTTCAGTGTGGGAGGGATTCACCACATCGAGCATAAGAGGGAAGGGGGAAACAGAATCAGGCCTGAGAACTAGGGAAAGAAGAAGGACACCTCCTAGTAAAACCATAGCCAAGCTCTTGACTGACTACCAGTATAAACAGACCCCAGAGGTAGGAACAGGAATACACAAGAGTCCTATCTAACCCTATAGGACCCTGGTACTAATGACAGGGACGAGACTACCTGTTCCTCCAAATGGAAGGACGAGCAGGAGTCTCCTTCAGGCCTAATACAAACAAAAGGGAAAAGCAACTCACAAAACCCAAGCAAAATACAAGAAGGGAAAGGAAAGACTTAACTTTAAAGGAGCTAAAGAAGCACCAGGAACTCCGCCGAGATCCACACACCAGCAATCTAAAACTGAAACTGAAGCTATAAACCGCAGAGCATAGTGGGAGAAGCAACTATAAATAAGGAAGGTTAAATTACCAAATTAGCAACAACTGAGGCAAGGGGTGTGGCCATACCAGAAACAACACAGGCCTTTTGATCCACAAGGAAAACCTGTCAGATCAAACCACGTGTTGCCAGTCTCAGGATCGACTGCCACCTGTCACGGGAACGTCCGTGACACTAGGAATCCTGACAGACAAGCAGGAATAGGTGTGGGGTCACTGGAGGGGACCATACACATTACATAGAAGTTGGTTGAACAGCGGTTGAACAAATATCTGGTGAATGTTCCTTTCACAGACAAGTCCATACACATTTTAGTCTATATTGGCTATTTCAGTTGTTCAAATTGCAAAACATGTTCAATGAAACTGGGTGATGGATTAAAGATCTTTCTGAGAACATTCTTTCAGAGAACATGGCTGACAATGTCTTAAAACGATAATGTTATGTCATTGGTTTTTCTAAAACTTTTCTTATTATTGGTTGAAATAGTCCATTTTGATCAACTTTAGACTAATGTACAGTCAGGGCCATAAATATTGGGACATCAACACAATTCTAAAATTTTTGGTTCTATACACCACCACAATGGATTTTGAATGTAATAAACAAGATGTGCTTTAACTGCAGACTGTCAGCCTTAATTTGAGGGTATTTACATCCAAATCAGGTTAACGGTGTAGGAATTACAACAGTTTGCATATGTGCCTCCCACTTGTTAAGGGGCCAAAAGTAATGGGACAGAATAATAATCATAAATCAAACTTTCACTTTTTAATACTTGGTTGCAAATCCTTTGCAGTCAATTACAGCCTGAAGTCTGGAACGCATAGACATCACCAGACGCTGGATTTTATCCCTGGTGACGCTCTGCCAGGCCTCTACTGCAACTGTCTTCAGTTCCTGCTTGTTCTTGGGACATTTTCCCTTCATTTTTGTCTTCAGCAAGTGATATCCATGCTCAATCGGATTCAGGTCAGGTGATTGACTTGGCCATTGTATACTTTCCACTTCTTTCCCTTAAAAAACTCTTTGGTTGCTTTTGCAGTATGCTTTGGGTCATTGTCCATCTGCACTGTGAAGCGCCGTCCAATGAGTTCTGAAGCATCTGGCTGAATATGAGCAGATAATATTGCCCGAAACACTTCAGAATTCATCCTGCTGCTTTTGTCAGCAGTCACATCATCAAAAAATACAAGAGAAGCAGTTCCATTGGCAGACATACATGCCCACATCATGACACTACTACCACCATGCTTCACTGATGAGGTGGTATGCTTAGGATCATGAGCAGTTCCTTTCCTTTTCCATACTCTTTTTTTCCCATTACCCTGGTACAAGTTGATCTTGGTCTCATCTGTCCTTAGGATGTTGTTCCAGAACTGTGAAGTTTTTTTTAGATGTCGTTTGGCAAACTCTAATCTGGCCTTCCTGTTTTTGAGGCTCACCAATGGTTTACATCTTGTGGTGAACCCTCTGTATTCACTCTGGTGAAGTCTTCTCTTGATTGTTGACTTTGACACACATACACCTACAGTACCTCCTGGAGAGTGTTCTTGATCTGGCCAACTGTTGTGAAGGTTTTTTATTTTATTTATTTTTTTATGTATTCTTTATTTTTCAATTTTCAATAAGAAAGACCAAGTAACATGACATGTACAGAAATACCCATGAAGCGTTTACATCCATTGTCACACAGTGATAGGCATAATGATCAGATTTTATACAGACATGGAATATTGTTATTGTTATTATTGACCATTTCCCTTTACAAAGGGAGGCAATATGTGAGAGATAGATTGAGCTGATCTGGCTTTCTCCCCTAGAAATCTGTGTTGAGCTCATGGAGGGAAACGAAAACAAGAGGCAAGAAAGAAAGTGTGAGTAAGAAAAAGAATAAGAGAAAAAAAAAGGTCAAGGTGAAGTAGGGGTGGAAAAAGAAAAAAAGGGGGGGGGGAGGGGGTACATCGACAGATGATGCTTTTTCTCAATTGTTAGTGTAACTATCAACCAGGGGTCACCTCCGCCAGAGATCTCCAAGGACTCCACAACTTCAGGAACTTGTCATGAGTCCTGTTTATCCACCCAGACATCTCTTCAAATCAACAAATTTGATTGACCTTAGCTTTCCATTCTGGTATGGAAGGAGGATTCGTTTCTAGCCAATGCAGGGGAATTACCATTTTGGCTGCTGCCAGAAGGTGCAATACTAGATTCCGTTTGGATGGGGTATAATCAGGTGTGGGAAGGGACAACCATCTCTAGACTAAGCTTGAAATATGGGGTTTTAAGTTTCTGAATTAACGCTTCCACTTCTCTCCAATAGGCCCTAATCCTGGGGCCGTCCCACCAAATATGTGACAAAGAAGCTATTCCCTCTCTACACCTCCAGCACTCTCTTGTGGCTAACAGACCTCTCTTGAAAAGAAAGTCAGGGGTTCTGTACCATCTTGTTAGTATTTCAAAATGGTTCTCCTGTAGACGAGTACAGGTAGAAAATCCATGTGAGTTTGCTAGCACCTTTTTGACTTCTGCATCATTTAGAACATTGTTTAGTTCTTTTTCCCACTCCCTAAGATATAGGGGTTTCCGCGGTTCACCCAAGCCTCCCACCAATGGGTAGAGCTTTGCTACTTTCCTAGAAACAGGGAGTGGTGAGTATACAAATTTCTCAAAGTCAGTCAGGGACCTCTGGAGAGAGTACTGCTCTTTCAACTCTCCGCACACAGCTCTGATATGGGATTTCATAAGAAAAAATCCAGGTGAGTCAACAATAGTACGCGGGAGCATTCCAAGGATGGAGGGCTCCACATCAGGTGTGACTTCACTAAGTCTAGTTGATGCTAGGCAGGACCACAACTGCGGTTTATCCCGGTTGGCTCTATTTAGGAGGTCCGGAATAAGGCTTACTGGCATCAGGGGAGATGGGGTAGGTGCCAGAGTTTTGCACATTTCTCCCCAGACCTCTCCAAGTCCAATAAGCATAGGATCTACAGTCATATCTCTGTGCAATTATTTATCTGGAAGCCATAGGTGTTTCTGGAAATGTTGACCTGCACTATGTCTACAGATAGCGTGTACGTCTGGTTGTCTTTTAGGGTCCACTAATTCCAGCCATCTATTGAGTTGTATCGCTCTATAATAGCTAGAGATATCAGGAAATCCTAGGCCCCCCTGCTCCGGAGAAATACGAGGCTTCCTACCATTCCATAGGAATCTAGAGAACATTCCCCGTATACTCGAGAAAAAGGATTTAGGGAGCCATATTGGGACTAATTGCATAATGTATAACATTTTGGGCATCACATAGGCTTTTAAAATGTTTTCCGTCCCATCCATAGAAACATAGAATGTGTCGGCAGATAAGAACCATTTGGCCCATCTAGTCTGCCCAATATACTAAGTACTATGGATAGCCCCTGGCCCTATCTTATATGAAGGATGGCCTTATGCCTATCCCATGCATGCTTAAACTCCTTCACTGTATTTGCAGCTACCACTTCTGCAGGAAGGCTATTCCATGCATCCACTACTCTCTCAGTAAAGTAATACTTCCTGATATTACTTTTAAACCTTTGCCCCGCTAATTTAAAACTATGTCCTCTTGTAGCAGTTTTTCTTCTTTTAAATATTCTCTCCTCTTTTACCTTGTTGATTCCCTTTATGTATTTACAAGTTTCTATCATATCCCCTCTGTCTCGTCTTTCTTCCAAGCTATACATGTTAAGGTCCTTTAATCTTTGCTGGTAAGTTTTATCCTGCAATCCATGTACCAGTTTAGTAGCTCTTCTCTGAACTCTCTCCAAAGTATCAATACCCTTCTGGAGATATGGTCTCCAGTACTGAGCACAATACTCCAAATGAGGTCTCACTAGTGCTCTGTAGAGCGGCATGAGCACTTCCCTCTTTCTACTAGTAATGCCTCTCCCTATACACCCAAGCATTCTGCTAGCATTTCCTGCTGCTCTATGATATTGTCTGCCTACCTTTAAGTCTTCTGAAATAACGACCCCTAAATCCCTTTCCTCAGATACTGAGGTTAGGACTGTATCACTGATTTTATATTCTGCTCTTGGGTTTTTACGCCCCAGGTGCATTTTTTTGCACTTATCCACATTAAATTTTAGTTGCCAGATTTTTGACCATTCCTCCAGTTTTCCTAAATCATTTTCCATTTGGTGTATCCCTCCAGGAACATCAACCCTGTTACAAATCTTTGTGTCATCAGCAAAAAGATACACCAGGAGAGATAGAGGAGATTATAGGTTTGAAACCAACTTTGTATCTCTCCTAAAAGGGGAGTGTAATTTTGCAGGTATAGGTCGTTGGTGTCTTTGGGGATTTGGATCCCCAGATATTTAATTGGCCCTTTAGTCCAATCGAATGGAAGATGAAGATGAAGGTGGTTGCTTTAGATACTGGTAGTGAGATATTTAAGAGTTCGGATTTGGCGTGATTTACTTTAAAGTCTGAGCATAAACTATATGTATCTATTCTGTTCACCAAGGGGCCTAGCCCTCTTTAAGGATCTTTTACTAAGAACAATAAGTCATCTGCAAATGCAGTGCATTTTAATTCTCTTTGGCCATATTTAACTTCGAGATATCCAGTGATTGTCTGACTAACTGTAAAAGTGTTTCTACTACTAAAATGAACAGCGAGGGGGACAGGGGGCACCCCTGCCTAGTCCCATTTGTGATGTCGAAAGTCGGCGAGAGCGTGCCATTGACTTTCAATCTGGAATGAGGATTACGGTAGTGAGTAAGGATTGCCTGTATAAAGGTGTCTGGAAAGGCAAAGCGTTGTAGAGTCAATTTCATAAACATCCAATTGACTCTATTGAACGCCTTTTCGGTGTCGATGCTAAGTAAGGCTAGAGGGAAGCCTTTTTTATGAGCCATGTGTATGGCGTGAAATATTCTGTGAGTATTGTCTTTCCCCTCACGACCCTGGACGAAACCTGATTGCTCAGGTCTAGGGATGAGCGAACTCGAACTGTATAGTTCGGGTTCGTACCGAATTTTGGGGTGTCCGTGACACGGACCCGAACCCGGACATTTTCGTAAAAGTCTGGGTTCGGGTTCGGTGTTCGTCGCTTTCTTGGCGCTTTTGTGACGCTTTCTTGGCGCTTTTTGAAAGGCTGCAAAGCAGCCAATCAACAAGCGTCATACTACTTGCCCCAAGAGGCCGTCACAGCCATGCCTACTATTGGCATGGCTGTGATTGGCCAGAGCACCATGTGACCCAGCCTCTATTTAAGCTGGAGTCACATAGCGCCGCCCGTCACTCTGCTCTGATTAGCGTAGGGAGAGGTTGCGGCTGCGACAGTAGGGCGAGATTAGGCAGATTAACTCCTCCAAAGCACTTGATTAATTGATCGATCTGCAGCTGTGGATCATTGAGCTGCTGATACTCAATTGCTCACTGTTTTTAGGCTGCCCAGACCGTTTGTCAGTCACTTTTTTCTGGGGTGATCGGCGGCCATTTTGTGTCTTGTGCGGTGCTGAGACCAAGTGCATCCAAGCTGCGACCAAGTGCATTTAACCCTCAATGGTGTGGTTGTTTTTTGGCTAAAGCCTACATCAGGGTGAAGCTGTCACACCAAGTGCATTTAACCAGCAATAGTCTGTTTATTTTTTGGCCATATACTACATCAGGGGCAAGCTGCGCCTGTCACCAAGTGCATTTAACCCTCAATGGTGTGGTTGTTTTTTGGCTAATGCCTACATCAGGGTGAAGCTGTCACACCAAGTGCATTTAACCAGCAATAGTCTGTTTATTTTTTGGCCATATACTACATCAGGGGCAAGCTGCGCCCGTCACCAAGTGCATTTAACTCTCAGTAGTGTGGTTGGTCAAGCTATCACACCAAGTGCATTTAACCAGCAATAGTCTGTTCATTTTTTGGCCATATACTAAATCAGGGGCAAGCTGCGCCCGTCACCAAGTGCATTTAACCAGCAATAGTCTGTTCATTTTTTGGCCATATACTACATCAGGGGCAAGCTGCGCCCGTCACCAAGTGCATTTAACCCTCAGTAGTGTGGTTGGTCAAGCTGTCACACCAAGTGCATTTAACCAGCAATAGTCTGTTCATTTTTTGGCCATATACTACATCAGGGGCAAGCTGCGCCTGTCACCAAGTGCATTTAACCAGCAATAGTCTGTTCATTTTTTGGCCATATACTACATCAGGGGCAAGCTGCGCCTGTCACCAAGTGCATTTAACCAGCAATAGTCTGTTCATTTTTTGGCCATATACTACATCAGGGGCAAGCTGCGCCTGTCACCAAGTGCATTTAACCAGCAATAGTCTGTTCATTTTTTGGCCATATACTACATCAGGGGTAAGCTGCGCCTGTCACCAAGTGCATTTAACCCTCAATGGTGTGGTTGTTTTTTTGGCTAAAGCCTACATCAGGGTGAAGCTGTCACACCAAGTGCATTTAACCAGCAATTGTCTGTTCATTTTTTGGCCATATATATACTACATCAGGGGCAAGCTGCGCCCGTCACCAAGTGCATTTAACCCTCAGTAGTGTGGTTGGTCAAGCTGTCACACCAAGTGCATTTAACCAGCAATAGTGTGGTTATTTTTTGGCCATATCCCAGTCTAATTCTGTCACTAAATCCATACCGGTCACCCAGCGCCTAAATACTAGGCCTCAAATTTATATCCCGCTAAATCTCTCGTTACCGCTGTACTGTTGTGGCTGGGCAAGTTATTTAGTGTCCGTCAAAGCACATTTTTTGTTCAGGGTTGAAATACAATTCCCAATTTAGCAATTTCATAATTTAGTGGTTTCTGCTATATCAGAGCTATTTGAAATCTATCCCTAAAAGGGTATATAATATTCAAGGTGCACATAGGGTCATTCAGAATAACTTCACACACACGCTACTGTGCATTTCCAAGTCTAATTCTGTTAGTAAATCCATACCGGTCACCAAGCGCCTAAATACTAGGCCTCAAATTTATATCCCGCTAAATCTCTCGTTACCGCTGTACTATTGTGGCTGGGAAAGTTATTTAGTGTCCGTCAAAGCACATTTTTTGTTCTGGGTTGAAATACAATTCCCAATTTAGCAATTTCATAATTTAGTGGTTTCTGCTATATCAGAGCTATTTGAAATCTATCCCTAAAATGGTATATAATATTCAAGGTGCACATAGGGTCATTCAGAATAACTTCACACACACGCTACTGTGCATTTCCAAGTCTAATTCTGTTAGTAAATCCATACCGGTCACCCAGCGCCTAAATACTAGGCCTCAAATTTATATCCCGCTAAATCTCTCGTTACCGCTGTCCTGTTGTGGCTGGGAAAGTTATTTAGTGTCCGTCAAAGCACATTTTTTGTTCTGGGTTGAAATACAATTCCCAATTTAGCAATTTCATAATTTAGTGGTTTCTGCTATATCAGAGCTATTTGAAATCTATCCCTAAAAGGGTATATAATATTCAAGGTGCACATAGGGTCATTCAGAATAACTTCACACACACGCTACTGTGCATTTCCAAGTCTAATTCTGTTAGTAAATCCATACCGGTCACCCAGCGCCTAAATACTAGGCCTCAAATTTATATCCCGCTAAATCTCTCGTTACCGCTGTCCTGTTGTGGCTGGGAAAGTTATTTAGTGTCCGTCAAAGCACATTTTTTGTTCTGGGTTGAAATACAATTCCCAATTTAGCAATTTCATAATTTAGTGGTTTCTGCTATATCAGAGCTATTTGAAATCTATCCCTAAAAGGGTATATAATATTCAAGGTGCACATAGGGTCATTCAGAATAACTTCACACACACGCTACTGTGCATTTCCAAGTCTAATTCTGTCACTAAATCCATACCGGTCACCCAGCACCTAAATACTAGGCTTCAAATTTATATCCCGCTGAATTTGAATACAATACATTGGGCCAAATAATATTTTTGTTGTTGTGGTGAACCATAACAATGAGGAAAACATCTAGTAAGGGACGCGGACGTGGACATGGTCGTGGTGGTGTTAGTGGACCCTCTGGTGCTGGGAGAGGACGTGGCCGTTCTGCCACATCCACACGTCCTAGTGTACCAACTACCTCAGGTCCCAGTAGCCGCCAGAATTTACAGCGATATATGGTGGGGCCCAATGCTGTTCTAAGGATGGTAGGGCCTGAGCAGGTACAGGCATTAGTCAATTGGGTGGCCGACAGTGGATCCAGCACGTTCACATTATCTCCCACCCAGTCTTCTGCAGAAAGCGCACAGATGGCGCCTATAAACCAACCCCATCAGTCTGTCACATCACCCCCATGCATACCAGGGAAACTGTCTCAGCCTCAAGTTATGCAGCAGTCTCTTATGCTGTTTGAAGACTCCGCTGGCAGGGTTTCCCAAGGGCATCCACCTAGCCCTTCCCCAGCGGTGAAAGACATAGAATGCACTGACGCACAACCACTTATGTTTCCTGATGATGAGGACATGGGAATACCACCTCAGCATGTCTCTGATGATGACGAAACACAGGTGCCAACTGCTGCGTCTTTCTGCAGTGTGCAGACTGAACAGGAGGTCAGGGATCAAGACTGGGTGGAAGACGATGCAGGGGACGATGAGGTCCTAGACCCCACATGGAATGAAGGTCGTGCCACTGACTTTCACAGTTCGGAGGAAGAGGCAGTGGTGAGACCGAGCCAACAGCGTAGCAAAAGAGGGAGCAGTGGGCAAAAGCAGAACACCCGTCGCCAAGAGACTCCGCCTGCTACTGACCGCCGCCATCTGGGACCGAGCACCCCAAAGGCAGCTTCAAGGAGTTCCCTGGCATGGCACTTCTTCAAACAATGTGCTGACGACAAGACCCGAGTGGTTTGCACGCTGTGCCATCAGAGCCTGAAGCGAGGCATTAACGTTCTGAACCTGAGCACAACCTGCATGACCAGGCACCTGCATGCAAAGCATGAACTGCAGTGGAGTAAACACCTTAAAACCAAGGAAGTCACTCAGGCTCCCCCTGCTACCTCTTCTGCTGCTGCCGCCTCGGCCTCTTCCTCTGCCTCTGGAGGAACGTTGGCACCTGCCGCCCAGCAAACAGGGGATGTACCACCAACACCACCACCACCTCCGTCACCAAGCGTTTCAACCATGTCACACGGCAGCGTTCAGCTCTCCATCTCACAAACATTTGAGAGAAAGCGTAAATTCCCACCTAGCCACCCTCGATCCCTGGCCCTGAATGCCAGCATTTCTAAACTACTGGCCTATGAAATGCTGTCATTTAGGCTGGTGGACACAGACAGCTTCAAACAGCTCATGTCGCTTGCTGTCCCACAGTATGTTGTTCCCAGCCGCCATTACTTCTCCAAGAGAGCCGTGCCTTCCCTGCACAACCAAGTATCCGATAAAATCAAGTGTGCACTGCGCAACGCCATCTGTAGCAAGGTCCACCTAACCACAGATACGTGGACCAGTAAGCACGGCCAGGGACGCTATATCTCCCTAACTGCACACTGGGTAAATGTAGTGGCAGCTGGGCCCCAGGCGGAGAGCTGTTTAGCGCACGTCCTTCCGCCGCCAAGGATCGCAGGGCAACATTCTTTGCCTCCTGTTGCCACCTCCTCCTTCTCGGCTTCCTCCTCCTCTTCTTCCACCTGCTCATCCAGTCAGCCACACACCTTCACCACCAACTTCAGCACAGCCCGGGGTAAACGTCAGCAGGCCATTCTGAAACTCATATGTTTGGGGGACAGGCCCCACACCGCACAGGAGTTGTGGCGGGGTATAGAACAACAGACCGACGAGTGGTTGCTGCCGGTGAGCCTCAAGCCCGGCCTGGTGGTGTGTGATAATGGGCGAAATCTCGTTGCAGCTCTGGGACTAGCCAATTTGACGCACATCCCTTGCTTGGCGCATGTGCTAGATTTGGTGGTGCAGAAGTTCATTCACAACTACCCCGACATGTCAGAGCTGCTGCATAAAGTGCGGGCCGTCTGTTCGCGCTTCCGGCGTTCACATCCTGCTGCTGCTCGCCTGTCTGCGCTACAGCGTAACTTCGGCCTTCCCGCTCACCGCCTCATATGCGACGTGCCCACCAGGTGGAACTCCACCTTGCACATGCTGGACAGACTGTGCGAGCAGCAGCAGGCCATAGTGGAGTTTCAGCTGCAGCACGCACGGGTCAGTCGCACTACGGAACAGCACCACTACACCACCAATGACTGGGCCTCCATGCGAGACCTGTGTGCCCTGTTGCGCTGTTTCGAGTACTCCACCAACATGGCCAGTGGCGATGACGCCGTTATCAGCGTTACAATACCACTTCTATGTCTCCTTGAGAAAACACTTAGGGCGATGATGGAAGAGGAGGTGGCCCAGGAGGAGGAGGAGGGGGAGGAAGAGGGGTCATTTTTAGCACTTTCAGGCCAGTCTCTTCGAAGTGACTCAGAGGGAGGTTTTTGGCAACAGCAGAGGCCAGGTACAAATGTGGCCAGACAGGGCCCACTACTGGAGGACGAGGAGGACGAGGATGAGGAGGAGGTGGAGGAGGATGAGGATGAAGCATGGTCACAGCGGGGTGGCACCCAACGCAGCTCGGGTCCATCACTGGTGCGTGGCTGGGGGGAAAGGCAGGACAATGACGATACGCCTCCCACAGAGGACAGCTTGTCCTTACCCCTGGGCAGCCTGGCACACATGAGCGACTACATGCTGCAGTGCCTGCGCAACGACAGCAGAGTTGCCCACATTTTAACCTGTGCGGACTACTGGGTTGCCACCCTGCTGGATCCACGCTACAAAGACAATGTGCCCACCTTACTTCCTGCACTGGAGCGTGATAGGAAGATGCGCGAGTACAAGCGCACGTTGGTAGACGCGCTACTGAGAGCATTCCCAAATGTCACAGGGGAACAAGTGGAAGCCCAAGGCCAAGGCAGAGGAGGAGCAAGAGGTCGCCAAGGCAGCTGTGTCACGGCCAGCTCCTCTGAGGGCAGGGTTAGCATGGCAGAGATGTGGAAAAGTTTTGTCAACACGCCACAGCTAACTGCACCACCACCTGATACGCAACGTGTTAGCAGGAGGCAACATTTCACTAACATGGTGGAACAGTACGTGTGCACACCCCTCCACGTACTGACTGATGGTTCGGCCCCATTCAACTTCTGGGTCTCTAAATTGTCCACGTAGCCAGAGCTAGCCTTTTATGCCTTGGAGGTGCTGGCCTGCCCGGCGGCCAGCGTTTTGTCTGAACGTGTATTCAGCACGGCAGGGGGCGTCATTACAGACAAACGCAGCCGCCTGTCTACAGCCAATGTGGACAAGCTGACGTTCATAAAAATGTACCAGGCATGGATCCCACAGGACCTGTCCGTCCCTTGTCCAGATTAAACATTAACTACCTCCCCTTAACCATATATTATTGGACTCCAGGGCACTTCCTCATTCAATCCTATTTTTATTTTCATTTTACCATTATATTGCGAGGCTACCCAAAGTTGAATGAACCTCTCCTCTGTCTGGGTGCCGGGGCCTAAATATATGCCAATGGACTGTTCCAATGTTGGGTGACGTGAAGCCTGATTCTCTGCTATGACATGCAGACTAATTCTCTGCTGACATGAAGACAGATTCTCTGTTACGGGACCTCTCTCCTATGCCTGGGTGCTGGGCCTAAATATCTGACAATGGACTGTTGCAGTGGTGGCTGACGTGAAGCCTGATTTTCTGCTATGACATGCAGACTGATTCTCTGCTGACATGAAGCCAGAGCCTCTGTTAAGGGGCATCTCTACTCTGCCTGTGTGCTGGGCCTAAATATATGCCAATGGACTGTTGCACTGGTGGCTGACGTGAAGCCTTTATTCTCTGCTATGACATGCAGACTAATTCTCTGCTGACGTGAAGCCAGATTGTCTGTTACGGGACCTCTCTCCTCTGCCTGAGTGCTGGGCCTAAATATATGCCAATGGACTGTTGCAGTGGTGGCTGACGTGAAGCCTCATTCTCTGCTATGACATGCAGACTAATTCTCTGCTGACATGAAGCCAGATTGTCTGTTACGGGACCTCTCTCCTCTGCCTGGGTTCTGGGCCTAAATTTATGAAAATGGACTGTTGCAGTGGTGGGTGACGTGAAGCCTGATTCTCTGCTATGACATGAAGACTGATTCTCTGCTGACATGAAGCCAGATCCTCTGTTACGGGACCTCTCTCCTCTGCCTGTGTGCTGGGCCTAAATATATGCCAATGGACTGTTGCACTGGTGGCTGACGTGAAGCCTAATTCTCTGCTATGATATGAAGACTGATTCTCTGCTGACATGAAGCCAGATTGTCTGTTACGGGACCTCTCTCCTCTGCCTGGGTGCTGGGCCTAAATATATGCCAATGGACTGTTGCAGTGGTGGCTGACGTGAAGCCTCATTCTCTGCTATGACATGCAGACTAATTCTCTGCTGACATGAAGCCAGATTGTCTGTTACGGGACCTCTCTCCTCTGCCTGGGTGCTGGGCCTAAATTTATGACAATGGACTGTTGCAGTGGTGGGTGACGTGAAGCCTGATTCTCTGCTATGACATGCAGACTGATTCTCTGCTGACATGAAGCCAGATCCTCTGTTACGGGACCTCTCTCCTCTGCCTGGGTGCTGGGCCTAAATTTATGAAAATGGACTCTTACAGTGGTGGGTGACGTGAAGCCTGATTCTCTGCTATGACATGAAGACTGATTCTCTGCTGACATGAAGCCAGATTGTCTGTTACGGGACCTCTCTCCTCTGCCTGGGTGCTGGGCCTAAATATATGCCAATGGACTGTTGCAGTGGTGGCTGACGTGAAGCCTCATTCTCTGCTATGACATGCAGACTAATTCTCTGTTACGAGACCTCTCTCCTCTGCCTGGGTGCCGGGGCCTAAATATCTGAGAATGGACTGTTCCAGTGGTGGGTGACGGGAAGCCAGATTCTCTGCTATGGGACCTCTCTCCAATTGATTTTGGTTAATTTTTATTTATTACATTTTTATTTTAATTTATTTCCCTATCCACATTTGTTTGCAGGGGATTTACCTACATGTTGCTGCCTTTTGCAGCCCTCTAGCCCTTTCCTGGGCTGTTTTACAGCCGTTTTAGTGCCGAAAAGTTCGGGTCCCCATTGACTTCAATGGGGTTCGGGTTCGGGACGAAGTTCGGATCGGGTTCGGATCCCGAACCCGAACATTTCCGGGAAGTTCGGCCGAACTTCTCGAACCCGAACATCCAGGTGTTCGCTCAACTCTAACTCAGGTCCTATTAGAGCTGGTAAAAGCTTGCTCCCTCTGCATACTAAGATCTTGGCCCAAAGCTTTAAGTCCAGTTTCAGGAGGGAAATCGGACGATAGCTTCCACAGTTTTGGGGGTCTTTCCCTTCTTTAGGGATTAGAGTAACGTGGGATTCCAACGTCTGTCTGGGTAAGAAGTCACCCTGTAGTAAGGCATTGCAGACTTCTGTAAACCTGGGGACTAGGATATCCTGAAACTTTTTATAGTATAACAAGGACAGACCGTCTGGTCCTGGGCTCTTGCCTGGTGGGAAGCTTTTAAGAATGTCTGTTACCTCTTCTGCTGTTATCGGTCTAGTAAGGTATGTAGTATCCTCATGCGTAATAACCGGAAGGTGGAGAGAGCTCAAAAAGTCCCTAATGTGCTGTTCTTTTTGTGGTTCTCCATCAGACGTACCTTTCTGGTGAAGATTATATAAGGCTGAATAGAATTCTTTGAAAGCCCTAGCTATCTCTGGGGTTTCCTGTGTTAGGCTGCCATCTGGTTTCTTGATAGAGGAGATGTAGGTTATATTCTTAGCTTTTTTAAGCAGAGAGGACATCATGTCTGTGAAGGTTCTCATTTATCCAGGTCATGGTATATCTGTAAAGAATAAATCAAGGCAACTGGACGTACTGTAGATTTCTTGTAAACGTTTCACTCGTTCTTCCAACGAGCTTTCTAAATTCTGAGTGACTTTACCAAAATTCTGGGAATAAATATGTAACGGAATCAACATATGGGTATAATTACCAGATGTTGATTCAGTTACATATTTATTCCCAGAATTTTTGTACAGTCGCTCAGAATTGAGAAAGCTCATTGGAAGAACGAGTGAAACGTTTTCAAGAAATCTACAGTACGTCCAGTTGCCTTGATTTATTCTTTACAGAGAGAGAGGACATCAGTTTCCTTCCTTTGTCGCCATGGGCGTATACTTTATGTTGAAAGTTCAACATCTGTCTCATCGCCCTTTAGTTGAGACGGTTGCGAAGTTGCAACCTTAGTTCTGTTAAGGTTTTTTGATGTTCGAATCTTAGGGAAGCCTTATGCAATTTTTCTACTGTTGCTATCTTCTCTAAGAGTGCGTCTACTGCTTTTTGTCGTTCTTTCTTAACCCTGGTGCCCAAAGAGATAAAGCAACCTCTGACAAATGCCTTGTGAGCTTCCCATATAATGGGTTGTGAGCTGTGTGCTGATGAGTTCATCGCAAAGTACTCCGTCAATTGGGTCCTGACCTGGTCTAGATGAAGTTGATTAAGAAGTAGAGATTCGTTCAGTTTCCAGCTCTATTCTCTTTTTGGTAGAGAGGCTAGGGTGAAGGTCACCGAACATGGTGCATGGTCCGACATGGTGATAGTTACAATCTCAGCTGACCTAAAAGAGGGAAGAAGAGGTGCAGAAGTCAAAAACGTTGTCTAATCGCTGATATGTCCCATGTGGGACGGAGTAGAAAGAGAAGTATTTATCTGTGGGGTGGAGGCTACGCCATACATCTATTAAGTGTAACTCATGGAGTTTCTTGTGTAGTTTGCTAAGGAGTTTTTGTGTTATATGGGACTTAGCTGAGGATGAGTCCACAGCTGGGTCCAGCACTAGATTTAGGTCAGCATCGAGGATTATGTGTCCCTTGGCAAAAAGCTTGAGGGTGTCAAGGGCTTGCAGGAGCCAATGGACTGGGGATTTATTAGGAACATAAAAGGGGGAAAGGAGAAGGGGAGAAGGGGAGGAGGGGGAGTAAGGCTTAGCAGGCATAGATCTTCCTTTCAGGTAGGAATGTGTTATGTACATTAATCCTAACATGTATTATCAAGTAACCATACATTCTTGACATAAATTCCCAGTTGGGAAAGTGTAAAATGCATTACACTAAAACATATCTGTACCTGAGAGTCACAGATGCAATCTCATGGAGGGGTAAGGTCTAATAAAAATACATCTGTGCTCCCAGGTAGAAACACGCTGAATACATTAACCATAAATGTGTTATAGAACAGATATCACAGGTACAGCTTCTGGCAGAAAGATGAGCACTTAAGGTGGTTGCTTTAGATACTGGTAGTAAGATATTTAAGAGTTCGGATTTGGCGTGATTTACTTTAAAGTTTGAGCATGAACTATATGTATCTATTCTGTTCACCAAGGGGCCTAGCCCTCTTTCAGGATCTTTTACTAAGAACAATAAGTCATCTGCAAATGCAGTGCATTTTAATTCTCTTTGACCATATTTAACTTCGAGATATCCAGTGATTGTCTGACTAACTGTAAAAGTGTTTCTACTACTAAAATGAACAGCGAGGGGGACAGGGGGCACCCCTGCCTAGTCCCATTTGTGATGTCGAAAGTCGGCGAGAGCGTGCCATTGACTTTCAATCTGGAATGAGGATTACGGTAGTGAGTAAGGATTGCCTGTATAAAGGTGTCTGGAAAGGCAAAGCGTTGTAGAGTCAATTTCATAAACATCCAATTGACTCTATTGAACGCCTTTTCGGTGTCGATGCTAAGTAAGGCTAGAGGGAAGCCTTTTTTATGAGCCATGTGTATGGCGTGAAATATTCTGTGAGTATTGTCTTTCCCCTCACGACCCTGGACAAAACCTGATTGCTCAGGTCCTATTAGAGCTAGTAAAAGCTTGCTCACTCTGCATGCTAAGATCTTGGCCCAAAGCTTTAAGTCCAGGTTCAGGAGGGAAATCGGACGATAGCTTCCACAGTTTTGGGGGTCTTTCCCTTCTTCAGGGATTAGAGTAACGTGGGATTCCAACGTCTGTCTGGGTAAGAAGTCACCCTGTAGTAAGGCATTGCTGACTTTTGTAAACCTGGGGACTATGATATCCTGAAACTTTTTATAGTATAACAAGGACAGACTATCTGGTCCTGGGCTCTTGCCTGGTGGGAAGCTTTTAAGAATGTCTGTTACCTCTTCTGCTGTTATCGGTCTAGTAAACTATGTAGTATCCTCATGCGTAATAACCGGAAGGTGGAGAGAGCTCAAAAAGTCCCTAATGTGCTGTTCTTTTTGTGGTTCTCCATCAGACGTACCTTTCTGGTGAAGATTATATCAGGCTGAATAGAATTCTTTGAAAGCCCTAGCTATCTCTGGGGTTTCCTGTGTTAGGCTGCCATCTGGTTTCTTGATAGAGGAGATGTAGGTTATATTCTTAGCTTTTTTTAAGCAGAGAGGACATCATGTCTGTGAAGGTTCTCATTTATCCAGGTCATGGTATATCTGTAAAGAATAAATCAAGGCAACTGGACGTACTGTAGATTTCTTGTAAACGTTTCACTCGTTCTTCCAACGAGCTTTTCTAAATTCTGAGTGACTACATATTTATTCCCAGAATTTTTGTACAATCACTCAGAATTGAGAAAGCTTGTTGAAAGAACAAGTGAAACGTTTTCAAGAAATCTACAGTACGTCCAGTTGCCTTGATTTATTCTTTACAGATAGAGAGGACATCAGTTTCCCTCCTTTGTTGCCATGGGCGTATACTTTATGTTGAAAGTTCAACATCTGTCTCATCGCCCTTTAGTTGAGAAGGTTGCGAAGTTGCAACCTTAGTTCTGTTAAGGTTTTTTGATGTTCGAATCTTAGGGAAGACTTATGCAATTTTTCTACTGTTGCTATCTTCTCTAAGAGTGCGTCTACTGCTTTTTGTCGTTCTTTCTTAACCCTGGTGCCCAAAGAGATAAAGCAACCTCTGACAAACACCTTGTGAGCTTCCCATATAATGGGTTGTGAGCTGTGTGCTGATGAGTTCATCGCAAAGTACTCTGTCAATTGGGTCCTGACCTGGTCTAGATGAAGTTGATTAAGAAGTAGAGATTCGTTCAGTTTCCAGCTCTATTCTCTTTTTGGTAGAGAGGCTAGGGTGAAGGTCACTGAACATGGTGCATGGTCCGACATGGTGATAGTTCCAGTCTCAGCTGACCTAAAAGAGGTGTGAGACAGTGACAGGTCTCAAGCAGGGTAGAGGCAAGGAAGGGGTGGATAGTTTGGTCCACACCCCAATTCCACCACAGGCGAGACCAGCTGGAAGTAATCAGGCTGGCACAAAGCACCTCCCAGAGTGTCAGCAAAGCATGGAGGCTCTGTGTGGTCCAAGCCAGGAGGGCTGAGAGACCACTATTCCCCAAGAGACACTGGACTGGAGACAGTGGGCGTACTGTGCTCTGTACAGCCAGGAGGCTGGGGGACATTGGCTCAGAAAGCCGCACGTGTTCACAGGGTGTGAACAGGGTCTTAGGTGAGTCAGGGATCTATTTGTTTAGTTAGAGCCTGGACGGGCGAGTGTTTATTATTTTGTCATTTTGTTGTTGCTGGTGTTGCACAATAAATGCACTGTTTGGACATTATATCAGTGTCTGGTGAAGTAACCTGTGAGAATGACCCCCGAAGAAAAGCTAATCCCCCACAATTGGTGGAGGATGCGGGCAAGCGATCCCTGCTGTAAGGAGATAACTGGTTGCTAGGGGCAACGGCAAGAGCAGATGCTGCTGAATTCTGCTGTGTTGCAAAGGAAATTGCTGTGTGGATTTAGAGGGCCAGCAGCCCTGGGAAAGAAACTTTAATGTCTGCAATGCAAAAGAGACTGTGAATGCTGAAATTGTCTCTTGAGAGTGAGACACCCGGAGGCCGGGTCTCTGTTAGTGGACTTGTTGCTGAAAATTTTTCTGGTGCCTGGGCTGTCTGTTGCTATGGGGTAGATGGAGGATCTCACTGAGCAACTGAGGCAGGCCAATCTGGAGGCTACCCAAAGGCACTTGAAGTGGCAGCAGGAGCATGAAAAACTCATGGAGGATTATGAAAGGCAAAGAGAACTCCTAACCCAAAGTTTTTCCCAGGGTAACAGCTGTGCTGATGCTTTGAGGACGCCATTGCAGTGGGCCCTGGAGAAAAAAACTGAAAAGCTGAGTGGACAATGTGTAAAAGTCCAAAGTGTCGGTGATGCGGCTGAAAAAACTGTAAAAAAGGTGATGTGTGCCGTTGCCAAGGGCAACCATCGGGAAGAAAAGGATGTCCGGAGGAGTCGTGATGCGGGTGCTAGGTGCAACCAACTACGACGGCAGGCAGCTGTCCTGCAACAAAGAGAGCGCTGCTGGAGATGCCGTCAAGTCACAAAGTGTGAACCTGATTGTCCTATGGTCAGAAGTCAGGTAACCAGGAATCAAAGGCAGGAGGTTCCTAATGTCCAGGAGAAGGACGGTGACCTCGGGGAAGATGTTCCTGGCTCTCCCTCATGGCCTGAGACTGCCGAACCAGTGATGTCTGTGGGTAAGACTGTTCCGTGTTTTTCTGGTGTAAAAGACAAAGTGACAGTGAGCAAGGTTCTGGAGACTGAGCCGCAAATGATAGATGTGCGGGACAGTCATGCGGATAATAAGGACTATCCGGTGGTTCTCACTCAGTGTGAGACTCCAGTGAGAACTGGGTATTGTGGACCTGATGTTATAAATATGTTCATATATGATGTGATGCTGGGCTGGGATATTGTGTCGTTGCTGTGGGGTAAGGTAGACACTTCTGCAGATAGTGAGGAAACTCCTGCAGAACCTGTACTTGTCCCTTTAAGTGAAGCTCTAAGGGAGTTGCACTTTGACCTGCATGGGGAAAGAATATTGACCATTGAAAACAATGGTGCTGGCAAAGTGCAAAGTGATGGTGACAAGAGTGTGGAAATGCAAGGAAAATATGATGTCATATGAAATATGTGGCGACAGTGATGCACCTTTTCCGTTGCAGGTTGTGGTCAGGGGAGAAGCGCCCCCTGGTGGTAAAAATGATAATGAAACTTTATTTTCTGCATCTGCTATGTTTCATGAAGTGCTATATGACTTGATCAAAAGGTTTGAAGACATGCATATAAGTAGTGTGGAGCAAAGCCCAGCTCCAGCTCAGTGTTTGAAGGTGCAGGAAAATAGGATTGGGTTAGAGGGTGCACCACACGGACCAGAGGTGGAAATGCAGTCTCCACAATGTTGGTTGGTTACTAAGGAAGTGTCCCAGGTGGGGAATAGCTCAGCAGTGCCCCTAAAAGGTCAGAATTAATAATGACACGAGCGGTATAGGTGACGTATGTGCTGTGACTGATAGCAACCCAGAGAGTGAAGCTACCGTGTCAAGGTCCTGTGAAACAAAGGTGGTTACTAGTAGCAACCAGACAGTTATATCTGACGAGATGGGAAAAAAGTCGGGTGACATCAGCCTAGTGTCTGAGGCCCATGTCCAGGCAGTTATAGATGACCTGACACGACAGTACAGCTGCAAACAGGAGAAGTCTGACTTGCTCCTAGCTGAAGAGAAATCTCGGCTCGATATGGTGAAAAACGTGACCAAACAGAGACTGATGCTTGGGAAAAGGAGACCAAGGCCCTCTCCTTGGCTAGAGCCCTGGAAGAAGCGCCTGAGGAGCATTCTGAATTTGAGAGGCTGAACAAGCAACTCAGAGCAGAGACGGAAAATCTCATGAGCTTAAAAGATGAGTTGGAGAAATCTAAGGGTGCTCTCGAGCAGCAGGTAGAAGGTGAGAAACCTGAAGAGGAGAGTTCTCTGCAAGATGTCATGAAGCCAGAGCCTGTTAAAAATGGGACTGGAGATGGTGGCACTGTGGTGCTGGCTGTGGCAGAGAAGATGGAAGATGCTTCTGCTGAACCAGTTGATGGGGCTGATGTGGATGCCGAAGACCACAGACCCGTGGGAGCGTGTAGCCCAGGCCTGGAAGATGTCCCCTCTGCATACAAGGCCTTCCAGATAGCCAGCAGCCTGCTGGGGAAGAAATACGAGGAGGTGAACGATCAGTTTTTGGATCCGGGCTATTACGATGGGCTGTATGTCCTGACTCCTCCCCAAAAGGAGAACAGTGTCCTGGGTGAGCCTCTGGAGAAAATGACAGAAGATGAGGTGTCTGCTGAAGACCCTGGTGCCTCCTGCCTTGGTGAGAAAGAGGGGGAGGAGTTAACAGGGCAAGTGTATGGTGCCATGTCTGAGAAGGCGGTCAAAGAGACTGGAGACTTCGAGAAGACAAAGGCTGAAAAAGTTAAGGCCGATGTGTTGGTTGACATGAAGTCCCCAGGTGCTGCAGAGACCAAAGTTAAGCCAAAGGGAGCCGCGGCCGAAGTGGAAAAAGCCGCTAGAGAAGCAGAGGTCTCTGAAACTGCCATCGTAGCTGGGGTAACTACTGCTGGAAAGAAGGAAGAAGTGACCCAGATGCACGTAAAAGAAGCAAAGGAGAAAGTGTTGGGACATGACCATGACTGGGAACGGTTCAGGCAAGAACTGCAGCAGTCCAAGAAAGGACATGAGGCCTGTAGGCAGATTAGATTGGGCAAGAGGCTAGTTCGGGTGATAAACCAAGCTCTGCTGGCGTGGGTATGGCAGAACAAAGGGAAGGTACGTGTCACCGAGGTTCCTGGCCTCGGTGAAATAAGAACCGGTAATTTTATATGTCAGCTAGTGCTCGCTGACACTGTGTTACTTAGTATGGCTGTAAAGCCAAGCTGGGCCGGTTCTTATTGGGAGCAGCCAAAGAGCAGGGTGGGTGGCTGTTCCCCACGTCCAGGCCAGGTGGTTCCCCTTTCGCCAGCCTCCGGTGGTTATGCAGGTGTTCACCCTCACGGGCTTGAACAAAGGGGGGGGGGGGATATGTGAGACAGTGACAGGTCTCAAGCAGGGTAGAGGCAAGGAAGGGGTGGATAGTTCGGTCCACACCCCAATTCCACCACAGGCGAGACCAGCTGGAAGTAATCAGGCTGGCACAAAGCACCTCCCAGAGTGTCAGCAAAGGGAGTGTGTTGCCTGTGGACAGAGGCCTGGAGGCTCTGTGTGGTCCAAGCCAGGAGGGCTGAGAGACCACTATTCCCCAAGAGACACTGGACTGGAGACAGTAGGTGTACTGTGCTCTGTACAGCCAGGAGGCTGGGGGACATTGGCTCAGAAAGCCGCACGTGTTCACAGGGTGAACCAGGGATCTATTTGTTTAGTTAGAGCCTGGGCGGGCGAGTGTTTATTATTTTGTCATTTTGTTGTTGCTGGTGTTGCACAATAAATGCACTGTTTGGACATTATATCCGTGTCTGGTGAAGTAACCTGTGAGAATGACCCCCGAAGAAAAGCTAATCCCCCACAGAGGGAAGAAGAGGTGCAGAAGTCAAAAACTTGGTCTAATCGCTGATACGTCCCATGTAGGACGGAGTAGAAAGAGAAGTATTTATCTGTGGGGTGGAGGCTACGCCATACATCTATTAAGTGTAACTCATGGAGTTTCTTGTGTAGTTTGCTAAGGAGTTTTTGTGTTATATGGGACTTAGCTGAGGATGAGTCCACAGCTGGGTCCAGCACTAGATTTAGGTCAGCACCGAGGATTATGTGTCCCTCGGCAAAAAGCTTGAGGGTGTAAAGGGCTTGCAGGAGCCAATGGACTGGGGATTTATTAGGAACATAAAAGGGGGAAAGGAGACGGGGAGAAGGGGAGGAGGGGGAGTAAGGCTTAGCAGGCATAGATCTTCCTTTCAGGTAGGAATGTGTTATGTACATTAATCCTAACATGTATTATCAAGTAACCATACATTCTTGACATAAATTCCCAGGTGGGAAAGTGTAAAATGCATTACACTAAAACATATCTGTACCTGAGAGTCACAGACGCAATCTCATGGAGGGGTAAGGTCAAATAAAAATACATCTGTGCTCCCAGGTAGAAACACGCTGAATACATTAACCATAAATGTGTTATAGAACAGATATCACAGGTACAGCTTCTGGCAGAAAAAATGCTGATAGCATTAAGCGGATACATACTAGTGCTCGAATATCTCCTATATGAACCTTCATGTATGAAGGCACTGAGTACATATAAACGGTAACATGTTGGTGTTAAAACATTACATACATGTACCCTCAGTAAGGTGTTGGGTACTTTAAACAGAAACATATTGTTATCTAAGCATCGCACTAACAAACTGTTGAATAAAAGAGTGCTGAGTACATTAATCATAGATTCGGTGTAACTTGAACGTTAACAAGGTGCAAAGTGCACCAGAAAACTGATCGAGAGGTAATGGTAAGTGTGGGCCCCTAGAATGTATGATGACTTAGCTTCAAGTCACCAAATATGTGGGAACCATACGTCTAGGTCGACTAAAGGCGTTGTGCATGTAAAAGTGCAAGGACAGTCCCCGCAAAAGTATCCCCATCAAGGCCCTCCCATGTCCTCAATAATACTGAACCAGATTACAGCGCGGTATGTCCTCATGTTGGAGGGTCTGCGGCTCCCATCAGATGTTTAGCTCCTTTGCTGGTCTTGGCACGCTGGACTCTTCTCCAAGATTCTGTTTGCGGCAGGATCGGGAGTGCCGCCGGACAGGCCACAGGTAGCCACGAAGGGATGTCAATGGGCTGAATTCCGATGCGCTCCCACGCACCATCCAAGTCCTCTGGAGCGTGTATGGCAATGCGTTTCCCATTCTTAAGTACTGACAGTCCAAAGGGATACATCCAGGTATATGGGATCTTTTGTGCCCTTAATGCGTCTAGCAGGAGTTTCAATATGCGCCTCTTTGCGAGTGTTGAGGGTGCTATGTCCTGATATAGCGCAATATCTGTGCCTCCATACGAAATTCGGCCTCTAGTGTGCGCCGCCTCCATGACACGTGCTGTGTCTATGAATGATAGTAGGCCGCAGACTACGTCTCTTGGCCTCTTGTTTGGCTTTGGCTGGGGTCTCAAGACCCTATGTATGCGTTCGATAGTAATGGACGCAGCAGAGTCTGGGCTTAGCAACTCTGCGAAGATTTCCATGGCTACCTTGCGAAGTGATTCCGCCGCCCAGGACTCAGGTAGGCCCTTTATATGAATGTTGCGTCTCCTGCTGCGATTCTCTTGCTCCTCCAGCAGTAAGAATGCTCTATTGAGCTCATCGGCATGACCATTCAGGCATTCCGCAACTCCTGTGACGTGCAACCGCAGTTCTTGGGCCGTATGTTCCAGGGCCTCAACCCTGTGGCCTACTTGAGATATCTCTGTCTTTATATCAGCCAGTTCTGTGAATACCAGTCTAAGGGCTTTATCCAAAGCTTGACCGAGCACCTTGGTGAGAAATGACTTGGACACAGGCGCCGGGTCTCGCTCGTCAGCTGCACCGCATTGTTCATTGTCTGCTTCTGAGTAATCGGCTTCCGCCTCAGCCTCACACGCTGCCGCCATCTTGGCATTAGCTCCCCGTGAGTGCGAGCTTCTCTTTTTAAGAGATTTCTGCATGTCCTGCTGCCCCTTGTGTGATCTTGGTGTATCCGGGGGTTCTAGCCCTTTGTCTCGACCGTATTTGACCATTGCTGTATAGGTCACTGCTGTTTAAAAGGCTGTAGATGCTGGAATGTGGAGGAGCAGTTCTTTCACACAGCCATCCACGCCAGCAGCCAAGCTCCGCCCTCCAAGCGTGTTTTTTTTTCACCAGGTTAAGAATTCTTCAGTTATCCAACACAGTTGTTTTCCGTGGTCTTTTGGTGTTGCTGAGCTCAACGGTTCCTTCTTTTTAAGAATGTTCCAAACCATTGTTTTGGCTACGCCTATTGTTTTTGCTATCTCTCTGATGTTTTTTTGTTTTTTTTCAGCCTAATGATGGCTTGCTTCACTGATAGTTACAGCTCTTTGGATCTTATCTTGTAATTGGAATAATGAGGGAATAACACACACCTGGCCATGGAACAGCTGTGAAGCCAATTGTCCAATTACTTTTGGTCCCTTAACAAGTGGGAGGCACATATGCAAACTGTTGTAATTCCTACACCGTTCACCTGATTTGATTGTAAATACCCTCAAATTAAAGCTGACATTCTGCAGTTAAACCACATCTTGTTTATTTCTTTTCAAATCCATTGTGATGGTGTATAGAGCCAAAAATGTTAGAATTGTATTGATGTCCCAATATTTATGGACCTGGCTGTATATGGCAATCTTTACACTCAGATGGGAAGCAAGGGACAGGATTACATTTCTAACAAGTAGACACATACACAGCATATATACACACAAATTTACAGCATACAAACATACACACAGCATATATACACAAATATTGTATAGAGCATATACACTCAGATATACACCACGCACATACACAGCATATATACAAACATACATATACAAGCATACATATAGCATAAACACATACACTAGTATGCAAAAGTTTGGTGATAATCTCCAAAAGGCCTAAAAGTTTTGCTTTTTTTTTTCATAAAAAACAAAAAAAAATCATCTTTTTCAAAATAACAAAAAAGAAAAAAGCTCTTGAAGCAAACGTTTAGGTACCCTGCATCGTTAGTACCTAGTAGCACCCTTTTTGGCAAGTGTCACAAATTGTAAATGCTTTTTGTAGCCAGCCAAAATCTTTCAATTTTTATTCAAGGGATTTTAATCTATTCTTCTTTGCAAAAGTCTTCCAGTTTTGTGAGATTTCTGGGCCATCTTGCATGCACTGTTCTTTTGAAGTCCATCCACAGATTTTCAATGATGTTCAGATCAGAGGACTGAGACGGCCACGGTAAAACCTTCAGCATGCACTTTTTGACGTAGTTTCAGGTTTCCATTTTTCTTGGTTTGAAATGTAGTTAAGAAATTGCATTTAACAAGAAAAGTGAAGGTCAAGAGAAGGTCTGGAATACAAAGACAAATTTAAGAGACAGCTGCTTGTAGGATTGCTAGAAAGGCACATCAGAACCTCTGTTTGACTGCAAAAGACCTTAAGCAAGATTTTGCCGACTCTGGAGTTGTGGTACATTGTTCTACTGTTCAGCAACACCTGCATAAATATGGCCTGCATGGAAGAGTCATCATAAGAAAACCTCTTCTGTGTCTTCACCCAAAAAATCAGCATCAGAAGTTTGCAAATCAACATTTAAACAAGCCTGATGCATTTTGGAAACAAGCCCTGAGGACCAATTAGGTTGAATTACAACTCTTTGTCCACAATGAGCAAAGGTGTGATTGGAGAATAAAGGGTACAGAATTTCATGAAAAGAACACCTTTCCAACGATTAAGCATGGGCGTGAATCATTTTACAGGTAGAGGGAAAAATGGATTCAATGAAATTCCAACAAAGTTGAAAAGAGGATAGCTTTACAAATGGATAATGATCCTAAACACACCTCAAAATCCACAATATACTGCCTCAAAAGACGCTAGCTGAAGGTTTTACCATGGCCTTCACAGTCCCCTGATATAAACATAATTTAAAATCTGTGGATATACCTCAATAGAACAGTGCCTGCAAGACAACCCAGGAATCTCACAGAACTGGAAGACTTCTGCAATGAAGAATGGATGAAAATCCTTCTAACAACAATTGAAAGATCCTCGGCTGGCTACAAAAAGCGTTTACAAGCTGTGATATTTGCCAAAGGGTATGCTACTAGGTACTAAGCATTAGAGATGTCCCGAACTATTCGCCGGCGAACATCGCTTGTTCGCGTTCTCCCTGGGTCGGGCGAACATATGCGATGTTTGGTCCGCCCCCTATACGTCATCATTGAGAAAACTTTGACCTGGTACCTCACAGTCAGCAGACACATTCCAGCCAATCAGCATACCCTCCCTCCCAGACCCTCCCACCTCCTATCAAAAAGCAAGGACAGCATCCATCTTAGATTCATTCTGAAGCTGCAGTGTTAGTTAGAGCAGGGAGAGTGCTGTTGCTGCTGCTGAATTAATAGGGAAATCGTTAGCTAGGCCAGTGTTCTGTGTCCACTCCAGTCCTCAAAGACTCATCTGCTGACAGCACTCCAAAAAGCCATTTTTAGGGCTGGTACATTAGTCTGCTTTTTTTAAAATTTTATATATAATATATATATATATATATATTGCCGTTGCCTGCCCGTGAGTAAGAGGCCACAGGCCCACAGATTGTACTATGTGCACACCACTCATATCGGGTGGCACAGTACCTTGCAGATAAAAAAGTCATTACATTTTTTCTCTGTCATATAATTGCAGTTGCCTGCCAGTGTGTGTCAGGCCCACTGACTGTACTGTGCCCACTGCCAGTGCCCACCACTCATATCGGGTGGCACAGTACCTTGCAGATAAAAAAGTCATTTAATTTTTTCTCTGTAATATAATTGCAGTTGCCTGCCAGTGAGTGTCAGGCCCACAGACTGTACTGTGCCCACTGCCCACCACTCATATTGGGTGGCACAGTACCTTGCAGATAAAAAAGTAATTAAATTTTTACCCTTTAATAAAATTGCAGTTGCCTGCCAGTGTGTGTCAGGCCCACTGACTGTACTGTGCCCACTGCCAGTGCCCACCACTCATATCTGGTGGCATATTACATTGCACGGCGCACGCGCAGTGCCCCAAATTGGAAGTAAGAGGACCGACGAACAATATTTTTCCATCTCCCGGTTCCTAAAATCTATTCCATACACCGGCCCCTGATAGGGGACAAAACAGAGATTAAACTGGTAAGAAGAGATTTTTTTTATTTAAAAAAAAAAGAGGACAGCCTCTGCGGAGCTGGGTATTTTTTGGCCGCGTTACTCAATGCTCGTGCACAATGGCTGTAGGCTCATGCGTCGTTTTGCGGAGGTGACAAACCTGGTCAGTCAAACCCAAGGCAACATCATCGACCTCATCCCATATGCGTTTTTTTCTGGAGCGTGCCCTGCGAAGAGTGCTGGATCAGGCCGTAGATGAGCAAGAGGAAGAGCTGTGGTCACCATCACCACCAGAAGCAGCCTTGTTGTCGTCGATTGCTGGACCTGTGGCAATGCAGAAAGAGGAGTCGGAAGAAGAGGAGTCAGAGGAGGAAGGTGGCTTTGAGGAGGTGGAAGACCAACTACAGCAGGCGTCCCAGGGGGCTTGTCACCTTTCGGGGACCCTTGGTGTTGTACATGGCTGGGTGGAGGAAGAGACCTTTAATGACGTCAGTGAGGACAAGGAACGGGACATGGCTAGCTTGGTATCCAACCTTGTGCAAATGGGGAGTTTGCGGTTGTGCAAATGGACTGTTTGCGGTGCGTTAAATGGGGAGTTTGGTCTGTCAGAGTTTGCTCTGTCACTGTGAAGCGGGCGTAACCCTTACACTACCTGATCGATACAGTATCATACCTGATCGTATACACACACTGGATGTTTTAAAGCACGTTATTCCAAACAATTTAGGAATGTTAGGTGATTTATGCCTTTTTTGGATTAAAACCCGACTCTGCGTCAACTTCGTAATTTTCCATGGGAGTTTTGCCATGGATCCCCCTCCGGCATGCCACAGTCCAGGTGTTAGTCCCCTTGAAACAACTTTTCCATCACTATTGTGGCCAGAAAGAGTCCCTGTGGGTTTTAAAATTCGCCTGCCTATTGAAAATTTTATGTTCGCCATTTGGCTCCAGGAGAAGTATATAATGGGCTCAGCATGCATGTTGGTACTTGCATCCCTGGATCCGATGGAAGCTGTTATGGCACCGGACGGGGTTAAAAGCAGAGTGTGCCTGGTGTGCATGCTGTACCTGCGCTCCCTGGACTTTGTGTGGCTGTCATGGCCCATAACAGGTAGGAACTAGTGTTAGGGACCACTCATAGAGGCGACCTTGACGTGGTGAGTGGCTTATTACGCTTTGGCCAAAATGTACACTAATGCCTCATTCAACATCCAGCATAGAGGCAGGGCAGAGTGCTGGTTGCAGAGTGCTATTGTATTTGTGTTTTTGCGTTTCTATTTAGAAATCAGTCTAGTCAGTGTCCAGCCAGCAATCAGGGCACATGCAGAATGTAGAAACCAACACTTTAGCTAATCCTGGACTTGGATCCACCCAGGATAGAGTCACAACATCTACAGAAATCCAGCCAGATGTAGTGAAAGTCCAGTGGAGATAACTGTCTGAAAAGAACTGATTGGTAGAGTTGAGCGGACAGCTGGATGTTCAGGTTGGACAGGTTCGGCCGACCTTCACACAAAAGGTCGAGTTCGGGCCCCGAACTTGACCCCGAACCCTATTGCAGGAACCCACCCTCGGAACCACTTGTAATTGACTGGCCGGAAACCCTATGAAATGATCCCTCTTCCTCCTCCTCCTCCTCCTCCTGGGCCACATCCTCTTCCATCATCGCCACAGCGTTTTTTTCAAGGAGGCATAGCAGTGGGATAGTAACGCTGAGAACGGCGTTATCGGCACTGGCCATGTTGGTGGAGTACTCAAAACAGCGCAACATTGGTGGTGAAGTGGTGCTGTTCCGCAGAGCGACTCACCCGTGCATGCTACAGCTGAAACTCCACTATCGCCTGCTGCTGGTCGCACAGTCTGGCCAGCATGTGCAAGGTGGAGTTCCACCTTGTGGGCACGTCGCATATGAGGCGGTGAGCGGGAAGGCCGAAGTTACAATGCAGCGCTGACAGGTGAGCAGCAGCAGGGTGTGAACGCCGAAAGCGCGCACAGACGGCCCACACTTTATGCAGCAGCTCTGACATATCGGGGTCATCTTTAAGGAACCTCTGCACCACCAAATTCAGCACATGCGCCAGGCAAGGGATGTGCGTCAAACTGGCTAGTACCAGAGCTGCTACGAGATTTCTCAGATTATCGCACACCACCAGGTCGGACTTGAGGTTTACTGGCACCAACTACTCATCGGTCTGTTGTTCAAGACCCATCCACAGCTTCTGCGCGGTTTGTCCCCCAAACAGATAAGTTTTAAAACTGCCTGCTGTCGTTTACCCCTGGCTGTGGTGAAGGTGTTACGCTGACCGGATGAGGAGGCGGTAGAGGATGAGGAAGCGGATTAGGAGGAGGAAGCAACAGGAGGCAAACTAAAGCTCCCTGCAATCCTCGGTGGTGGAAGGACATGCGCCAAACTGCTATCCGCCTCAGGCCCAGCCGCCACTGCATTTACCCAGTGTGCTGCTAGTGAAATATGGTCCACGTATGCGTAGTTAGGTGGACCTTGCCACATGGCGTTGCGCAGTGTACACCTGATTTTGTCCCCCAGGGAAGGGATGGCACGTCTGGAAAAGTAGTGGCGGCAGGGCATGACGCACTGTGGGACAGCAATCGCCATAAGGCTTTTAAAACTCTCCGTCTCCACCAGACGGAATGACATCATTTCAAAGGCCAGTAATTTTGAAATGCTGGCATTCAGGGCCAGGGATCGCGGGTGGGTAGGGGGGTACTTCCTCTTCCGCTCTAGTGTTTGGGAGATGGAGAGCTGAACACTTCCGTGGGACATTGTGGAGATGCTTGGTGACCCAGGTGGTGGTGTTGCTGGCAGATCCTCTGTTTGCGGGGTGGCAGGTGCCACTGTCACTCCAGAGGTGGATGAAGAGGCCGAGACTGCAGCAGAAGAGGAAGCAGGAGGAGCCAGAGACCTTTGTTTTTGAGGTATCTACTTCACTGTAGCTCGTGCTTTGCACTTAGATGCCTGGTCATGCAGGTTGTGCTCAGGTTGAGAACGTTTATGCCTCGCTTTAGGCTCTGATTGCACAACGTGCAAACCACTCGTGTCTTGTCGTCAGCACATTGTCTGAAGAACTGCCACGCCAGGGAACTCCTTGGAGCTGGCTTTGGTGTGCTCTGTCCCTTGCTGCGGTGGGCAGTAACAGACGTACTGTCTAGGGGATGGCCGCTCCGCTTTTGCACCCTGCTCCCTCTTCTGCTGTGCTGGTGGCTCTGTGCGAACACTGCCTCTTCCTCCGAACTACACAGGTTACTCGCATGACCTTGATTCCATGTGGGGTCCATCGTCCTCCACATCATCTTCCACCCTGCCCTCCTTGTCGGTCTGCACACTTTCAAAAGCCACAGCAGTTGGCACCTGTGTTTAGTCATCATCCGAGACGTGCTGCGATGGTCCTCCCCTGTACTGATCTTGAAACATAAGTGGTTGCGCATCGGTGCACTCAGTCTCTTCCACTTCTGGGGCAGGGCTAGGTGGATGGCCCTGGGAAACCCTGCTAGCAGAGTCATCAAAAAGCAGAAGAGACTGCTGCATGACTTGAGGCTCAGACTGCTTGGCTGATTTGTAAGGGGGTGAGGTGAAAGACTGATGGACATCGGCTGCAGGTGGCAACTCTGATCTTTCAGCAGGAGACTGTGTGGGAGACAATGTGAATGAACTGGAGGCACTGTCAGCAACCCAATCTACTATCGCCTGTACTTGTTCTGGCCTCACCATTCGTAGAGCCGCATTAGGCCCGACCAAATAACGCTGAAGGTTCTGTCGCCTACTCTCACCTGAGGAAGGTGTTTCACTTGTGCGTGTAGCTGGCACAGATTGACCACGTCCTCTCCCTCCACCAGCAGCACCAAGACTGGGGCCACGTCCCTTATTTGATGCTCTCCTCATATTTCTCAAATTTAGGCTCTTGCTTAAAATGGGTGTATTTTTAATAGTAGAATACAACAACAGTATCTAACGGGTGTATATCACATGTACAGATGCAGACATAGCCGCAAATTTAGATTTTTGCCCTAAATGGATATCTTTTTAATAGCGGAATAGAACAACAGTATCTAAAGGGTGTATCTCACACGTAAAGATGCAGACAAGGCCGCAAATTAAGTATTTTGCCCAAAATTGGTGTTTTTGTAATACCAGAATAGCACAGCAGTATCTAAAGCGTGTATCTTACACGTACAGACGCAGACGAGGCCACAAATTAGGATTTTTGCCCTAAATGGGTGTTTTTTTAATATCGGAATAGAACAACAGTATCTAAAAGGTGTATCTCACACAGACAGATGCAGACAAGGCCGCAAATTAAGTATTTTGCCCAAAATGGGTGTTTTATTTATACCAGAATAGCACAGCAGTATCTAAAGGGTGTATCTCACATGTACAGACGCAGACAAGGCCGCAAATTAAGATTTTTGCCCTAAATTGGTTTTTTAAAACCCAGAAAATTATAGCTGTATTTCTAGCTTAAATTGCAAACTGACAAATGCGGCAGAGGCCCCAGATGGAGGGTATTGCAAAAAATGGTTGTTTTTTAAAATCCAGAAAATTATTAAAGTATTTCAAGTTTCAAGCTTGTTTTAATGCAGATGCAGCAAAGGCTGCAATATTAAGTACTTTGCCCAAAAAGGGTGTTTTTTTTAATAACAGAATATGACAGCAGTATGTAACGCTTGAATTTCACATGTGCAGATGCAGACAAGGCCGTAAATTAAGTATTTTGCCCAAAATGGGTGTTTTTTTTAAACCAGAATAGCACACCAGCATCTAAAGCGTGTATCTCACAGTGACAGATACAGACAGGGCTGCACATTAATTATTTTGCCCAAAATGGTTGTTTTTTAAAACCCAGAAAATTATAGCTGTATTTCTAGCTTAAATTGCACACTGACTAATGCGGCAGAGGCCCCACATGAAGGGTATTGCAAAAAATGGTTGTTTTTTAAAACTCAGAAAATTATTAAAGTATTTCAAGCTTGTTTTAATCATAACAGATGCAGCAAAGGCTGCAATATAAAGTACTTTGCCAAAAAGGGTGTTTTTTAAATAACAGAATATGACAGCAGTATATAACGCTTAAATTTCATACGTACAGATGCAGACAAGGCTGCAAATTAAGTATTTTGCCCAAAATGGTTGTTTTTTAAAACCCAGACAATTATAGCTGTATTTCTAGCTTAAATTGCACACTGACTAATGCGGCAGAGTTAAACGTTTGCTGATTGGCTGCTTTGCAGCCTTTCAAAAAGTGCCATTAACTCACCGAACACCGAACCGGAACTTTTACTGAAAAGTTTGGGTTTGGGTCCTGGGTCCAAAAATCCTAAAGTTCGGTACGAACCCGGACTTTACAGAATTTGGGAGCAGGTCACCTCCTATCGTGTCCCTAACCTGACCCTGACTCCTAACCATATGAGCCAACCCTAATGGTGGGAGGGCTCATACACCGGAACCTAATAGTCCCTGCCAGCCCTCAGGGTGGCCCTGAACTAGGAGCAGGGTAAGACGACCTGTTCCTCCTAGGCACGGAGGGACAGGAGTCTTACTGGCCAAGCTGCAAGGAAAAGGGGTACAAAAACAGACCTATGGATATGGCAGGTGAACGGCACTAGTTCCACCTACCTGCCACAGCCTTGCTGACTGGATCCCTGTGCTGACACGCTGATCTCCACACCATACTTAAATGGACACAGCCAACACACATACACACACAGGAACCCAGATCCATAGCTGCATTAAATAACAAAAGGAATACAACATCAACTGAACATATAAACATCTATGACCACAAGGGTGGCCCCCACTGGCAGATGGTAAACCACCAGGAGGATGACTCCATCAAGCATGACTGAAGTACCCCTCAGATATTGGCAACATCTAGGAGCTAAATAGCCCCAAGTAGCCACACCCACACTCAGACACACCCAGTGCACACACGCTAGGATAGAAGTTAACTCTTCCAACACCAGGGAAGGGAAGACAGCAACTTAAAGGGGAATACACACACAAAAAACCCCGTGCACACCAGACAAGGAAAGTGCACACATATAAACACACGTTGCCAAGTGCAACCGCATGCACAACATAGCAAGCTGCGTCGCAACAGCTCAGGCTGCTATGCTGCCACATAAATAACGTTGCCAGCGGCAACCACAGGTGAGGAAACATACTACAGCCCTCACCTGTGATTGACAACCAGACCTAGACCGCAGGCAACTGCCTGCGGTTACAGAAATCACGACCATGACCATGGTCGTGACAATGCCCCTGCGGCACACTGCATACAAGAAAAGTGGTACTGTGCATGGTCCATATATGCAAATTTATTACTTGTGAAAAGGGTTGATGAATACTGAGAGAGTTTTGGGACTTTTTGAGAGCTAATAATGAGAAGCTGGTAATTTTCCATAGCTACCATAGGGTTTATAGAAGAGCATGTTTTGGAGGGAAAAAGACAGACTTTTTTTATCATCAAAACCAGACAGACTGACCTTTTAAATGTCTGGTTTTAGCTCTGTTGCTATGTCTGAAGACTTGTTTTTGTCTGGAAAAACTGCTGTGTCATTTACATTGAGTATCATTGATGCTCTAATGCAAATCTTTGAGAGACGGGAGTCGCCACATTGTATTTCTTTGTGCTGAGTTTCTCCACTACACCGCTCCCACTAGAAGGTTCTAAATTAGCCAAAAACTGTATATATAAGGAGAGCAGTCAGAGCCCCTAGTGTTATGCAGATAGGGAACAGGATTTAGAAGAGGAGACTCTACCAGACTACGTGAGTGACCAGAAGCAGACTCTAAGACGGGGATACTCTGCAACAGACCCTGGATCACCAGCCTTTTGCCAGAGTACCAGCCTTCTGAGAGAGAGAGAGGGGGAGCTAGCTAATGCCTTTCCTAAGCATCAAACCCTTCTTCTGCCAGAGAGGAGACTGGAGAAGCCACCCAATAAATCTTATATATTGTTTTGCATCTGAATTCCTCCAGTAAAGAAACACACTGGTTTACGGCAGACCCTGACTCTCTGGATTTATTTCCTACTGGATTGCACCACACCTTACCATCCCTTCCGGAGACCAGCAACATGTGGTGACAACTGGATGGTGTCCAGGGGACCCAGCGTAATGTTGGGGCCACCCCAAACCTGGCCACTGCAATTTGGTGTCAAGTGCCAGCAGAGCAAGTCATCGTGGATCCAGCCCCAGTGGATCAAGATAGCCAGTGGTGAGTACAGGAACACCCCAGCCCGTATCTGAGGTGAACCAGCAACATATAAGCACCTGCAATTATAGGTATACTAGCCAACCTACCTGATGACTACTGGGAGGAAGTTAAATTGCCAGCATTTTTCGCCTTGGGGCGCAAGCAGAATATCATCACTGCCCGAGAGGCCAGTCAATAAAACCTTGTCCATCCACAAGCCAGAATGGACTGGACCTAATTACAACGTGAAAACAGAGTGCTACAAGAACTAAGGACTGTGCGACAAACTGGTCAAATCCTTACACCACATCAGCGAAAAACAGACTCTAAAGTACTCAAACTGTTGAGACAGAGGAAACACCTGTTTTATGAGAAGGGTCAGCTCAAATGTTGCATGACTGTGTTAAAAAGATTGTATTACCCAGACAGGATGCCCATCTTATCATGAATGCATATGACAATCAATCAGGATGTTTTGGGTGCAAAAAACCAGAGTCACTACTCAGACAGCATTTTTTTGGGTTGGAATGCAAGACAACATAGAAAAATTGTGTTGCGAGTGTTCTATCTGTGCCATCAATAGGGATGACTAGAGATGTCGCGAACATAAAATTTTCCATTCGCGAACAGCGAACTTTCTCAAATGTTCGCAAATGAGCGAACCGGGCAAACCGCCATAGACTTCAAAAGGCAGGCATTTTAAAACCCACAGGGACTCTTTCTGGCCACAATAGTGATGGAAAAGTTGTTTCAAGGGGACTAACACCTGGACTGTGGCATGCCGGAGGGGGATCCATGGCAAAACTCCCATGGTAAATTACATAGTTGACGCAGACTCTGGTTTTAATCCATAAAGGGCATAAATCACCTAACATTCCTAAATTGTTTGGAATAACGTGCTTTAAAACATTAGGTATGATTTTGTATCGATCAGGTAGTGTAAGGGTTATGCCCGCTTCACATTGACAGACCAAACTATGACAGACTAATCTCCCTGTTTAACGCACCGCAAACATCTGCAAACAGTCCATTTGCACAACCGCAAACTCCCCATTTGCATAAGGTTGGATACCAAGCTAGCCATGTCCCGTTCCTTGTCCTCACTGATGTCATTGAAGGTCTCTTCCTCCACCCAGCCACGTACAACACCAAGGGTCCCCGAAAGGTGACAACAAGCCCCCAGGGACGCCTGCTGTGTTTGGTCTTCCACCTCCTCAAAGCCACCTTCATCCCCTGACTCCTCTTCTTCAGACACCTCTCTCTGCGTTGCCTCTCTCTGGTTATTATAAGGTGTGTTAAGTAGTACTATTCCTATCAGTTTAATCCCTGTTACGTCCCCTATTAGGGGACGTGTATATGGAATCGATTTTAGGAAACGGGAGATGGAAAAAGATGCTTGGTCGGTCCTCCTACTTCCAATTTGGGGCACTGCGCGTGCAATCTACTGTGCCACCAGATAGGAGTGGTGTGTTAAGTAGTACTATTCCTATCAGTTTAATCCCTGTTACGTCCCCTATCAGGGGACGTGTATATGGAATCGATTTTAGGAACCGGAAGATGGAAAAAGATGCATGGTTGGTCCTCCTACTTCCAATTTTGGGCACTGCGCGTGCAATCTACTGTGCCACCAGATAGGAGTGGTGTGTTAAGTAGTACTATTCCTATCAGTTTAATCCCTGTTAAGTCCCCTATCTGGGGACGTGTATGGAATAAATTTTAGACAACCGCAAAGAGTTGTCAATAGTTGACACACTCATGACATAAATTATATTCCTCTATGCGTCAATCTTGGTGTAGTGATGACTGTGCTTGTGCGCACGTTTGGGAGATTGCAGGCGATGGGGGTTTTTCAAAGCCTATCGTCGTGCTGAGGTAGTTCAGTGACAGTTAAGTGACCCAGAAAACAATGATTCTGCAGTGTGGGCCAATTGTTGGCCTAGAAAGGCTTTAATGATCACCTTAGATGATCACAAAGAAAATGTATGTTTTTTCAATGCAAAATTATCCAGCCGATCGCTTTTGGTCTGTTCAAAATTAAGCAACGACCTTATCATCTGGGGTGTGCCATCATTGTGATACGCAAGCCCCTTCACCACAACAAGGTAATGATCACGAAGGGGAATTGACACATGTAGGTGCCTTTTTTTTGTTTGGTTTTTGCAGCCACAGTGCAGCACCTCGGCCGCTCCATCCTCAATGCGCCTGTTCCGATGACGTCACATCTACACCAGGCGCAGGCGCACTGAGGATGGAGCGGCCGAGCGAGCGGCCTCCTCTCAGTGCGCCTGCGCCGACTGAAGACAGGTACGGCGCAGGCGCCAGTTTTTGAACGCAGACAGGGTCAGCCAGAGGACGACCGCGTTTGCTGGCCCTGATTACAACAATCAGAGTCAGAATAGTCAAAAGATGCATAGAATTCATACAGCATGCTGTGTATATGTGTGTGCCTAATCTGCAATCAAGCTCTGTGCCATCTGCCATCTTGTGAAAGCACATGGTCACACAAGCTTACTGCACCTAAAGTGAATGTTGAAAACTGTTTCTCTAGTTTTCAGTGTTACCTCACCTGTCTAAGCTGCTGTGCGTCTTCTTAACCCCTTAAGGACTTGGCCCTATTTCACCTTAAAGAGGAGCTTTCACCAGAATTAAAGTTCTAAAGTAACTATACAGGCATGTAGAGCGGCGCCCAGGGACCCCCCTGCACTTACTGTTATACCTGGGCGCCGCTCCGTTCTCCCGTCACTGCCTCCGGTATCTTTACAGTTAGGCTCCACCCAGGGGAACCTGCCGGCGCCTCCTTCTCCCATGCTGCCAATCACAGCGCTCAGCTCATAGCCTGAGAGGATTTTTTCTCTCTCAGGCTATGAGTTGAGCGCTGTGATTGGCCAGCGCTACAGCATGGGAGAATGAGCCAATGGCAGGTTCCCCTGGGTGGAGCTTAACTGTAAAGATACTGGAGGCAACTACGGGAGAACGGAGCGGCGCCCAGGTATAACAGTAAGTGCAGGGGGGTCCCTGGGCGCCGCTCTACATGCCTGTATAGTTACTTTAGAAGTTTAATTCTGGTGAAAGGTCCTCTTTAAGGACCAGGCCATTTTTTGCAAATCTGACCAGTGTCACTTTAAGTGCTGATAACTTTAAAACGCTTTGACTTATCCAGGCCATTCTGAGATTGTTTTTTCGTCACATATTGTACTTCATGACACTGGTAAAATGAAGTTAAAAAAATGCATTTTTATTTATAAAAAAAATACTAAATTTACCAATTTTTTTTAAAAAAATTGCATATTTCCAAGTTTAAATTTCTCTACTTTTATAATACATAGTAATACCTCCAAAAATAGTTATTACTTTACATTCCCCATATGTCTACTTCATGTTTGGATCTATTTGGGAATGATATTTTATTTTTGGGGGATGTTACAAGGCTTAGAAGTTTAGAAGAAAATCTTGACATTTTTCTGAAATTTTTAAAAACCCACTTTTTAGGGACCAGTTCAGGTCTGAAGTCATTTTATGAGGCTTACATAATAGAAACCACCCAAAAATGACCCCATTCTAGAAACTACACCCCTAAAGGTATTCAAAACTGATTTTACAAACTTTGTTAACCCTTTAGGTGTTGCACAAGAGTTATTGGCAAATGGAGATGAAATTTGAGAATTTAAATTTTTGGGCAAATTTTCCATTTTAACCCATTTTTTCCAATAACAAAGCAAGGGTTAACAGACAAACAAAATGCTATATTTATTGCCCCGATTCTGTAGTTTTCGGGCCACATATGGGGTGTTTCTGCAAACTACTGTACGGGCACACAGTAGGGCGTAGAGGGAAAAGTGCGCCGTATGGTTTTTGGAAGGCAGATTTTGCTGGACTGTTTTCTTTTACACCATGTCCCATTTGAAGCCCATTTGAAGCATTGATGCACCTCTAGAGTAGAAAGTCCATAAAAGTGACACCATCTAAGAAACTACACCCCTCAAGGTATTCAAAACTGATTTTACAAACGTCGTTAACCCTTTAGGTGTTGCACAAGATTTAATGGAAAATAGAGATACAATTTAAAAATTACACTTTTTTGGGCAGATTTTCCATTTTAATTTTTTTTTCCAGTTACAAAGCAAGGGTTAACAGCCAAACAAAACTCATTATTTATGGCCCTGATTCTGTAGTTTACAGAAACACCCCATATGTGGTTGTAAACTGCTGTACGGGCACACGACAGGGCGCAGAAGGAAAGGAATGCCATACGGTTTTTGGAAGGCAGATTTTGCTGGACTGGTTTTTTTGACACCATGTCCCATTTGAAGCCCCCCTTATTCACCCCTACAGTAGAAACTCCAAAAAAGTTACCCCATTTTAGAAACTACGGGATAGGGTGAAAGTTTTGTTGGTGCTAGTTTAGGGTACATATGATTTTTGGTTGCTCTATATTACACTTTTTGTGAGGCAAGGTAAAAAGAAATAGCGATACCTAATATGTATACAATTTTTTCATTTATGTAAGTTTTACACAATGATTTCATTTTTGAAACAAAAAAAATCATGTTTTAGTTTTTCCATAGTCTAAGAGCCATAGTTTTTTCAGTTTTTCGGCGATTATCTTGGGTAGGGTATGATTTTTGATTTGATTGGTACTATTTTCGCGTACAGCAGCTGTCTGCAAAATACTCAGCCTTCTTGCAGGACTCTAATATCAAGAATTCTTCAGCAGAACTGACCAGGACTGATGCACTGAACCAACAAAGGGATCTCGCAGTGCAAAATGCTAAGTTTAAGGCAGAACTCCACATTACTCAACTGCAGGAGACCAGATCTCAGATCCACCACAACCAAGCGCACTGCACTTTCTTCCAGATCCTCTCGTTCTAGAAGATCAACATTAAGCGAGCTGAATCAAAAAAGGCGCAAAGCTCCTTTACCAGAAATCAAGCAGATATGGAAGTTTAAAGGGCAGCTCAATAAGCAGTGATGGCAGCTCATCAAGCAGAGATGGAAGCTCAAAGGGCAGCTCATCAAGCAGAGATGGTAGCTCAAAGGGCAGCTCAACAAGCAGAGATGGCAGCTCATCAAGCCAAGATGGAAGCTCAAAGCAAAGCTCTCCAAGCAGAGGCAGATTCACAAATAAAGATTCTGCAAATGGAAG
The DNA here is from genome assembly GCF_014858855.1 of Bufo gargarizans. Lineage (NCBI taxonomy): Eukaryota > Metazoa > Chordata > Amphibia > Anura > Bufonidae > Bufo > Bufo gargarizans. The sequence continues at coordinate 55,060,924 of NC_058085.1, read as the reverse complement.
GGGAGGAAGCAGCTTCCCTAGCAAGGCTGAAAGTCCTTGAACAAGCAAAGGGACAAAATACTAATTCAGACTGCCTTATCTAAGCAGAACTGGAAGATCCAGCTGAATGCACCAGTGAATAAGTTCTAAGGCATAACATCTGCAAAGATACAGAGTCATATCCTGTACTTCCTACTAACAACACTGTTCTGACTCTCAACGCAGAGACCTCTCAGCTCTATATGTCTGAGCCTCTTCAAGTCTAGTGTTGAGTGTGAATTTTCGAATAATGAATATTTTTAGCTAATATCACAACTTCGAGAATTCGTGAATATTTTGAATATAGTCCTATGTATTCGCTATATCGAATATTCGTGAATATCTGAAAACATGATCCCTCACTGCTTCTTGCTTGTGGGCCCACAAGCAAATTAAGCTGCAAGGAATATATTTTTCATATTAAAAAAAAATTGACGAATATTCTAAATAATGAATATATTCGCTATATTGCTATATTCGTTTTTTAGAATATTTGTCATATTCTAAAACAAGAATATATAGCAATTTAGCGAATATTCATAAAATACAAACATAGAGCAATTAGCTAATATAGTGCTATAATCTTTTTTAACCCCTTAAGGACCAGGCTCATTTTCACCTTAAGGACCAGGCCATTTTTTGCAAAAATGACTAGTGTCACTTTAAGTGCTGATAACTTTAAAACACTTTGACTTATCCAGGCCATTCTGAGATTGTTTTTTCGTCACATATTGTACTTCATGACACTGGTAAAATAAATTCCAAAAAATAAATTTTTTTGCATAATAAAATACCTAATTTACCAAAAATTTAGAAAAATTAGCAAATTTCAAAGTTTCAGTTTCTCTACTTCTGTAATACATAGTAATACCCCCAAAAATTGTGATGACTTAACATTCCCCATATGTCTACTTCATGTTTGAATTATTTTGGGAATGATATTTTATTTTTTGGGGATGTTACAAGGCTTAGAAGTTTAGAAGCAAATCTTGAAATTTTTCAGAAATTTACAAAAAACCCAATTTTTAGGGACCACTACAGCTCTGAAGTCACTTTGCGAGGCTTACATAATAGAAACCGCCCAAAAATGACCCCATTCTATAAGCTACACCCCTCAAGGTATTCAAAACTGCGTTAACCCTTTAGGTGTTGCACAAGAGTTATTGGCAAATGGGGATGAAATTTGAGAATTTCATTTTTTTTGCCTAATTTTCCATTTTAACCCATTTTTTCCACTAACAAAGCAAGGGTTAACAGCCAAACAAGACTGTATCTTTATTGCCCTGACTCTGCTGTTTACAGAAACACCCAATATGTTTCTGTAAACTACTGTACGGCCACACAGCGGGGCGTAGAGTGAAAGGTGCGCCGTATGGTTTTTGGAAGCCAGATTTTGCTGGACAGTTTTTTTGACACCAAGTCCCATTTGAAGCCCCCTGATGCACCCCTAGAGTAGAAACTCCATAAAAGTGACCCCATCTAAGAAACTACACCCCTCAAGGTATTCAAAACTGATTTTAAAAAACTTTGTTAACCCTTTAGGTGTTGCACAAGATTTAATGGAAAATAGAGATACAATTTCAAAATTTCACTTTTTTGGCAGATTTTCCATTTTAATTTTTTTTTTCCAGTTACAAAGCAAGGGTTAACAGCCAAACAAAACTCATTATTTATGGCCCTGATTCGGTAGTTTACAGAAACACCCCATATGTGGTCGTAAACTGCTGTACGGGCACACGGCAGGGCGCAGAAGGAAAGGAATGCCATACGGTTTTTGGAAGGCAGATTTTGCTGGACTGTTTTTTTGACACCAAGTCCCATTTGAAGCCCCCCTGATGCACCCCTAGAGTAGAAACTCCAAAAAAGTGACCCCATTTTAGAAAGTATGGAATAGGGTGGCAGTATTGTTGGTACTAGTTTAGGGTACATATGATTTTTTATTGCTCTATATTACACTTTTTGTGCGGCAAGGTAACAAGAAATAGCTTTTTTGGCACGTGTTTTTTTTTTTGTTATTTACAACATTCATCTGACAGGTTAGATCATGTGGTAATTTTATAGAGCAGGTTGTCACGGACGCGGCGATACCTAATATGTATACAATTATTTTTTTATTTATGTAAGTTTTATACAATAACTTTTTTTTAAAACCAGAAAATTGTTTAGTGTCTCCATAGTCTAAGAGCCATAGTTTTTTCAGTTTTTAGGCGATTATCTTGAGTAGGGTCTAATTTTTTGCGGGATGAGATGACGGTTTGATTGGCACTATTTTGGGGTGCATATGACTTTTTGATCGCTTGCTATTACACTTTTTGTGACGTAAGATGGCAAAAAATTGCTTTTTTTACACCTTTTTTTTTTTTTTACGGTGGTCATCTGAGGGGTTAGGTCATGTGATATTTTTATAGAGCCGGTCGATACGGACGTGGCGATACCTAATATGTATACTTTATTTTTATTTATGTAAGTTTTACACAATGATTTTATTTTTGAAACAAAAAAAAATCATGTTTTAGTGTTTCCATAGTCTAAGAGCCATAGTTTTTTCAGTTTTTGGGCGATTATCTTGAGTAGGGTCTCATTTTTTGCGGGATGAGATGACGGTTTGATTGGTACTATTTTGGCGTACATGCGACTTTTTTGATCACTTTTATTACCTTTTTTGGGAAGTAAGGTGGGCAAAATTTCAATTTTCTCATAGTTTTTATTTTTTTATTTTTATGGCGTTCACCGTGCGGGAAAAGTAACATGACCGTTTTATAGATCAGGTCGTTACGGACGCGGCGATACCTAATATGTGTAGTGTATTTTATTTTTTTAATTTTTATTCAGTGATAAATGTTTTTTTTTTTTATCTTAACTTTTTTTTAATTTTTTTGACCCAGACCCACTTGGTTCTTGAAGATCCAGTGAATCTGATGTCTGTATAATACAGTACAGAACCTATATAGGGTTCTGCACTGTATTTTACTTACACTGAACGCTTTCAGCACAGATCTGTTCAGCACCATGGACAGCAGGACGCCTGAGCAGGCGTCCTGTTGCCATGGGAACCTTCCCTGTCTGCCACAACTTCGCAGACGGGGAAGGGTAAGGACGGGGCTCTCGGGGGGCTGCCTGGGGGCTCTCTCTCTCTCCATCGGGGGGGCTGCAAAGGCACAGCAGCCCCCCGATAGGAGAGGGAGGGAGCTCCCTGCACTGTTAACCTTTTCCATACAGCGGTCCATACGGACCGCTATATGGAAAGGGTTAAACGGCTGACATCGCATCAACGATGTCAGCCGTTTATACCAGGGTGCCAGCAATGTGCTGGCACCCTGGTATATCCACTAGAAACCAACGATTATTCAAGGGGAGGCGGGCGGGGGATCGCGATCCCGCCTGCCGCACCGCCCGTCTCCCGCAACGCCCCCACCGCCTGCGACACCCCCTCTGCACCACCCGCCGCCATCAAATCGTGCAGGGGTGCAGGGGGAAGGTGAAATCTTGATTTTAGGCACTCTGAAGTTTCTGATCCCCGCGGTCAGGGACCGCGGGGATCAGAAACTGCAAAAAGCGCAGCCTGCGATCGCCGACACGGGGGGGTCAAATGACCCCCCCCCTGCGTTGTTACGGGATGCCGGCTGAATGATTTCAGCCGAAATCCCGTTCCGATTAACCCCCGTGGCGCCGTAATTCAGATTTTAAGTCAGGACGTACCGGTACGTCCTCGGTCCTTAAGAACTCGGGAAATAGGGCGTACCGGTACGTCCTTAAGGGGTTAAGTCTTAATTTTTTTTAAATCTGAAGTTCAGAAGAGAAAAAAAGTTACAACTTTTAGACAAATAAGATTATACCACTATATTAGCTAAATTAATCAATTCTACATAATTTTTTTTGAATATTCGCTATATTGCAAGAAGCAGGGTGGAATCAATCTTGTTATTCAGATTCCCGATTTTTAGCTGAAAATCGGGAATGTTATGAATGATTGCGTGAGGAAGCGATCTTATGAGTGACACGTGTCATGTGCTCTGGTTTCGGTTTTGCTACCAGTGGAGTTTGGCGTTCTTTCTGTATTAAAATCGGCGATCGAAAATGGGGCGTAATCGATTTAAAAAAGAAGAAGAAGTTATTCTCACTGTAAGTAATATTGTATTACAGCACTGTATTTTATTTCATATTGCATGCATGGCAGAACAATATTTAGCAACACTCGATCTACGTCTAAATTATTTATATGTAGATTGAGTGTTGTTAAATATTTGTGTATTGTGTATGCTACATTGATACCTTTTTTATTTTTTTATTTTTCCTCCGCCGCCCGCCCCCCCCTCCCAATAGTAGATACTACTGATTGGTGCACTGAGTATTTGTCACGGCGGGGAGTGAGGGGAAACCTCCCACCGTGTGGTGACAAAGGGTAAAAGGGGATCAGACTGGCCAAAAGGAGTAATAAGGGAGCAGGTCACCTCCTACAGCATCCCTAATCCTCTCCCTGACTCCTCACCGTATGAGCGGACCCCGATGGTAGGTCGACTCATACTCAGCATTCCTAGAGACCCTTAGTCACCCTGGTAATCCCTCACCAAGGAGCAGGGAAGAGACGACCTGTTCATCCCAGTCATGGAGGAACAGGAGTGACTATCTGCTGCCAGGCTGCGAGGAGAGGGGAACACATACAGCATATGGAGATGGCAGGTAAGTGAAACCCAAAACACACTTATCTGCAACATACACACTGACTGGAACCCGTGCACAAGTGCTGGTGTCCACACCAACATCAAAGGACACAGCACACACCACAAACCACACAGGGAGCCAGGACAACTATAACTGCAATACACATAAGACAGGGGAATGTCTAGCAAACATGACACCAAACACCACCAGACATGTAACACCAAACTAGACATTCAAACACCCTGAACTTAACCAACTCCATACAAATAGGGACAGGAAGGGAAGGAGACACCGGGATAACATGGGTGGCCCTCACTGGACAGATGGTAAAAGCCAGGAACAGAGAACCACCAGCATACACCAAGGCTGGAGGAACCCCCAGCTTCAGGCATCCAGCAGAGGCTAAATAGCCCAAGCAGCCACACCCACACACACAAACCCAGTGTTCACAAAACACTAGGAAGGGAGTTAACCCTTCCAACACCAGTCAGAGGAAGGAAGCCACTTAAAGGGGAAGTGCAAACACAAGCATGCCAAACCACACGTTACCACCGGCAACAGCATGCGAGGCAACCATGTCACGGCAATCACCCAGAAGGCCAAGACACTGCCACCACATGCTCTCACAGCAACACGATGCCGCGGGCAACTGCAAGTGTGGCAACAGTGTCACAGTGTACACCATAGGCCGTGACACTCCCACCCCTCAAAGCCCCCCAAAACAAAAAAAAAAGGAAATAAACAGAACACCCAAAAAACAACAGAGCAGGGGGGTGGGGAAAATAACAGAATTAGCATCAGTGCAAGAAAGTCTCTAAAAGACTGCTGTCAACCCCCGGAACAACCTAGAAACCAGGAAGGCAGCCACCATACAGCTTAGAGAGACCGCACTGTAAACTGAGTCCACCTCAGACCCAGTTCACACAAAGTTGCTGCGAGCAAGCATTCCCAACCAGCACACAGCCAGTATACCACAGGAATGCAGCCAGCACACAACACAAGCGACAAAACCACTGAGACATGGACAAGGAGAAGCAAGAAGTTCCAGCGTCAGAGAAAGGATGTCTCTCTAAGGCCTCTTTCACACGGGCGTGAGTTTTTTTGCCCGGATAAGAGCCGGGTGCGTTGCGGGAAAATGCGCGATTTTTTCTGCGCAAGTGCAAAACATTGTCATGCGTTGCACTCGCGTGAGAAAAATCGCGCATGTTTGGTACCCAAACCCGAACTTCTTCATAGAAGTTCGGGCTTGGGATTGATGTTCTGAAGATTGTATTATTTTCCCTTATAACATTGTTATAAGGGAAAATAATAGCATTCTGAATACAGAACGCATAGTAAACCAGCGCTAGAGGGGTTAAAAAAAAATAAAAAATAATTTAACTCACCTTAGTCCACTTGATCGCGAAGCCCGGCATCTCCTTGTGTCTCCGCTGCTGATGAACAGGACCTGGGGTGAGCTGCTCCATTAAATACAGGTTAAGGACCTTCGATGATGTCACTCCGGTCATCACATGGTACGTCACATGATCTTTTACCATGGTGATTCACCATGGTAAAAGATCATGTGATGACCGGAGTGACGTCATCGAAGGTCCTTAAGCTCTATTTAATGGAGTAGCTCACCCCAGGTCCTGTTCATCAGCAGCGGAGACACAAGGAGATGCCAGCTTCGCGAGCAAGTGGACTAAGGTGAGTTAAATTTTTTTTTATTTTTTTTAACCCCTCTAGCGCTGGTTTACTATGCATTCTGTATTCAGAATGCTATTATTTTCCCTTATAACCATGTTATAAGGGAAAATAATAATGATCGGGTCTCCATCCCGATGGTCTCCTAGCAACCATGCGTGCAAATCGCACGGCATCCGTACTTGCTTGCGGATGCCATCCGATTTTCACACACCCCATTCACTTCTATGGGGCCTGCGTCACGTCAAAATCGGAAAATATAGAGCATGCTGCGATTTCAACTGAACGCACAAGTGATGCGTTAAAAACATCGCTCATGTGCACAGCCCCATAGAAATGAATGGGTCAGGATTTAGTGCGGGTGCCATACGTTCGCCGCACGGATCACACCCGCACGGAAAACTCGCCCGTGTGAAAGGGGCCTAAGACTTCCGCCAGGCCCTGGAGCAACACACAGGAGCCAGGGCACCAGCCACCAAACAGCCCAGAGAAACTGCACTGAACACTGCGTCCTCCTCAGACACGGTTCACACCAGGTCGCTGACAGCATGCATCCCCAACCAGCACACAGCCAGTACACCAAAGGAATGCATCCAGCACACAACACAAGCACCTTAACCACTGAGAAATGGACGAGGAGAAACGCAAACACAAGTGACGGTTCACACCTACGGCAACTACTGTCACAGAGAACCGCACTGTTAATAGCGTCTAAACTTTCACCCTCCCTCCAGGGGATAAGCATGTGCGCCAGAAAAACGGCAGGCGACACATGCTGGGTCCTCTTCTAAAGGTGTCCAAGCAAGGAGCATTTGTGGTCATACTATCACGGCGGGGAGTGAGGGAAACCCCCCACCGTGCGGTGACAAAGGGTAAAGGGGGATCAGCCTGGCCAAAAGGAGTAATAAGGGAGCAGGTCCCCTCCTACAGCATCCCTAATCCTCTCCCTGATTCCTCACCATATGAGCGGACCCCGATGGTAGGACGACTCATACTCAGCATTCCTAGAGACCCTAAGTCGCCTTGGCAATCCCTCACCAAGGAACAGGGAAGAGACAACCTGTTCATCCCAGTCATGGAGGAACAGGAGTCTCTATCTACTGCCAGGCTGCAAGGAGAGGGGAACACATACAGCATATGGAGATGGCAGGTAAGCGAAACCCATAACACACTTACCTGCCACAGACACACTGACTGGAACCCGTGCACAAGTGCTGGTGTCTACACCAACATTAAAGGCCACAGCACACACCACAAACCACACAGGGACCCAGGACACCCATAGCTGCAATAAACATAAGACAGGGGAATGTCTAGCAAACATGACACCAAACACCACCAGACATGTAACACCAAACTAGACATACAAACACCCTGAACTTAACGCACTCTATACAAATAGGGACAGGAAGGGAAGGAGACACCGGTATAACATTGATGACCACCAGGGTGGCCCTCACTGGACAGATGGTAAAAGCCAGGAACAGAGAACCACCAGCATACACCAAGGCTGGAGGAACCCCCAGCTTCAGGCATCAAGCAGAGGCTAAATAGCCCAAGCAGCCACACTCACTCACACACAAACCCAGTGTTCACAAAACACTAGGAAGGGAGTTAACCCTTCCAACACCAGTCAGGGGAAGGAAGCCAGTTAAAGGGGAAGTGCACACACAAGCATGCCAAACCACACGTTACCACTGGCAACAGCATGCGTGGCAACCATGTCACAGCAATCACCCAGAAGGCCAAGACACTGCCACGCATGCTCTCACAGCAACACGATGCCGCGTGTCACAGCGTACACCATAGGCCTTGACAGTATTCTTGTTACTTCGCAGCACTCTGTCAGTAGCATGTATGTATGAAAAACAGATAAATATCTATCACATGCACATAGCACGTCAATTTTCCTACCATGCAATATATACCACATACTATATACCATACACACAATATATATAGATTTAAATTTATGTCCATGAGCTTTTTTTGTCGGACCAAAAGTATTTGCTGGTTCATTTAGTGTTACCCAGGGTGCACCACGGTGAGGCGAACCAGCAGTACACCCAATACCGTACTGTCACTTAAAGGGAACCTGTCACCAGTATTTTGTGTATAGAGCTGAGGACATGGGTTGCTAGATTGCAGTTAGCACATCCGCAATACCCAGTCCCCATAGCTCTGTGTGCTTTTATTGTGTAATAAAAATGATTTGATACATAAGCAAATTAATCTGAGATGAGTCCTGTCCCTGACTCATCTCACGTACAGGACTCATTTCAGGGTAATTTGCATATGTATCAAATCATTTTTTTTTTTTTTACACAATTAAAGCACACAGAGCTATGGGGACTGGGTATTGCGGATGTGCTAGCGGCCATCTAGCAACCCATGTCCTAAGCTCTATACACAAAATCCTTGTGACAGGTTCCCTTTACCTAGACAGGTACATCGCAGCTTAGCTGGCCAATATCTGATTGCTCAGACCTCACATAGATATAATCGCAATACAATCCGATCTTATATCGGTAACTTTAAATCTAATATTTCCCCTTTAAAGACGTAACTACTTTTTGCTTTTTTGTAGTGGATATTTTTTAGAGTATTTGTATAATAAAAAAATTGTGATTATATGCTTTCATCTTTATCCTTCAGTGTTTTCTGGAGCGGTGATACCCTTGGACCCGGAAAAGGGTTGAAAAAGAGGCCATTGTACGGTCTGTCCGGGTGAATTAAAAATTAAAAAGCGGCATATGGCACGACCCCAAGGCCATTAAAAAAAAATATTGCGACCTCAAATGCTTTTACCCAGATCGGGTCAAAGATTACAGTAGGCGATTATGCCCAGGTACAATGCTTACATGAATTTTGTATCTCTCTCTACAACACTCGTATGGTTAACACACAACCTCTTAACTCAAATTTCTTAACTCATCACGTAATCTTGAAACAAAAGCCATTTTATAAAATATCTTATCGTATTTAATTGCATTAAGTTTACATAGTATGTCTCATAAAGCATGTGTGTTAACTCTACTACATCCGTATTTCATCCCTTTTCAAATGATTACTTTATACCTGGTGTGACATGTACAAAATCTTCCGGTTACATCATACATCTCTACATCGCTTAGATTGTATATATATTGTTATACACACAGCACGGTACTGATGTATGATGTCACCAGATGATTTCATATGTTTTAGGCCTCATGCACACGGACGTTTTTTTTTGCGGTCAAAACGGGGTTCCGTTGGTCCGTGATCCGTGACCGTTTTTTCGTCCGCGGGTCTTCCTTGATTTTTGGAGGATACACGGACATGAAAAAAAAGTCGTTTTGGTGTCCGCCTGGCCGTGCAGAGCCAAACGGATCCGTCCTGAATTACAATGCAAGTCAATGGGGACGGATCCGTTTGATGTTGACACAATATGGTGCAATTGCAAACGGATCCGTCCCCATTGACTTTCAATGTAAAGTCTGGAGTCACTTTTATACCATCGGATCGGAGTTTTCTCCAATCCGATGGTATATTTTAACTTGAAGCGTCCCCATCACCATGGGAACGCCTCTATGTTAGAATATACTGTCGGATATGAGTTACATCGTGAAAACTCATATCCCACAGTATATTCTAACACAGAGGCGTTCCCATGGTGATGGGGACGCTTCTAGTTAGAATATACTACAAACTGTGTAGATGACTGCCCCCTGCTGCCTGGCAGCACCCGATCTCTTACAGGGGACCGTGATCAGCACAATTAACCCCTCAGGTGCCGCATCTGAAGGGGTTAATTGTGCCTATCATAGCCCCCTGTAAGAGATCAGGGCTGCCAGGCAGCAGGGGGCAGAACCCCCCCCCCTCCCCAGTTTGAATATCATTGGTGGCCAGTGCGGCCCTGCCTCCCTCCCTCTATTGTATTAATAACATTGGTGGCACAGTGTGCCCCCCCGACTCCCCTCCCTCTCTCTATTGTAATAAGAACAATGGTGGCCAGTGTGCGCCCCCCCCCCCGCTCCCTCCCTCTATAGTAATAAGAACAATGGTGGCCAGTGTGCGGCCTTCCCTCTCCCCCCCCCCCCCCGATCATTGGTGACAGCGGAGTTCCGATCGGAGTCCCAGTTTAATCGCTGGGGCTCCGATCGGTAACCATGGCAACCAGGACGCTACTGCAGTCCTGGTTGCCATGGTTACTTAGCAATAGTAGAAGCATCATACTTACCTGCTGGCTGCTGCAATGTCTGTGACCGGCCGGGAGCTCCTCCTACTGGTAAGTGACAGGTCTGTGCGGCGCATTGCTAAATGAACTGTCACTTACCAGTAGGAGGAGCTCCCTGCCGGTCACAGACATCGCAGCAGCCAGCAGGTAAGTATGATGCTTCTATTGCTAAGTAACCATGGCAACCAGGACTGCAGTAGCATCCTGGTTGCCATGGTTACCGATCGGAGCCCCAGCGATTAAACTGGGACTCCGATCGGAACTCCGCTGCCACCAATGATCGGGGGGGGGGGGGAGAGCGGAGAGAGGTGAGGCCGCACATTGGCCACCATTGTTCTTATTACTATAGAGAGAGGGAGGGGAGGCCGCACACTGGCCACCATTGTTCTTATTACAATAGAGGGAGGGAGGGGGCGGGGGGGGGTGCGCACACTGTGCCACCAATGTTCTTATTACAATAGAGGGAGGGAGGGGGGCCGCACTGGCCACCAATGATATTCAAACTGGGGAGGGAGGGGGGGTCTTGCCCCCTGCTGCCTGGCAGCCCCGGATCTCTTACAGGGGGCTATGAAACGCACAATTAACCCCTTCAGGTGCAGCACCTGAGGGGTTAATTGTACGGATCACAGCCCCCTGTAAGAGATCGGGTGCTGCCAGGCAGCAGGGGAAAGTCATGTACACAGTTCGTTGTATATTCTAACTAGAAGCGTCCCCATCACCATGGGAACGCCTCTGTGTTAGAATATACTGTCGGATCTGAGTTTTCACGAAGTGAAAACTCACCTCTGAAAAAGCTTTTATGCAGACGGATCTTCGGATCCGTCTGTATGAAAGTAACCTACGGCCACGGATCACGGACACGGATGACAATCTTGTGTGCATCCGTGTTCTTTCACGGACCCATTGACTTGAATGGGTCCGTGAACCGTTGTCCGTCAAAAAAATAGGACAGGTCCTATTTTTTTGACGGACAGGATACACGGATCACGGTCTCGGCTGCAAAACGGTGCATTTTCCGATTTTTCCACGGTCCCATTGAAAGTCAATGGGTCCGCGAAACAAAAACGGAAAACGGCACAACGGCCACGGATGCACACAACGGTCGTGTGCATGAGGCCTTACACACACATAAATATATATAGGTATTTTTGTTTATATCTACATAAACTGCAAACATGATTCAGTATTCCGGTCAAAGTCCCCGACCATTACATACATCCCGCACATAATTTGCATGGGATTCAATATTATATATATATATATATATATATATATATATATGCATCAAAAGGATGAGGCAGCACTCCAGGTAAAGTGAAAATGGTGGATCTTTTAATCTTTTATTCCCTCTGCAACGTTTCAACCGTCTCAATGCGGTCTTGAGAAAGACCGCATTGAGACGGTTGAAACGTTGCAGAGGGAATAAAAGATCCACCATTTTCACTTTACCTGGAGTGCTGCCTCATCCTTTTGATGCCTATCCATTTATAGCCGCTTGAGCCCACGGCTGAGAGGACGTGCACCTATATATTTTTGTCTTGTGCTGCTGAGACCCGCATTTTGGTTTCTATATATATATATATATATATATATATATATATATACAGTACAGACCAAAAGTTTGGACACACCTTCTCATTCAAAGAGTTTTCTTTATTTTTATGACTATGAAAATTGTAGATTCACACTGAAGGCATCACAACTGTGAATTAACACATGTGGAATTATATACATAACAATAAAGTGTGAAACAACTGAAAATATGTCATATTCTAGGTACTTCAAAGTAGCCACCTTTTGCTTTGATTACTGCTTTGCACACTCTTGGCATTCTCTTCATGAGCTTCAAGAGGTCACCTGAAATGGTTTTCACTTCACAGGTGTGCCCTGTCAGGTTTAATAACGGGGATTTCTTGCCTTATAAATGGGGTTGGGACCATCAGTTGCATTGTGGAGAAGTAAGGTGGATACACAGCTGATAGTCCTACTGAATAGACTGTTAGAATTTGTATTATGGCAAGAAAAAAGCAGCTAAGTAAAGAAAAACGAGTGTCCATCATTACTTTAAGAAATAAAGGTCAGTCAGTCCGAAAAATTGGGAAAACTTTGAAAGTGTCCCCAAGTGCAGTCACAAAAACCATCAAGCGCTACAAAGAAACTGGCTCACATGCGGACCGCCCCAGGAAAGGAAGACCAAGAGTCACCTCTGCTGCGGAGGATAAGTTTATCTGAGTCACCAGCCTCAGAAATCGCAGGTTAACAGCAGCTCAGATTAGAGACCAGGTCAATGCCACACAGAGTTCTAGCAGCAGACACATCAGTAGAACAACTGTTAAGAGGAGACTGTGTGAATCAGGCCTTCATGGTAGAATATCTGTTAGGAAACCACTGCTGAGGACAGGCAACAAGCAGAAGAGACTTGTTTGGGCTAAAGAACACAAGGAATGGACATTAGACCAGTGGAAATCTGTGCTTTGGTCTGATGAGTCCAAATTTGAGATCTTTGGTTCCAACCACCGTGTCTTTGTGCAATGCAGAAAAGGTGAACAGATGGACTCTACATGCCTGGTTCCCACCGTGAAGCATGGAGGAGGAGGTGTGATGGTGTGGGGGTGCCTTGCTGGTGACACTATTGGGGATTTATTCAAAATTGAAGGCATACTAAACCAGCATGGCTACCATAGCATCTTGCAGCGGCATGCTATTTCATCAGGTTTGCATTTAGTTGGACCATCATTTATTTTTCAACAGGACAATGACCCCATACAGACCTCCAGGCTGTGTAAGGGCTATTTGACCATGAAGGAGAGTGATGGGGTGCTGCGCCAGATGACCTGGCCTCCACAGTCACCGGACCTGAACCCAATCGAGATGGTTTGGGGTCAGCTGGACCGCAGAGTGAAGGCAAAAGGGCCAACAAGTGCTAAGCATCTCTGGGAACTCCTTCAAGACTGTTGGAAGACCATTTCAGGTGACTACTTCTTGAAGCTCATCAAGAGAATGCCAAGAGTGTGCAAAGCAGTAATCAAAGCAAAAGGTGGCTACTTTGAAGAACCTAGTATATGACATATTTTCAGTTGTTTCACACTTTTTTGTTATGTATATAATTCTACATGTGTTAATTCATAGTTTTGATGCCTTCAGTGTGAATCTACAATTTTCATAGTCATGAAAATAAAGAAAACTCTTTGAATGAGAAGGTGTGTCCAAACTTTTGGTCTGTACTGTGTATATATATATATATATATATATATATAAACTTGGAAAATGAAGATGCAGCACACTTTCTTGATCGGGTGCAATTCAGGCCAGTGTGGACCAGCACCACGGTCCAATTCAGTACAACGGAAAAAAGCCAGCAGCACACCATCGAATTCAAAAAGAACACGTGCGGTTTATTCACCCAATGTCAGGTAGCAGCGACGTTTCGACCGCTTGTTGGGGTCTTTCTCAAGCTATGTGCACATGTGTTACAATCACACAATATATAGGTGTATCAATTAATAATGCAATGAAATCAATCAAACATAAAAGGGACCAAAATTCATGATATCAACATTTAAAACATGTAAACAAATCTCATTATCAGTGTCCAAAATACATAGGTACAGTAAATTCACAGTGTTCTGTAATCAATTACATAATATATTGTGAACATACATAGTGCAATGTAATTGCTCATTACATAGTACAGGTGTGCCCCATTCCATTGTGTAAATTAAAAGACTCACACAATCATCTGATAAACTGCACACATGGAGCATCGCGGTCTCGGCGGCGTCCCCGTTCAGTCTATGCGCATGTGCAGGAACACTAAATCTTGCGATCCCTCAGGCGCAGAGAGACTAAACAGAGCCCATATCAAAGATGGCACTATCCGATTCCGCCCAAATGTGCGCATGTCTATGCAGAAGAGGCCCCCACTAGTAGTCATGTGATCCTTGTCACATGATCGGGCAAAAGCAGGTACACAAAAGAGTTAAAGAAACTAGATAGGTAACTGTGGGTCAGGATCGCATAGATATCCAAGCTCCCAAAGGATATGCGGATCTCGCACACATGGGAACTTAGGATCCAACGTTCTGTCAACCCTAAGGTCTGGCTACAAATCCACTCTATACGTGCACATTGCGGGAAAGGATGGTGTCCCACAGCTAAGACCAACCGTACCACCAGTAAGATCGTCGCCATGATCGGGCTACAGCGGCGTCGCCGCGAGTCATCGCTGTGAACCGTCCCCGTAACCCTAGAATCACCGCACCAATCCACCAAGTGCACTGAATGGTTAACACCAGACCTAATGTAACCCTTGATGATAGGAGCGTCAGCAACTTCTTATTAAAATATTAAAGGTATTCACTATGTAGGTGGACCACCAACTGCCATATATCAAGCACCACATATGTAGCAAAACTCAGATCGAGCCATCCTGCTAGTGTGTTATACAATAAAACAGAATGCGGGAAGCTGGCAAGACCCAGGTTGCTCTTGTCTTTATGCAGGATGTCAGTAATGATTGTGATTAATAGCCAAATCTATAAACAATACAAGAAAAAGAGAATGTTAAAAACAGTTCAACTTGATTGTTTTGTACACATGTTCAATATACCTAGCATAGGGACTACGGACAACACGGTACACGGGGAGAGACACCACTACTCTAAAGTCAACATTCAGGCCATTAGGCCTCAAGGTTTTCAAAGTAAAAATCCAAAATAACTCTCGCTTCCTATCTCCCCCCGCCTGCCCATTTGTATCTGTTCTAGTATGCGGAACCTCAGATCTTTTTCCAAGTGCCCCGCCTCTTTGAAGTGCTTGGACACTGGCAAATCCATTTTTTATTTTCCAATGGAGTATCGATGATGGTTTAACCGTGTCTTGACGTCCCACGTGGTCTCACCAACATACCACCTCCCACAAGGGCATGATAGCTGGTAGACCACGTAGGACGAATCACACGTCAAATACTGGGTAATTTAGATTATTTTGTTGGTGGCCGGATTGAGGAACGAATCCTCCCTCAACATAAGATTACAGTTTACACAATGATGACAAGGATAGCAGCCAGTCCGCGTGGAGCCACATAGTGCCCTCACACTGGTCCTGCCGCTGCCCACGTCAGACTTCACCAGCCTGTCACCCAAATTGCGGCCTCGTGGAGGTGTATGGAACTGCTCAATCTGGGGGAAAACTACTCCCTATCATCTTCCAATGTCTTCTGATGACAGCCGCGATTTGCGGACTGTCAACAGAAAATTGGGAGATGAAGGGAATACGGGGCTTTTACAGCGTCCTCTTTAGGGCTTGATGTGGAATTATTGTCAACTTGCGAGATGCTTCCCCTAATCAATTTCTTAGGATATCCTCGAGCAGCAAACTTCTGACCCATTTCATTAAATCGTGTTTCCCTAGTTACTTTATCCCTCTAACACTATCCTCTTGACTCGGAGGAATTGACTAAAGGGCAACGACCGGATCATAGAACGGGGATGATGACTATCAAACCGCAACAACATATTTTTATCAGTGCTTTTCACATAAAGATCAGTAACCAATCCCCGTCCCATGATCTGGACCCCTGTGTCTAGAAATTGTAGTTTGTCAGTCGAATGGACCACAGTGAATTTTACCGTAGGATCGATCTCATTGAGAAATGCGTGGAACGCGAGGAGGCTCAACGTGTCGCCCGACCACACCAAGAAGATGTCGTCGATATAGCGCCACCACCCCAGAACATGTCTGATGTGGCGGCTGCCATACACGAACGACTCCTCGAGCTGGGCCATGTAGATGTTAGCATAAGTGGGTGCCACGTTAGACCCCATCGCCGCCCCACGCATCTGCACAAAGAAATCGTCCTGAAACAAAAAATAATTTTTGGTCAAAACAAATCTCAAAAGTGTCAGGATAAAAGTTTGACAAATTTCGGTATAATCTGAATGTCTTAAGCAAGCTTTTACCACCTGGAGGCCCAACTCATGGTCAATCGACGTGTATAAACTACACACGTCGAATGATACCAGAGTGGCGCCCACAGGTATAGCGAGGTCATCTATTTTGGAAAAAAAAAAATCACCTGTATCCCTAATGTAGGATTTTGAGGATGTAGCATATTGACGTAACAATTTGTCCAAAAAGCCACAGAATAGAGAACCCCTCCCGGACACAATGGGTCACCCAGGGGGGACGACGACTCCAATCTCTTGTGGATCTTAGGTAAGGTGTATAGAATAGGTGTACAGGGTTTGTCGCAATACAGGTAGGAAAAGAGCTTAGCATCAATAATGTCAGCCTCCAAGGCCTGATTCAAAAAATCACACAACTCTCTTAGCAGGCCAAATTTGGGATCTTGTGTGACCCGCTTGTACACCTGTACATCATTCAATTGGCCATAGATCTCCCTGATGTACTCACTGGTGTCCATGACCACAACCCCACCACCCTTGTCAGCTGACTTGATGGTGAGGCTGTGGTCAGAGGCCAGAGAGTCCACCGCAATGATCTCTTGAGATGTAATATTGCCATATTTCAGGCAATTAGTATCAGAATCATGTTTAAGCATATCAATATCTCTCCTTACTGCCAGAAAAAAAGCATCAACTGCTGGATGATCTATTACAGGATTAAAATTGCTCTTCATATAGCCCTGTATTACACAAAGACAATTCTGATGACCTATCACCATCACTCCTGGGGCCTTGGCATTGTGTAGAAAACCAAATCTTAAGCTTAATGGTTCGTAAGAACCTATGTAAATCTAACTCCATGTTGAACCAATCCGTCTTGGAGACGGGGCAAAAAGAAAGCCCCTTCCATCGCTGTGCATCATTCAATGTAAGAGAAGAGATATTTACCACTGTGTCCTCTTTTTGTTTAATACTTTCTGGCGTTGGGGTCTGGGGCTTTTGGATTTGTCGTCTCCATTTGTGATGGCGTTTACCGCCCCTCCTGGTTCTATTGAATCTGAACCGAGTCCTAAAAAAGGTATAGAAAGTGTTGCTTGTAGATTATCATCACCACGTTCCTGGTTCACCTGTTCCTGGGGTCGTAATCGCATACCCTTTTTGTCAGAAGGAGTCATCTGTCTCCTCTGTTTTTTTTGGGTTGGTCTCGTTGCCACATGTAGATATACCCCCTTGTGTAATCCTCCATATCGCGGATCCATTTATGTCGTTTCTTTTCTTGCAATTCAGATTTCAATTTGTCAAAGTGTGGCGTACATGAGGTAATATATACAGCATATTCATCAGCTGGCATCAATTCTTCCAGTAAGGCTCCATTCACACGTCCGCAGAATGGGTCCGCATCCGTTACGCAATTTTGCGGAACGGGTGCAGACCCATTCATTCTCTATGGGGACGGAATGGATGCGGACAGCACACAGTGTGCTGTCCGCATCCGCATTTGCGGTGCGCGGCCCCGATCTTTAGGTCCGCAACTCCGCAAAAAGATAGAGCATGTCCTATTCTTGTCCGCAGCTTGCGCACAAGAATAGGCATTTCTATGGGGGTAACGGGCTGGTGTGTTGCGGCCCCTTCAATTTGCGGGTCCGCAACACACCACGGACGTGTGAATGCAGCCTAAAACTGTGTTTTTACGGATAGTTTCCTGCACCACAATTATTTACTTTTGAAAGAACTCCACATTAAGAAGTATAATATCAAAAGCAAATTTGTTGCATATTTGGGTGAATCTGGTACAAAATTCAACATTATTGGGGAATAAGCCCGGTGTCAGCTGCGACCTCATGCCAATGCGGTATTCTGTGGGTTTGGTGATACTCACAAAGAGTGAACATGTGCAGCTCCAAATTGATTAGGCGTTTGGATTCATATTCAAATAGTTTTTTAATGTCCAATAGTGACGGAGCGAATAGAAAAGTGGTGTCTCTCACCGTGTTGCGCATTATCCTCAGCTCATCCTCCCTACTGTAGGTAAAGACATCTGGGTCACGAATTTCAGAGGGTACAGCCATATATATATATATATATATATATATATATACTGTATCTATATATATATAAAAAAGGATGTATGTGTGTATGTATGTGTGCATGTGTGTATGTTCCGCAAAAACTCAAAAACGCAACCATCGATTTCAATGAAACTTGGTATACACATCCCTTGCTACCCGGAAAGAAATCTTGCGGGGGTCTCGGCTCTCTACGACGTACCGTTCTCGAGATATTCCCCAAAAATGATCTGTATTATCCAATACAAACGAAAAAACACAAATGCAATCGCACTCTGCAACCAGCACTCTGCCCTGCCTCTATGCTGGATGTTGAATGAGGCATTGGTGTACATTTTGGGCAAAGCGTAATAAGCCACTCACCACGTCAAGGTCGCCTCTATGAGTGGTCCCTAACACTAGTTCCTACCTGTTATGGGCCATGACAGCCACACAAAGTCCAGGGAGCGCAGGTACAGCATGCACGCCAGGCACACTCTGCTTTTAACCCCGTCTGGTGCCAATACAGCTTCCATCGAATGTGTATTTCGCCATAGCAATCTGCACCTGCATACAGGGTTGTGCTGACTGAACCCTCAAATTTTTTCTTTGTAGTATATATTGGAGACGTGGCGATCACCATGCAATCATGCACACCTGACCTGTTAGTCTGCCCTGGAGGCTGGTTTTAAAGTCAGTAAAAAAAAAACTGAGTCTGCTTTTATAGCGCCTACCAGTAGCCATTTGGCTCCAGGAGAAGTATATAGTGGGCTCGGCATGCATGTTGGTACTTGCATCCCTGGATCCGATGGAAGCTGTTATGGCACCGGACAGGGTTAAAAGCAGAGTGTGCCTGGCGTGCATGCTGTACCTGCGCTCCCTGGACTTTGTGTGGCTGTCATGGCCCATAACAGGTAGAAACTAGTGTTAGGGACTAGAGTTGAGCGAACACCTGGATGTTCGGGTTCGAGAAGTTCGGCCGAACTTCCCGGAAATGTTCGGGTTCGGGATCCGAACCCGACCCAAACTTCGTCCCGAACCCCATTGAAGTCAATGGGGACCCGAACTTTTCGGCACTAAAAAGTCTGTAAAACAGCCCAGGAAAGAGCTAGAGGGCTGCAAAAGGCAGCAACATGTAGGCAAATCCCCTGCAAACAAATGTGGATAGGGAAATTAATTAAAATGAAAATAAAATAAATAAAAATTAACCAATATCAATTGGAGAGAGGTCCCATAGCAGAGAATCTAGCTTCACGTCAGCCACCACTGTAACAGTCCATTGTCATATATTTAGGCCCAGGCACCCAGGCAGAGGAGAGAGGTCCCGTAACAGAGAATCTGGCTTCATGTCAGCAGAGAATCAGTCTGCATGTCATAGCAGAGAATCAGGCTTCACGTCAGCCACCACTGTAACAGTCCATTGTCATATATTTAGGCCCAGGCACCCAGGCAGAGGAGAGAGGTCCCGTAACAGAGAATCTTGCTTCATGTCAGCAGAGAATCAGTCTGCATGTCATAGCAGAGAATCAGGCTTCACATCACCCAACATTGGAACAGTCCATTGGCATATATTTAGGCCCTGGCACCCAGACAGAGGAGAGGTTCATTCAACTTTGGGTTGCCTCGCAATATAATGGTAAAATGAAAATAAAAATAGGATTGAATGAGGAAGTGCCCTGGAGTACAATAATATATGGTTAAGGGGAGGTAGTTAATGTCTAATCTGCACAAGGGATGGACAGGTCCTGTGGGATCCATGCCTGGTTCATTTTTATGAACGTCAGCTTGTCCACATTGGCTGTAGACAGGCGGCTGCGTTTGTCTGTAATGACGCCCCCTGCCGTGCTGAATACACGTTCAGACAAAACGCTGGCCGCCGGGCAGGCCAGCACCTCCAAGGCATAAAAGGCTAGCTCTGGCCACGTGGACAATTTAGAGACCCAGAAGTTGAATGGGGCCGAACCATCAGTCAGTACGTGGAGGGGTGTGCACACGTACTGTTCCACCATGTTAGTGAAATGTTGCCTCCTGCTAACATGTTGCGTATCAGGTGGTGGTGCAGTTAGCTGTGGCGTGTTGACAAAACTTTTCCACATCTCTGCCATGCTAACCCTGCCCTCAGAGGAGCTGGCCGTGACACAGCTGCCTTGGCGACCTCTTGCTCCTCCTCTGCCTTGGCCTTGGGCTTCCACTTGTTCCCCTGTGACATTTGGGAATGCTCTCAGTAGCGCGTCTACCAACGTGCGCTTGTACTCGCGCATCTTCCTATCACGCTCCAGTGCAGGAAGTAAGGTGGACACATTGTCTTTGTACTGTGGATCCAGCAGGGTGGCAACCCAGTAGTCCGCACACGTTAAAATGTGGGCAACTCTGCTGTCGTTGCGCAGGCACTGCAGCATGTAGTCGCTCATGTGTGCCAGACTGCCCAGGGGTAAGGACAAGCTGTCCTCTGTGGGAGGTGTATCGTCATCGTCCTGCGTTTCCCCCCAGCCATGCACCAGTGATGGGCCCGAGCTGCGTTGGATGCCACCCCGCTGTGGCCATGCTTCATCCTCATCCTCCTCCACCTCCTCCTCATCCTCGTCCTCCTCGTCCTCCAGTAGTGGGCCCTGGCTGGCCACATTTGTACCTGGCCTCTGCTGTTGCACTTCGAAGAGACTGGCCTGAAAGTGCTAAAAATGACCCCTCTTCCTCCTCCTCCTCCTCCTCCTGGGCCACCTCCTCTTCCATCATCGCCCTAAGTGTTTTCTCAAGGAGAAATAGAAGTGGTATTGTAACGCTGATAGCGGCTTCATCGCCACTGGCCATGTTGGTGGAGTACTCGAAACAGCGCAACAGGGCACACAGGTCTCGCATGGAGGCCCAATCATTGGTGGTGAAGTGGTGCTATTCCGCAGTGCGACTAACCCGTGCGTGCTGCAGCTGAAACTCCACTATGGCCTGCTGCTGCTCGCACAGTCTGTCCAGCATGTGCAAGGTGGAGTTCCACCTGGTGGGCACGTCGCATATGAGGCGGTGAGCGGGAAGGTCAAAGTTACGCTGTAGCGCAGACAGGCGAGCAGCGGCAGAATGTGAACGCCGGAAGCGTGAACAGACGGCCCGCACTTTATGCAGCAGCTCTGACATGTCGGGGTAGTTGTGAATGAACTTCTGCACCACGAAATTCAGCACATGCGCCAAGCAAGGGATGTGCGTCAAACCGGCTAGTCCCAGAGCTGCAACGAGATTTCGCCCATTATCGCACACCACCAGGCCGGGCTTGAGGCTCACCGGCAGCAACCACTCGTCGGTCTGTTGTTCTATACCCCGCCACAACTCCTGTGCGGTGTGGGGCCTGTCCCCCAAACATATGAGTTTCAGAATGGCCTGCTGACGTTTACCCCGGGCTGTGCTGAAGTTGGTGGTGAAGGTGTGTGGCTGACTGGATGAGCAGGTGGAAGAAGAGGAGGAGGAAGCTGAGTAGGAGGAGGTGGCAACAGGAGGCAAAGAATGTTGCCCTGCGATCCTTGGCGGCGGAAGGACGTGCGCCAAACAGCTCTCCGCCTGGGGCCCAGCTGCCACTACATTTACCCAGTGTGCAGTTAGGGAGATATAGCGTCCCTGGCCGTGCTTACTGGTCCACGTATCAGTTAGGTGGACCTTGCCACAGATGGCGTTGCGCAGTGCACACTTGATTTTATCGGATACTCGGTTGTGCAGGGAAGGCACGGCTCTCTTGGAGAAGTAGTGCCGGCTGGGAACAACATACTGTAGGACAGCAAGCGACATGAGCTGTTTGAAGCTGTCTGTGTCCACCAGCCTAAATGACAGCATTTCATAGGCCAGTAGTTTAGAAATGCTGGCATTCAGGGCCAGGGATCGAGGGTGGCTAGGTGGGAATTTACGCTTTCTCTCAAATGTTTGTGAGATGGAGAGCTGAACGCTGGCGTGTGACATGGTTGAGATGCTTGGTGACGGAGGTGGTGGTGTTGGTGGTACATCCCCTATTTGCTGGGCGGCAGGTGCCAACGTTCCTCCAGAGGCGGAGGAAGAGGCCGAGACGGCAGCAGCAGAAGAGGCCGAGGCGGCAGCAGCAGAAGAGGCCAAGGCGGCAGCAGCAGAAGAGGTAGCAGGGGGAGCCTGAGTGACTTCCTTGTTTTTAAGGTGTTTACTCCACTGCAGTTCATGCTTTGCATGCAGGTGCCTGTTCATGCAGGTTGTGCTAAGGTTCAGAACGTTAATGCCTCGCTTCAGGCTCTGATGGCACAGCGTGCAAACCACTCGGGTCTTGTCGTCAGCACATTGTTTGAAGAAGGGCCATGCCAGGGAACTCCTTGAAGCTGCCTTTGGGGTGCTCGGTCCGAGATAGCAGCGGTCAGTAGCAGGCGGAGTCTCTTGGCGGCGGGTGTTCTGCTTTTGCCCACTGCTCCCTCTTTTGCTACGCTGTTGGCTCGGTCTCACCACTGCCTCTTCCTCCGAACTGTGAAAGTCAGTGGCACGACCTTCATTCCATGTGGGGTCTAGGACCTCATCGTCCCCTGCATCGTCTTCTACCCAGTCTTGATCCCTGACCTCCTGTTCAGTCTGCACACTGCAGAAAGACGCAGCAGTTGGCACCTGTGTTTCGTCATCATCAGAGACATGCTGAGGTGGTATTCCCATGTCCTCATCATCAGGAAACATAAGTGGTTGTGCGTCAGTGCATTCTATGTCTTCCACCGCTGGGGAAGGGCTGGGTGGATGCCCTTGGGAAACCCTGCCAGCGGAGTCTTCAAATAGCATAAGAGACTGATGCATAACTTGAGGCTCAGACAGTTTCCCTGGTATGCATGGGGGTGATGTGACAGACTGATGGGCTTGGTTTTCAGGCGCCATCTGTGCGCTTTCTGCAGAAGACTGGGTGGGAGATAATGTGAACGTGCTGGATCCACTGTCGGCCACCCAATTGACTAATGCCTGTACCTGCTCAGGCCTTACCATCCTTAGAACGGCATTGGGCCCCACCAAATATCGCTGTAAATTATAGCAGCTACTGGGACCTGAGGTAGTTGGTACACTAGGACATATGTCTGTGGCAGAACGGCCACGTCCTCTCCCAGCACCAGAGGGTCCACTAACACTACCACGACCATGTCCGCGTCCGCGTCCCTTACTAGATGTTTTCCTCATTGTTACCGTTCACCACAATAAGAAAAATATTATTTGGCCCAATATATTGAATTCTAATTCAGGCCTTTTTTTTACAGACACCTAACACTATCTGGCTATCTATTTAGGTACCGTATTACACTATATTACAGGCACAGCAGTAACGACAGATTTAGCTGGATATAAATTTGAGGCCTATTATTTAGGCGCTGAGTGACAGGTATACGTTTACTGACAGAATTAGACTGGGATATGGCCAAAAAATAACCACACTATTGATGGTTAAATGCACTTGGTGTGACAGCTTGACCAACCACACTATTGAGGGTTAAATGCACTTGGTGACAGCTTGCCCCTGATGTAGTATATGGCCAAAAAATAACCACACTATTGATGGTTAAATGCACTTGGTGTGACAGCTTGACCAACCACACTATTGAGGGTTAAATGCACTTGGTGACAGCTTGCCCCTGATGTAGTATATGGCCAAAAAATAACCAGACTATTGATGGTTAAATGCACTTGGTGTGACAGCTTGACCCTGATGTAGGATTTAGCCAAAAAACAACCACACCATTGAGGGTTAAATGCACTTGGTGACAGCTTGCCCCTGATGTAGTATATGGCCAAAAAATAACCAGACTATTGATGGTTAAATTCACTTGGTGTGACAGCTTGACCCTGATGTAGGATTTAGCCAAAAAACAACCACACTATTGAGGGTTAAATGCACTTGGTGGCAGCTTGTGCTGGTGCACCACAAGACACAAAATGGCCGCCGATCACCCCAGAAAAAAGTGACAAAAAAACGCTCTGGGCAGCCTAAAAACAGTGAGCAATTCAATAGCAGCAGTTCAATCATCCACAGCTGCAGATCGATCTCTGAATGAAGTCTTTTAGAGGAGTTAATCACTGCCTAATCTCGCCCTAACGTCGCAGCTGCAACCTCTCCCTATACTGATCAGAGCAGAGTGACGGGCGGCGCTACGTGACTCCAGCTTAAATAGAGGCTGGGTCACATGCTGCACTGGCCAATCACAGTCATGCCAATAGTAGGCATGGCTGTGACAGCCTCTTGGGGCAAGTAGTATGACGCTTGTTGATTGGCTGCTTTGCAGCCTTTCAAAAAGCGCCAAGAAAGCGACGAACACCGAACCCGGACTTTTACGAAAATGTCCGGGTTCGGGTCCGTTTCACGGACACCCCAAAATTCGGTACGAACCCGAACTATACAGTTCGGGTTCGCTCATCCCTACTAGTGAGCACTCCTTAGTAGCATACATAAATTGGCGTAGTCGGCAGGATGCCAAATTGATATTGATATATCTCTGAAACAAATGTTTGTATTAGAAAATACATTTTTGCATACAGATCAACAAGTGCCAGGGTATCTTTGTGCAAAATATTGTCATTTGGCAGTTTGTCAAAAAGTTTTGAAGATTAACTGTTTGGTGTCAGGATGTTTAAACGAAAATCTATAGACAAGGTTGAAACTGCAGTGGAGATTCCCGGCTGGACAGAGACTCTGAATAACTGCACAAGAGTTATCTGGGGCAGGATTGTTGGAATAATGAGAGAGTAAGTTTAAGGGCATTGAACCTCTTGATGTTGTTAAAGTACTCAAGGGAGTCCCTGCTAAAGCAGGTGATGTAGTCTCTCTGGGGAGACTTTGCTGGATTTTGTTGACAGCCTATAAAAAGGCTCATAAAAGATTACAACAAGTTTTGAAAGAATGTCGTAAATTAGAGCAGAAAAGTGTTGAGCAAGAAGGACAGATTATCCTTTTGCAGTGTGGTCAGAGACTAATCAAGGATAAATTAGAGCATTACCAACACATTGCTGAAACTGCTGATGCAAAGGTAGCCCAGACCAAACATAGAAAAAGGAAAGGTCCAAAAAGTGTAGATTTAGTGGAAATGATGTCCTTATAATATTAGAAATTATGTGTTTCTTTGTGTTAGCAGTTGTTTCAGGATGAGAGAAAGCGTTGTACTACATTATAGCCACCAATTGGTCCTATTGGGGTGGATTTTGTCGAAATTGGTTGTCAACATTGCATGAAGTAGATCCAGTAGAAGTTGTAAACTGTATGCAGAAAGTGACGGTTGGAAAAGCAAAAGAAGTGTTTGCCCTAAGAAGGACAATGGTGGTTAACTGAATGAAACTATGTTGACAGGAGACAGAGGGTATTCTTAAATAAATTATGTAAGTGTAAACTAGGACTTGAAATGTTGCATTGTTAATTGTCTTTCTTTGATTTAATACAGATTGCGGAATAGAAGAGACAGAGTGGAGATAATATTTTTTTTTTGTTTCCCATTTCACAAGTTGCTCTTTTATCTTTTAGAAATAATGTGTGGAACGGGAAAAAAATAAAAAAGAGGGAAAAAACGTTCTTATGTAAGTTTTACCATGGTATTTATAAGTGGTTTTAATTACTAATAATTGTATATGATGTGGGATATCCCTTATATAATTAAATCCATGTGGCATCGTATTGATTGGGTTGTCTTATTCTGCTAACATGTACTTTTTATGTTTTGTCTTGTCAGCTACACGTATCCAGATAAACAAGCCTGTTGCATGATAAATCTTACTTTAGATGGAAAACTTTGGGCCGGAGCTCCAGTAGATAGGGGCTACCGACCTTATGTACATGAAGATACAGGAAAAGTATATATTTGCCTAGTTAGAAACATAGAAACAAAAAATAAATAACTTGGACAACCCCTTTAATGTTTTGTCCTGCAATAATGCTTCTACCATTCAAGGTCGAGAATGACGGTGGAGTCAATATTTGGTGTTCGTGAATATAAACACAGTTGTACTACATTCTGGACATATTAAAAGACTGCCATCTACCTCTGAAAAGGTGGGCCAACATGCTCAAGTGTTGTTTACACTCTCAACAGAATGTAAAACCAGAAGAAAGAGTGCGTGGTATGACACGTTGCTGGGAGGATGCGGCTCACTAACAGGGACAATAAATGGCTTTGACTATGAAACTTTAGCAAACAAAATGAACAATGCAGGAAGTAAAATCAATCATGCGTTAATCTTGCAATCTAAGTGGATGCCTACTATCTTTCATCCAGCTAGAATTTCTGCTGGAGTAGATAGTATGATGAATAACCTTATAAATGCTTCAAATAATTTAGCTTGACCAAATTACAAACCGGATTCCCAAAAAGTTGGGACACTATACAAATCGTGAATAAAAACTGAATGCAATGATGTGGAGGTGCCAACTTCTAATATTTTATTCAGAATAGAACATAAATCACGGAACAAAAGTTTAAACTGAGAAAATGTACCATTTTAAAGGGAAAAATATGTTGAATCAGAATTTCATGGTGTCAACAAATCCCCAAAAAGTTGGGACAAGGCCATTTTCACCACTGTGTGGCATCTCCCCTTCTTCTTACAACACTCAACAGACGTCTGAGGACCGAGGAGACCAGTTTCTCAAGTTTAGAAATAGGAATGCTCTCCCATTCTTGCCTAATACAGGCCTCTAACTGTTCAATCGTTTTGGGCCTTCTTTGTTGCACCTTCCTCTTTATGATGCGCCAAATGTTCTCTATAGGTGAAAGATCTGGACTGCAGACTGGCAATTTCAGTACCCAGATCCTTCTCCTACGCAGCCATGATGTTGTGATTGATGCAGAATGTGGTCTGGCATTATCTTGTTGAAAAAGGCAGGGTCTTCCCTGAAAGAGATGACGTCTGGATGGGAGCATATGTTGTTCTAGAACCTGAATATATTTTTCTGCCATGATGGTGCCTTTCCAGACATGCAAGCTGCCCATGCCACACGCACTCATGCAACACCATACCATCAGAGATGCAGGCTTCTGAACTGAGCGTTGATAACAACTTGGGTTGTCCTTGTCCTCTTTGGTCTGACCACAGAACAGTCTTCCATTTTGCCACACTCCATTTTAAATGATCCCTGGCCCAGTGAAAACGCCTGAGCTTGTGGATCTTGCTTAGAAATGGCTTCTTCTTTGCACTGTAGAGTTTCAGCTGGCAACGGCGGATGGCACGGTGGATTGTGTTCACTGACAATGGTTTCTGGAAGTATTCCTGAGCCCATTCTGTGATTTCCTTCACAGTAGCATTCCTGTTTGTGGTGCAGTGTCGTTTAAGGGCCCGGAGAGCACGGGCATCCAGTATGGTTTTACAGCCTTGACCCTTACGCACAGAGATTGTTCCAGATTATCTGAATCTTCGGATGATGTTATGCACAGTTGATGATGATAGATGCAAAGTCTTTGCAATTTTTCGCTGGGTAACACCTTTCTGATATTGCTCCACTATCTTTCTGCGCAACATTGTGGGAATTGGTGATCCTCTACCCATCTTGGCTTCTGAGAGACACTGCCACTCTGAGAAGCTCTTTTTATACCCAATCAAGTTGCCAATTGACCTAATTAGTGTTAATTGGTCTTCCAGCTCTTCGTTATGCTCAAATTTACTTTTTCTTATTGCTACTTGTCCCAACTTTTGGGGGATTTGTTGACACCGTGAAAATTTGAATCAACGTATTTTTCCTTTAAAGTGATACATTTACTCGGATTAAACGTTTGATCTGTCATCTACGTTCTATTACAAATAAAATATTGACATTTGCACATCTCCACATCATTGCATTCAGTTTTTATTCACAATTTGTTTAGTGTCCCAACTTTTTTGGAATCCGGTTTGTAATAAATTGGACAGTGTGTACATTGCAGACCCTTTATCAACAGCAATAAAAAGTGAATATGCAGACGATGTTACAGGAAATGAACAAGTATGGAGGGCTGTATTCAATTCTAGCCTTCCTAGGTCTAGTTGGATACATCTGGAAGCGCTAAAAATGGTCTGCAATGATACTACCTGTTTAGACACTGTAATCATGTATAATGTTACTAAATCAAATCTGATGTGCAGATATGTAGTGATGCCATTAATAGGTGCCGCTGGGACTCAACATTATTGAAGCCCAGAATTATATGGCACTCATATAGATAAGGATAACAGGACTCATGATTTATCTCTGTATGATCAGACATTAGAAGGGCGTATATGTAAATTGCAATCTGCTGTATATGAACCATGTTTATTGCAGAATATGGTAAATGTATGTAAGTGGAATATTCTACCTTTGACTTACACAATGATGATTGAAGTTGCTCCACAGACCATTTGTATGGTTACTAATACTCCAGTGGTACGGAACATGACCGTTCCTTTCTCAGGATGTATTAGAAATCTGTCTTCCATTACTTGGCAAAAAGAAACATTTGTATTGCAGGAAGACCGAGAAGAAGTGGTATCACGTTATTGGTCTGTGGAATCGCTTGATGTGCCCCAATGGGACTTTAATTTGACTAAATTATATAATATCATAAATCAATCAAATTTAGTTAGAGATCATATAAAATATTTGAATCGAAATCTTGCTCAACATATGGTGGCCACGACCATAGTAGGTTAAAGACTTGTAAGGATGGGATCAAGTATACAGGAGGCTACATCACATCATTGGTGAAATGTCTTCCTGGGTTACTCCCCATCTGCTACCAAAGTCTTGAACTTTTTGGTACACCCTCTTTTGGTGATCATGATAGTTATTGTGATCTTGTCCATTTGGAACATATACATGACTTATAAAACATGTTGTCAAAGGCCAAAATTGGTCATGGTTTCATATACTAATTGAGTTTCAATCAAGGGTCGTTTGTGATACAAATGTGATACGAATGTATAAGAATGAGTGGAATAATGGTGATTGACACTCAAGTAGGCATGAAACCTTAGTTAGTATAGCCGTGTATATAAGTGGAAAAGTACTGAGGGTACTGGAGTTCCGGAAAAGAAGATTCTCAGGCATTGTCACAAATCAGGAAAACAAGTTATTGTGCATGAACACATGAAGTGTTCATTATAAGATTTTTCTCATAATAAGACTTTTCTCATAATAATAAGACTATTCTCTCTGCACATGATCAAGTAAATATGATCACACGCTTACATACCCAATCACGAGTTTATGAAATCATATTTGCTTATAAAATTAGGGGGGTTTCCGCAGTGAATTTGGGATTCGTTGAAGAAACGGCAGACTTGCCTTGCGCTGTTCCCAGATTCTTCCCCGTGCTGAATGTTGGAATCCCCCAATCTGTAGTAGTGTTAGCAACACTTTTAACAGGTAAAACAGTCGGGCAGTCACAAATCAGACATCTGACGGGCAAGTGGTGTTGCCGCTGAATGTCAGCAAGGCGAGCCATGGCCGTGTAAGATCTTCTAAAATGGGCAGAGAGATTTTGCTGGCCTGCCCCAAGATGTCCTGGACCCCGGGGTATTTGGCAACGAATTGCTGCATGACTAAGTTCACGATTAGGGATGAGCGAACTCGAACTGTATAGTTCGGGTTCGTACCGAATTTTGGGGTGTCCGTGACACGGACCCGAACCCGGACATTTTCGTAAAAGTCCGGGTTCGGGTTCGGTGTTCGTCGCTTTCTTCGCGCTTTTGTGACGCTTTCTTGGCGCTTTTTGAAAGGCTGCAAAGCAGCCAATCAACAAGCGTCATACTACTTGCCCCAAGAGGCCATCACAGCCATGCCTACTATTGGCATGGCTGTGATTGGCCAGAGCACCATGTGACCCAGCCTCTATTTAAGCTGGAGTCACATAGCGCCGCCCGTCACTCTGCTCTGATTAGCGTAGGGAGAGGTTGCGGCTGCGACAGTAGGGCGAGATTAGGCAGATTAACTCCTCCAAAGGACTTGATTAACTGATCGATCTGCAGCTGTGGATCATTGAGCTGCTGATCCTCAATTGCTCACTGTTTTTAGGCTGCACAGACCGTTTGTCAGTCTCATTTTTCTGGGGTGATCGGCGGCCATTTTGTGTCTTGTGGTGCGCCAGCACAAGCTGCGACCAAGTGCATTTAACCCTCAATGGTGTGGTTGTTTTTTGGCTAAAGCCTACATCAGGGTGAAGCTGTGACACCAAGTGCATTTAACCAGCAATAGTCTGTTCATTTTTTGGCCATATACAAAATCAGGGGCAAGCTGCGCCTGTCACCAAGTGCATTTAACCCTCAATGGTGTGGTTGTTTTTTGGCTAAAGCCTACATCAGGGTGAAGCTGTCACACCAAGTGCATTTAACCAGCAATAGTCTGTTCATTTTTTGGCCATATACAAAATCAGGGGCAAGCTGCGCCTGTCACCAAGTGCATTTAACCCTCAATGGTGTGGTTGTTTTTTGGCTAAAGCCTACATCAGGGTGAAGCTGTCACACCA
Organism: Bufo gargarizans; assembly: GCF_014858855.1. Classification (NCBI taxonomy): domain Eukaryota; kingdom Metazoa; phylum Chordata; class Amphibia; order Anura; family Bufonidae; genus Bufo; species Bufo gargarizans. Next base: position 55,029,966 of record NC_058085.1, on the reverse strand, counting down.
AGTGCATTTAACCAGCAATAGTCTGTTCATTTTTTGGCCATATACAAAATCAGGGGCAAGCTGCGCCTGTCACCAAGTGCATTTAACCCTCAATGGTGTGGTTGTTTTTTGGCTAAAGCCTACATCAGGGTGAAGCTGTCACACCAAGTGCATTTAACCAGCAATAGTCTGTTCATTTTTTGGCCATATCCCAGTCTAATTCTGTCACTAAATCCATACCGGTCACCCAGCGCCTAAATACTAGGCCTCAAATTTATATCCAGCTAAATCTGTCCCTAGTGCTGTAGCTGGGCGAGTTATTTAGTGTCCGTTCAAGCACATTTCTTGTTCTGGGTTGAAATACAATTCCCAATTTAGCAATTTCATAATTTAGTGGTTCCTGCTATATCAGAGCTCTTTGAAATCTATCCCAAAAAGGGTATATAATATTGAAGGTGCACATAGGGTCATTCAGAGTAACTTCACACACACCCGCTACTGTGTATTTCCAAGTCTAATTCTGTCACTAAATCCATACCGGTGACCCAGCGCCTAAATACTAGGCCTCAAATTTAATTCCCTCTAAATCTCTCGTTACCCACCGCTGTACTGTTGTTGCTGGGCAAGATATTTAGTGTCCGTCAAAGCACATTTTTTGTTCTGGGTTGAAGTACAATTCCCAATTTAGCAATTTCATAATTTAGTGGTTTCTGCTATATCAGAGCTATTTGAAATCTATCCCAAAAAGGGTATATAATATTGAAGGTGCACATAGGGTCATTCAGAATAACTTCACACACACCCGCTACTGTGTATTTCCAAGTCTAATTCTGTCACTAAACCCATACCTGTCACCCAGCGCCTAAATACTAGGCCTCAAATTTAAATCCCTCTAAATCTCTCGTTACCGTTGTCCTGTTGTAGCTGGGAAAGTTATTTAGTGCCCGTCAAAGCACATTTTTTGTTCTGGGTTGAAGTACAATTCCCAATTTAGCAATTTCATAATTTAGTGGTTCCTGCTATATCAGAGCTATTTGAAATCTATCCCAAAAAGGGTATATAATATTGAAGGTGCACATAGGGTCATTCAGAATAACTTCACACACACCCGCTACTGTGTATTTCCAAGTCTAATTCTGTCACTAAATCCATACCTGTCACCCAGCGCCTAAATACTAGGCCTCAAATTTAATCCCTCTAAATCTCTCGTTACCCCGTTGTACTGTTGTAGCTGGGCAAGATTATTTAGTGTCCGTCAAAGCACATTTTTTGTTCTGGGTTGAAGTACAATTCCCAATTTAGCAATTTCATAATTTAGTGGTTTCTGCTATATCAGAGCTATTTGAAATCTATCCCAAAAGGGTATATAATATTGAAGGTGCACATAGGGTCATTCAGAATAACTTCACACACACCCGCTACTGTGTATTTCCAAGTCTAATTCTGTCACTAAATCCATACCGGTGACCCAGCGCCTAAATACTAGGCCTCAAATTTAATTCCCTCTAAATCTCTCGTTACCCACCGGTGTACTGTTGTTGCTGGGCAAGATATTTAGTGTCCGTCAAAGCACATTTTTTGTTCTGGGTTGAAGTACAATTCCCAATTTAGCAATTTCATAATTTAGTGGTTTCTGCTATATCAGAGCTATTTGAAATCTATCCCAAAAAGGGTATATAATATTGAAGGTGCACATAGGGTCATTCAGAATAACTTCACACACACCCGCTACTGTGTATTTCCAAGTCTAATTCTGTCACTAAACCCATACCTGTCACCCAGCGCCTAAATACTAGGCCTCAAATTTAAATCCCTCTAAATCTCTCGTTACCGTTGTCCTGTTGTAGCTGGGAAAGTTATTTAGTGCCCGTCAAAGCACATTTTTTGTTCTGGGTTGAAGTACAATTCCCAATTTAGCAATTTCATAATTTAGTGGTTCCTGCTATATCAGAGCTATTTGAAATCTATCCCAAAAAGGGTATATAATATTGAAGGTGCACATAGGGTCATTCAGAATAACTTCACACACACCCGCTACTGTGTATTTCCAAGTCTAATTCTGTCACTAAATCCATACCGGTGACCCAGCGCCTAAATACTAGGCCTCAAATTTAATTCCCTCTAAATCTCTCGTTACCCACCGCTGTACTGTTGTTGCTGGGCAAGATATTTAGTGTCCGTCAAAGCACATTTTTTGTTCTGGGTTGAAGTACAATTCCCAATTTAGCAATTTCATAATTTAGTGGTTTCTGCTATATCAGAGCTATTTGAAATCTATCCCTAAAAGGGTATATAATATTGAAGGTGCACATAGGGTCATTCAGAATAACTTCACACACACCCGCTACTGTGTATTTCCAAGTCTAATTCTGTCACTAAACCCATACCTGTCACCCAGCGCCTAAATACTAGGCCTCAAATTTATATCCAGCTAAATCTCGTCCCTAGTGCTGTAGCTGGGCGAGTTATTTAGTGTCCGTTCAAGCACATTTCTTGTTCTGGGTTGAAGTACAATTCCCAATTTAGCAATTTCATAATTTAGTGGTTCCTGCTATATCAGAGCTATTTGAAATCTATCCCAAAAAGGGTATATAATATTGAAGGTGCACATAGGGTCATTCAGAATAACTTCACACACACCCGCTACTGTGTATTTCCAAGTCTAATTCTGTCACTAAATCCATACCGGTGACCCAGCGCCTAAATACTAGGCCTCAAATTTAATTCCCTCTAAATCTCTCGTTACCCACCGCTGTACTGTTGTTGCTGGGCAAGATATTTAGTGTCCGTCAAAGCACATTTTTTGTTCTGGGTTGAAGTACAATTCCCAATTTAGCAATTTCATAATTTAGTGGTTTCTGCTATATCAGAGCTATTTGAAATCTATCCCTAAAAGGGTATATAATATTGAAGGTGCACATAGGGTCATTCAGAATAACTTCACACACACCCGCTACTGTGTATTTCCAAGTCTAATTCTGTCACTAAATCCATACCGGTGACCCAGCGCCTAAATACTAGGCCTCAAATTTAATTCCCTCTAAATCTCTCGTTACCCACCGGTGTACTGTTGTTGCTGGGCAAGATATTTAGTGTCCGTCAAAGCACATTTTTTGTTCTGGGTTGAAGTACAATTCCCAATTTAGCAATTTCATAATTTAGTGGTTTCTGCTATATCAGAGCTATTTGAAATCTATCCCTAAAAGGGTATATAATATTGAAGGTGCACATAGGGTCATTCAGAATAACTTCACACACACCCGCTACTGTGTATTTCCAAGTCTAATTCTGTCACTAAACCCATACCTGTCACCCAGCGCCTAAATACTAGGCCTCAAATTTAAATCCCTCTAAATCTCTCGTTACCCGTTGTCCTGTTGTAGCTGGGCAAGTTATTTAGTGCCCGTCAAAGCACATTTTTTGTTCTGGGTTGAAGTACAATTCCCAATTTAGCAATTTCATAATTTAGTGGTTCCTGCTATATCAGAGCTATTTGAAATCTATCCCAAAAAGGGTATATAATATTGAAGGTGCACATTGGGTCATTCAGAATAACTTCACACACACGCTTCTGTGCATTTCCAAGTCTAATTCTGTCACTAAATCCATACCGGTGACCCAGCGCCTAAATACTAGGCCTCAAATTTAATTCCCTCTAAATCTCTCGTTACCCACCGCTGTACTGTTGTTGCTGGGCAAGATATTTAGTGTCCGTCAAAGCACATTTTTTGTTCTGGGTTGAAGTACAATTCCCAATTTAGCAATTTCATAATTTAGTGGTTTCTGCTATATCAGAGCTATTTGAAATCTATCCCTAAAAGGGTATATAATATTGAAGGTGCACATAGGGTCATTCAGAATAACTTCACACACACCCGCTACTGTGTATTTCCAAGTCTAATTCTGTCACTAAATCCATACCGGTGACCCAGCGCCTAAATACTAGGCCTCAAATTTAATTCCCTCTAAATCTCTCGTTACCCACCGTTGTACTGTTGTTGCTGGGCAAGATATTTAGTGTCCGTCAAAGCACATTTTTTGTTCTGGGTTGAAGTACAATTCCCAATTTAGCAATTTCATAATTTAGTGGTTTCTGCTATATCAGAGCTATTTGAAATCTATCCCTAAAAGGGTATATAATATTCAAGGTGCACATTGGGTCATTCAGAATAACTTCACACACACACGCTTCTGTGCATTTCCAAGTCTAATTCTGTCACTAAATCCATACCGGTCACCCAGCGCCTAAATACTAGGCCTCAAATTTATATCCCGCTGAATTTGAATACAATACATTGGGCCAAATAATATATTTGTTGTTGTGGTGAACCATAACAATGAGAAAAACATCTAGTAAGGGACGCGGACGTGGACATGGTCGTGGTGGTGTTAGTGGACCCTCTGGTGCTGGGAGAGGACGTGGCCGTTCTGCCACATCCACACGTCCTAGTGTACCAACTACTTCAGGTCCCAGTAGCCGCCAGAATTTACAGCGATATATGGTGGGGCCCAATGCCGTTCTAAGGATGGTAAGGCCTGAGCAGGTACAGGCATTAGTCAATTGGGTGGCCGACAGTGGATCCAGCACGTTCACATTATCTCCCACCCAGTCTTCTGCAGAAAGCGCACAGATGGCGCCTGAAAACCAACCCCATCAGTCTGTCACATCACCCCCATGCATACCAGGGAAACTGTCTCAGCCTCAAGTTATGCAGCAGTCTCTTATGCTGTTTGAAGACTCCGCTGGCAGGGTTTCCCAAGGGCATCCACCTAGCCCTTCCCCAGCGGTGAAAGACATAGAATGCACTGACGCACAACCACTTATGTTTCCTGATGATGAGGACATGGGAATACCACCTCAGCATGTCTCTGATGATGACGAAACACAGGTGCCAACTGCTGCGTCTTTCTGCAGTGTGCAGACTGAACAGGAGGTCAGGGATCAAGACTGGGTGGAAGACGATGCAGGGGACGATGAGGTCCTAGACCCCACATGGAATGAAGGTCGTGCCACTGACTTTCACAGTTCGGAGGAAGAGGCAGTGGTGAGACCGAGCCAACAGCGTAGCAAAAGAGGGAGCAGTGGGCAAAAGCAGAACACCCGCCGCCAAGAGACTCCGCCTGCTACTGACCGCCGCCATCTGGGACCGAGCACCCCAAAGGCAGCTTCAAGGAGTTCCCTGGCATGGCACTTCTTCAAACAATGTGCTGACGACAAGACCCGAGTGGTTTGCACGCTGTGCCATCAGAGCCTGAAGCGAGGCATTAACGTTCTGAACCTGAGCACAACCTGCATGACCAGGCACCTGCATGCAAAGCATGAACTGCAGTGGAGTAAACACCTTAAAACCAAGGAAGTCACTCAGGCTCCCCCTGCTACCTCTTCTGCTGCTGCCGCCTCGGCCTATTCTGCTGCTGCCGCCTCGGCCTCTTCCTCCGCCTCTGGAGGAACGTTGGCACCTGCCGCCCAGCAAACAGGGGATGTACCACCAACACCACCACCACCACCTCCGTCACCAAGCGTCTCAACCATGTCACACGCCAGCGTTCAGCTCTCCATCTCACAAACATTTGATAGAAAGCGTAAATTCCCACCTAGCCACCCTCGATCCCTGGCCCTGAATGCCAGCATTTCTAAACTACTGGCCTATGAAATGCTGTCATTTAGGCTGGTGGACACAGACAGCTTCAAACAGCTCATGTCGCTTGCTGTCCCACAGTATGTTGTTCCCAGCCGGCACTACTTCTCCAAGAGAGCCGTGCCTTCCCTGCACAACCAAGTATCCGATAAAATCAAGTGTGCACTGCGCAACGCCATCTGTAGCAAGGTCCACCTAACCACAGATACGTGGACCAGTAAGCACGGCCAGGGACGCTATATCTCCCTAACTGCACACTGGGTAAATGTAGTGGCAGCTGGGCCCCAGGCGGAGAGCTGTTTGGCGCACGTCCTTCCGCCGCCAAGGATCGCAGGGCAACATTCTTTGCCTCCTGTTGCCACCTCCTCCTTCTCGGCTTCCTCCTCCTCTTCTTCCACCTGCTCATCCAGTCAGCCACACACCTTCACCACCAACTTCAGCACAGCCCGGGGTAAACGTCAGCAGGCCATTCTGAAACTCATATGTTTGGGGGACAGGCCCCACACCGCACAGGAGTTGTGGCGGGGTATAGAACAACAGACCGACGAGTGGTTGCTGCCGGTGAGCCTCAAGCCCGGCCTGGTGGTGTGTGATAATGGGCGAAATCTCGTTGCAGCTCTGGGACTAGCCAATTTGACGCACATCCCTTGCTTGGCGCATGTGCTGAATTTGGTGGTGCAGAAGTTCATTCACAACTACCCCGACATGTCAGAGCTGCTGCATAAAGTGCGGGCCGTCTGTTCGCGCTTCCGGCGTTCACATCCTGCTGCTGCTCGCCTGTCTGCGCTACAGCGTAACTTCGGCCTTCCCGCTCACCGCCTCATATGCGACGTGCCCACCAGGTGGAACTCCACCTTGCACATGCTGGACAGACTGTGCGAGCAGCAGCAGGCCATAGTGGAGTTTCAGCTGCAGCACGCACGGGTCAGTCGCACTACAGAACAGCACCACTTCACCACCAATGACTGGGCCTCCATGCGAGACCTGTGTGCCCTGTTGCGCTGTTTCGAGTACTCCACCAACATGGCCAGTGGCGATGACACCGTTATCAGCGTTACAATACCACTTCTATGTCTCCTTGAGAAAACACTTAGGGCGATGATGGAACAGGAGGTGGCCCAGGAGGAGGAGGAGGAGGATGAGGAAGAGGGGTCATTTTTAGCACTTTCAGGCCAGTCTCTTCGAAGTGACTCAGAGGGAGGTTTTTTGCAACAGCAGAGGCCAGGTACAAATGTGGCCAGCCAGGGCCCACTACTGGAGGACGAGGAGGACGAGGATGAGGAGGAGGTGGAGGAGGATGAGGATGAAGCATGGTCACAGCGGGGTGGCACCCAACGCAGCTCGGGTCCATCACTGGTGCGTGGCTGGGGGGAAAGGCAGGACGATGACGATACGCCTCCCACAGAGGACAGCTTGTCCTTACCCCTGGGCAGCCTGGCACACATGAGCGACTACATGCTGCAGTGCCTGCGCAACGACAGCAGAGTTGCCCACATTTTAACCTGTGCGGACTACTGGGTTGCCACCCTGCTGGATCCACGCTACAAAGACAATGTGCCCACCTTACTTCCTGCACTGGAGCGTGATAGGAAGATGCGCGAGTACAAGCGCACGTTGGTAGACGCGCTACTGAGAGCATTCCCAAATGTCACAGGGGAACAAGTGGAAGCCCAAGGCCAAGGCAGAGGAGGAGCAAGAGGTCGCCAAGGCAGCTGTGTCACGGCCAGCTCCTCTGAGGGCAGGGTTAGCATGGCAGAGATGTGGAAAACTTTTGTCAACACGCCACAGCTAACTGCACCACCACCTGATACGCAACGTGTTAGCAGGAGGCAACATTTTACTAACATGGTGGAACAGTACGTGTGCACACCCCTCCACGTACTGACTGATGGTTCGGCCCCATTCAACTTCTGGGTCTCTAAATTGTCCACGTGGCCAGAGCTAGCCTTTTATGCCTTGGAGGTGCTGGCCTGCCCGGCAGCCAGCGTTTTGTCTGAACGTGTATTCAGCACGGCAGGGGGCGTCATTACAGACAAACGCAGCCGCCTGTCTACAGCCAATGTGGACAAGCTGACGTTCATAAAAATGAACCAGGCATGGATCCCACAGGACCTGTCCGTCCCTTGTCCAGATTAGACATTAACTACCTCCCCATAACCATATATTATTGGACTCCAGGGCACTTCCTCATTCAATCCTATTTTTATTTTCATTTTACCATTATATTGCGATGCTACCCAAAGTTGAATGAACCTCTCCTCTGCCTGTGTGCTAGGCCTAAATATATGCCAATGGACTGTTGCAGTGGTGGCTGACATGAAGCCTGATTCTCTGCTATGACATGCAGACTAATTCTCTGCTGACATGAAGCCAGATTGTCTGTTACGGGACCTCTCTCCTCTGCCTGGGTGCTGGGCCTAAATTTATGACAATGGACTGTTGCAGTGGTGGCTGACGTGAAGCCTGATTCTCTGCTATGACATGCAGACTGATTCTCTGCTGTCATGAAGCCAGATTGTCTGTTACGGGACCTTTCTCCTCTACCTGGGTTCTGGGCCTAAATTTATGAAAATTGACTCTTACAGTGGTGGGTGACGTGAAGCCTGATTCTCTGCTATGATATGAAGACTGATTCTCTGCTGACATGAAGCCAGATTGTCTGTTACGGGACCTTTCTCCTCTGCCTGGGTTCTGGGCCTAAATTTATGAAAATTGACTCTTACAGTGGTGGGTGACGTGAAGCCTGATTCTCTGCTATGATATGAAGACTGATTCTCTGCTGACATGAAGCCAGATTGTCTGTTACGGGACCTTTCTCCTCTGCCTGGGTTCTGGGCCTAAATTTATGAAAATTGACTCTTACAGTGGTGGGTGACGTGAAGCCTGATTCTCTGCTATGATATGAAGACTGATTCTCTGCTGACATGAAGCCAGATTGTCTGTTACGGGACCTTTCTCCTCTGCCTGGGTTCTGGGCCTAAATTTATGAAAATTGACTCTTACAGTGGTGGGTGACGTGAAGCCTGATTCTCTGCTATGATATGAAGACTGATTCTCTGCTGACATGAAGCCAGATTGTCTGTTACGGGACCTTTCTCCTCTGCCTGGGTTCTGGGCCTAAATTTATGAAAATTGACTCTTACAGTGGTGGGTGACGTGAAGCCTGATTCTCTGCTATGATATGAAGACTGATTCTCTGCTGACATGAAGCCAGATTGTCTGTTACGGGACCTTTCTCCTCTGCCTGGGTTCTGGGCCTAAATTTATGAAAATTGACTCTTACAGTGGTGGGTGACGTGAAGCCTGATTCTCTGCTATGATATGAAGACTGATTCTCTGCTGACATGAAGCCAGATTGTCTGTTACGGGACCTTTCTCCTCTGCCTGGGTTCTGGGCCTAAATTTATGAAAATGGACTCTTACAGTGGTGGGTGACGTGAAGCCTGATTCTCTGCTATGATATGCAGACTGATTCTCTGCTGACATGAAGCCAGATTGTCTGTTACGGGACCTCTCTCCTCTGCCTGTGTGTGCTGGGCCTAAATATATGCCAATGGACTGTTGCAGTGGTGGCTGACGTGAAGCCTCATTCTCTGCTATGACATGCAGACTGATTCTCTGCTGACATGAAGCCAGATTCTCTGTTACGGGACCTCTCTCCTCTGCCTGTGTGTGTGCTGGGCCTAAATATATGCCAATGGACTGTTGCAGTGGTGGCTGACGTGAAGCCTCATTCTCTGCTATGACATGCAGACTAATTCTCTGCTGACATGAAGACAGATTCTCTGTTACGGGACCTCCCTCCTCTGCCTGGGTGCTGGGCCTAAATATATGCCAATGGACTGTTGCAGTGGTGGCTGACGTGAAGCCTCATTCTCTGCTATGACATGCAGACTGATTCTCTGCTGACATGAAGCCAGATTCTCTGTTACGGGACCTCTCTCCTCTGCCTGTGTGTGTGCTGGGCCTAAATATATGCCAATGGACTGTTGCAGTGGTGGCTGACGTGAAGCCTCATTCTCTGCTATGACATGCAGACTGATTCTCTGCTGACATGAAGCCAGATTCTCTGTTACGGGACCTCTCTCCTCTGCCTGTGTGTGTGCTGGGCCTAAATATATGCCAATGGACTGTTGCAGTGGTGGCTGACGTGAAGCCTCATTCTCTGCTATGACATGCAGACTAATTCTCTGCTGACATGAAGACAGATTCTCTGTTACGGGACCTCCCTCCTCTGCCTGGGTGCTGGGCCTAAATATATGCCAATGGACTGTTGCAGTGGTGGCTGACGTGAAGCCTCATTCTCTGCTATGACATGCAGACTAATTCTCTGCTGACATGAAGACAGATTCTCTGTTACGGGACCTCTCTCCTCTGCCTGGGTGCCGGGGCCTAAATATCTGAGAATGGACTGTTCCAGTGGTGGGTGACGGGAAGCCAGATTCTCTGCTATGGAACCTCTCTCCAATTGATTTTGGTTAATTTTTATTTATTTAATTTTTATTTTAATTCATTTCCCTATCCACATTTGTTTGCAGGGGATTTACCTACATGTTGCTGCCTTTTGCAGCCCTCTAGCTCTTTCCTGGGCTGTTTTACAGCCTTTTTAGTGCCGAAAAGTTCGGGTCCCCATTGACTTCAATGGGGTTCGGGTTCGGGACGAAGTTCGGATCGGGTTCGGATCCCGAACCCGAACATTTCCGGGATGTTCGGCCGAACTTCTCGAACCCGAACATCCAGGTGTTCGCTCAACTCTATTCACGATGTGTGCCATGCACGGCACGTGTGTCATTTTGCCCTGTTTCAGCGCGCTCAGCAGATTGGCACCGTTGTTGCACACCACTTTACTAACTGTCAAATTAAGAGGGGTTAGCCACTGATCAGCCTGTGACTGCAGAGCTGAAAGCAGTGCAGGGCCAGTGTGGCTCTTGGCTTCCAGGTGTAAGGGCCAGCCCCTGGAATTGTAGGGTTATATAGACTGTGATGATTTATTCCCACCACTAGAGGTCACTGTGGCTCTGAGTAAGAGGAATCTGAGGCTTTTGTGAGACAGGAGGAGCCAGGAAATTTGATTGCCAGAATATGTCACTGTCGGACTGGGTGACAAGGTTACGAAGCGCTGCTAGGATTTACAATGTCGGCCCAGAACTATAGGTGGAAATCGCGTTGGCCGCCTTAGAGGGTGAGGCCCGGAAGAATGTTTTCCTACAACCAGAAGCCACCCTTAGGACGTTGGAAAAGATTGTGCAATTTCTAAAAGAAATATACAGTGAGACAACTAGTGCGGGGCACCTCCGGGATTCAGCGGGAAGACGAATATGTCTCCCAATATGCAATGGCGCTACAGGAAGTAATGGCCGGGATATAAAGAAAACAGGCTGACAAAACAACTGGTATGGAGCCTGTAGACCGGATATTGCGCAAACAATTTATTCTAGGACTCCACAGTAGTCCCCTGAGACAGGCCCTGCGGGAACGAGTTAGGGTGGATCCGAATCTGAATTTTCGGCAAATATTGAAAGAGGATGTGGCACCGAGCAAGGAGGAACGTTATGCCACTGAAGCGATACGGAGCCAGATTGTGACACCTGTCGGGGCTGCAAGGAATGAAGAGGTCCTGTTCAAAGTGGTACAAGACCTGCAGAGCTACCTGAGTGCCAATCATGAGACGTTGGCGCAAATGGAAAGGTGGATGGGGTCATGCTCCTAAAGCTGCTTGTTGGGCCCAACAACTATCCTATCAGGCGGAATTGCTGGCTCCTGTACCAGAGCATCCTTGCCCTAGTTTGCCTCATCGCCAACACCCCCAATATCCTCCACTGAGGCCAGGCAGTCAAGCTGCATCCCCCGCACCCAGGCAAAGAGAAAGCTGCCGAGAGGCACAGTGTTAGTGGTGTGTAAATATAGGAAATTTTGCCAGAGAGTGTTGGCGTACTCTGTCTGGACACTCAGAACTGCTGGGTTATTGGAAACAAGGCACTCCACACAGACCTATCCAGATGGCATTTCAACAACAGATCCGATTCTGTGAGATTCGGAAAAGAGTCCCAGCACACCGATCTCTGGTATCTATCCGAGCGCCGGGAAAGGCTACCCTCTCCCACCCCCCGGTTGGGAGGCCCGTGCGTTAACCAAGATATTGGGGATAACCAATGAAGAAGGGGGCCGATGGCAAGATGATGAGGTTGGATTGTGGCAGATGAAAGGCGGGGTAACTCAGTGAAAGAAACCCGATAGAGAAGAAAGGACTGACCTTGATGCTGAGATGAAGTCCTTACAGACCAGAAAACAATCAACCACCTCATGGGTGAAAGAACGTAGTCAGCGGCTTCAGACCGTCCGCAGGGTAGCAGGTCAGCGGTTACAAGAGAGAACCCATACGGGCTGTCCTCCAGTCCAGGGGATTCCACTGCAGCCTAGCGAACGAGTACTGGTGCGAGAGAAACGTCCCAGAGGCAAGTTGAGCGAGCATTGGGAGGTACGGCCATACAAAGTGATCAAGAGAGTGTGTCTGTCATGGTCTTACCTTCTTGCTGTTCTCCTTCGTTTGACATGTGCTGGCGGCCATCTTGGTTTCTGGGTTTCTTGTAGCCTCCCACCCTGCGGCTTCTCCTTCCCACTGGGAGGAGCTGGATGCCTAGCTCATATATATAGGAGGTCAGTGGCTTCAGTTCCTTGCTTGGTCCTCCTGTGTGCACATGCTTCTAAGACTGCTGCTGCTTCTGGTTCCTGATCCTGGCCTCGTCTGACTACCCCGCTGGTTCCTGATCCTGGCTTCGTCTGACTACCCTTCTGGTTCCTGATCCTGGCTTCGTCTGACTACCCTTCTGGCTCCTGACCTCTGGCTTCGCAAGACCCTGCTCCGGTTTAGCCATCCGTTTGGACTTTTGCTTACAGCTTGATTTGCAATAAAGCCTTCTTATTTCCACGTATCTCTTGTTGTACGTCTGGTTCATGGTTCCTTGACATTAGGACCAAGCCATGAATTCTGACGGTACAGGGCCATCCTCGCTACCTAGGCTGGTTGCCAGACTTGATCAGCAGGATCACCTGTTGGGTCGGTTCGCTGTGGCGTTGCAAACCCTGCTTGAACGCACGGCTCATTTCGCTTCCGTTGCCGATGGGTCGGTTGTCGCTCCTGGGCCCGCTCCTACTGCCGCTCCGGTTGTTGCGCCAGAGTCTACCCCGACACCTGTTGCTGCGCCTGCGGTGTCTCGGGGTATGATCGGTTCTGCCCCCCTTCCACAGCGCTTTGGGGGAGAGCCAACTCAGTGCCGAGGTTTCCTTAACCAGGTGGGCATTTATTTCGAGTTGCTGCCACATGCCTTTCCTACTGAGAGATCAAAGGTGGGCTTCTTGATCTCGCTGCTCTCGGACAAGGCCTTGGCCTGGGCCAGCCCTTTATGGGAGAACAACAATCCGGTGGTTGCCGAGTTTTCCGGTTTTGTTGCTTCTCTTCGGAAGGTATTCGATGTGCCGGCTCGTGCTGCCTCTGCTGCGAAGCTCCTTATGTCCATCAGACAGGGTTCACGATCCGTAGCTGAATACGCCATTGAGTTTCGTACCCTGGCAGCAGAGGTGGGCTGGAATAATGAGGCTCTGGTCGCTGCTTTCTCTCATGGTCTCTCGGATGCCTTGAAGGATGAGGTTGCAGCTAAGGACCTACCAGTGGAGCTCGAGTCTCTTATTTCTTTCCTGATTTTGATTGACACCAGACTCAGGGAGAGACCTTCCTTTAAGGAGAGCCTGCGGAGGTCTTCTAACAGATTGGCGCCTACGTTTGCTGTCCCACCCGTGCCTCATTCTCCTCCCACGCCTCCTGGGGATGACTTGTCTGGGGGTGAACCCATGCAGCTGGGGTTTGCTCGCCTGTCCGAGGGGGAGAGGGTACTCCGGAGACGCGAGGGCCGATGCATGTACTGTGGTCTCGGTGGGCATTTTCGGTTGGCATGTCCGAACCGTCCGGGAAACGCTCGCACCTGAGATCCTGTCGGGGGCAGATCTTGGGTGGAGTCTCCTCGTCCCCGGTTTCCCGTGTTGACAAACCACTGATCACTGTTGTCCTCTCCTGGGTCGGGGGCTCGGTGACGACCCAGGCGTTGGTGGACTCTGGTGCTGGTGGTTTGTTCATTGATAGTGTGTTCGCTGCCGCCAATTCCATTCCTCTGCAGCCTCGAGGTTCCCCACTGGCTCTTGAGGCGATAGACGGCAGACCCCTTCTGCCGCCACACGTGACTCATGAGACCCTTCCAGTGGGGATAGCCATTGGTGCCGTTCACAGAGAGTCGGTCTGTCTCCAGGTGATTTCGTCTCCACACTACTCGGTGGTCTTGGGGTACCCCTGGCTCCAGAAGCATAATCCGACTTTCGATTGGAGATCGGCCGAGATCCTCTCGTGGTCACCGCAGTGTGGGGCTAGTTGCATCCATGGGCCTGTCAAGTTGCTGTGTACTTCCTCGGGCTCTCTGTTGCCTCCTGAATACGAAGAGTACCGGGATGTATTCGATAAGGTGCGCGCGGTTGCCCTACCTCCACACCGCCCATACGATTGTGCCATAGAGTTACAATCTGGTGCCGTTCCTCCTCGTGGCAAGGTCTATCCACTGTCGGTAGCGGAGAATGAGGCCATGGAGGAGTACATGAGGGAGGCGCTTTCACGCGGACACATCCGCAAATCCTCGTCCCCGGCAGGGGCTGGATTTTTCTTTGTGAAAAAGAAGGGCGGTGAGTTGAGGCCTTGCATCGATTACAGGGGTCTCAATCGCATCACGATCAAGAACGCTTACCCGATACCCTTGATTTCCGAGCTGTTCGATCGCCTCAAAGGGGCCACGGTCTTTACCAAACTCGACCTGAGGGCGGCATATAACCTGGTAAGGATCAAGGCGGGCGATGAGTGGAAGACCGCGTTTAACACCAGGACCGGTCATTATGAATCCTTGGTTATGCCCTTTGGGTTGTGCAATGCGCCCGCAGTCTTCCAGGAATTCATCAACGATGTTTTCCGTGACCTGTTGCAGCAGTGTGTGGTGGTCTATTTGGATGACATCTTGGTATATTCTGAATCCATGGAGGCCCACATTATGGATGTCAGACGAGTGTTGCAACGGTTACGAGAGAACAGGCTGTTCGGTAAGCTTGAGAAATGCGAATTTCACCGATCCCAGGTAACCTTCTTAGGTTACATCATTTCCGCTGAGGGGTTCTCCATGGATCCTGAGAATGTTTCGGCTGTCTTACAGTGGCCCCAGCCCAGTGGTCTTCGTGCCCTGCAGCGCTTTTTGGGGTTTGCCAATTATTATCGGAAGTTCATCAGGGACTTTTCTATGCTAGCCAAGCCTCTCACGGATCTGACCAGGAAGGGCAGTAATTTCCAGGTCTGGCCGCTCGAGGCCATCCGAGCTTTTGAGGCTCTAAAGTCCGCCTTTGTGTCGGCTCCGATTCTGTCGCATCCCAACCCTGGGTTGCCCTTTGTCCTCGAGGTGGACGCGTCTGAGACGGGAGTAGGCGCCCTTCTGTCTCAGCGTAGAACACCAGAGGGTCCTCTGCTTCCTTGTGGGTTTTACTCCCGGAAACTGTCTTCCGCGGAGTGCAACTATCAGATTGGTGACAGGGAGTTATTGGCCATCGTGCAGGCCCTTAAAGAATGGAGGCACTTGCTCGAGGGTTCGGTGGTTCCGGTTCTCATCCTGACGGACCACAAGAATCTGACCTACCTTTCTGAGGCCAAGAGATTGACACCACGTCAGGCCAGATGGGCTCTGTTCTTGTCACGTTTTAATTACGTGGTCTCCTACCTACCCGGTTCCAAGAACATCAGAGCGGATGCCTTATCACGGCAGTACTCCGAGCTGTCCGGGGAGGAGTCGATTCCAACTTCGGTCATACCTCCGAATCAGATCCTGGCCGCCATTCGCACCAGCCTGACCTCTCCCCTGGGTGAGCAGATTTTGGCGGCTCAATCTGGTGCTCCCTCTGGGAGACCCAACGGCAGATGTTTTGTGCCTGAGGAGTTGCGCACTCGGTTGTTGCGAACCTACCATAACTCCAAGGCCGCGGGGCATCCTGGAAAGAATCAGCTGTCCTGGGCTGTTTCACGTCTGTTCTGGTGGCCTTCTCTACGTTCCGACATCGCCGCATATGTAGCGGCATGCTCCGTTTGTGCCCAGAGTAAGTCCCCTTGGCACCTTCCGTTGGGCCTTTTGCAACCCATAGCCACCGGGGAGCGCCCATGGTCACACCTGGGGATGGATTTCATTGTGGACCTCCCTGCATCCCGAGGCCATACGGTCATTCTCATGATTGTGGATCGGTTTTCCAAAATGTGCCACTGTGTTCCTCTCAAGAAGTTACCCTCTGCACAAGAGTTGGCCACGATTTTCGCCAGGGAGGTCTTCCGGTTGCACGGTTTGCCCAAGGAGATTGTGTCGGATCGGGGGAGTCAGTTTGTGTCCAGGTTCTGGCGCGCCTTTTGCTCCCAGTTGGGGATTCATCTCTCTTTCTCCTCGGCCTACCACCCTCAGTCCAATGGGGCCGCAGAACGATCCAATCAGGCCTTGGAGCAATTCCTTCGTTGCTATGTCTCCGATCACCAAGACAATTGGGTTGACCTCCTGCCTTGGGCTGAGTTTGCCAGGAACACGGCGGTGAACTCTTCCTCTGGGACGTCTCCCTTCATGGCCAATTATGGGTTCCAACCTGCCGTGTTACCGGAGGTATTCTCTCCCCAGGATATTCCGGCTGTGGAGGATCACCTTTCCGTCCTACGTGCTTCTTGGGTACAGATCCAGAGGTCCCTTGAGGTCTCTGCGCAGCGCCAGAAACTCCAGGCTGATCGCAGACGAGCGCCCGCTCCTTCCTACCAGGTCGGAGACCGTGTATGGTTGTCCACCCGCAACCTCAACCTTCGAGTGCCCACTCCCAAGCTGGCGCCTCGCTTTGTTGGTCCCTTCCGAGTGCTTCGCAGGGTAAACCCGGTAGCCTATGCCCTTGCGCTTCCTCCTGGCATGCGGATCTCCAACGTGTTTCATGTCTCCCTGTTGAAGCCATTGGTGTGTAATCGTTTCACTTCCTCGGTTCCTCGGCCTCGTCCGGTCCAAGTGGGCAATCGTGAGGAGTATGAGGTGAGCAATATCCTGGACTCACGCCTGGTCCGCGGTCGGTTGCAGTTTTTGGTCCATTGGCGTGGTTATGGTCCAGAGGAGCGTTCCTGGGTTCCCTCCGCAGATGTCCATGCTCCTGCCTTGCTCCGAGCCTTCCACGCACCCTTCCCTCAGAAACCGTTCCTTACTCCGCGGAGGAGGGGCCCTTGAGGGGGAGGTACTGTCATGGTCTTACCTTCTTGCTGTTCTCCTTCGTTTGACATGTGCTGGCGGCCATCTTGGTTTCTGGGTTTCTTGTAGCCTCCCACCCTGCGGCTTCTCCTTCCCACTGGGAGGAGCTGGATGCCTAGCTCATATATATAGGAGGTCAGTGGCTTCAGTTCCTTGCTTGGTCCTCCTGTGTGCACATGCTTCTAAGACTGCTGCTGCTTCTGGTTCCTGATCCTGGCCTCGTCTGACTACCCCGCTGGTTCCTGATCCTGGCTTCGTCTGACTACCCTTCTGGTTCCTGATCCTGGCTTCGTCTGACTACCCTTCTGGCTCCTGACCTCTGGCTTCGCAAGACCCTGCTCCGGTTTAGCCATCCGTTTGGACTTTTGCTTACAGCTTGATTTGCAATAAAGCCTTCTTATTTCCACATATCTCTTGTTGTACGTCTGGTTCATGGTTCCTTGACAGTGTCCCAATGGTCCTGCTCCTGTTAGAGTGGATGAATCCAGGCTGGCAGCTCCCAGTGGGGATATAAGGTCTTAACAGATGGCCAAGACCTCTGGAGATCCAGTAGGCTTACTGAAGGGGTTCCACCAGACAAGTACACTGCTGATGAGTTCATTTGGTCTGCCTGTAGGTATTGTGGACAATGTTGTACTGCTGTTTAAATATTCTATTAATAATATTGTGTTTCATGGACTATCCGCGAGGCAGAGGATGGCCACCTTTAAAGTGGGGGGGCTTCTAAGGGCCAGCCCCTGGAATTGTAGGGTTATATAGACTGTGATGATTTATTCCCACCACTAGAGGTCGCTGTGGGTCTGAGTAAGAGGAAGCTGAGGATTTTGTGAGACACAGGAGGAGGAGAAATGAGTTTGCGGGTTTTGGAGGCTGGGTGCGTGTCCTGGGGAGCTGTGAGGATGGCTATCATGTTAGGAGCCAAGTAAAGGCTAGTGATGGGACACAAGGCCTGACTGATGGAGTCCTGTGTTTGAGACAGGTCAAGATAGACTCTTAACTGAAGTGCTGCAGCTGTAACCCAGAGAGAGAGAAGCAAGTCACGCGTTGAGAAAAGCAAGTGATCAATTCAGGAGCCAGAGGACACAGGCCACCACGCATCGGATAAGACAAGTATCCACCTCGTGCAAGTGTTTTTTGTTTTTTTTTGCATGCGTTGACTGTGGCCGGCACTCTTAGCGTTTTTTTTTAATTTTTTGGGTAAGTACATGAACACCCGTTCCCCCAAACACACGCACACTGAATAAAGCTTTCCACGCACGCACACACACACTCCCCTATGGCCCGCCAGACGTTCTCGGCCTAGGAGGCATACGCCCTGCTTGCCTCCGAATCCGAGAGTCTTAGTAAAGGATGAGGATGACCCCACTTTCCTCTTGTCATCCACGTCCTCCTCATCATCTAGCAATAATTATGAGCCCTCAAGGCGGCGGAGACGCCACCAGGCAGAGCAAGGGGACTGCCATGCCAGTGACCCTGTGGCCCACACTATTACGAGCAGCTCTGGGGCTCGTACTAGTTTTCCTGCCCACCAGATAAGTCCACCTGAGCCCCCTACCGGTGAACTTGTGTAAGAGGCAGCCCTGAATCAACCAGCAGCATTTCCAGCACTTATATCTATGCAGACTGTCATGTTTCCCTCTGGCCACCAGAGGCCACTGTGACTAAACAGGAACCTGACTAGTGCTGGCCAGAGGCTAAGAAAGAGTTAAGAAGTTTTTCCCAGGCTGTTCCAGAAGTTGCTGAGAGAACAGTGAGAGATGGACCGCTGAGAGATAACAGTAAAAGACTGTAGCAGCAGGAGGCTATACTAGCTGAGATTTTCCTGACAGCTGTGGAGCTGCCCACAGAGGACCTCACTGTGTGTTCCAGAGAAGTGGGACCGTGTGTAGAGACCAGACGGATCCTGCCTGCCAGAGGTGGAGAGCTGCATCTGTTGTGACCAGAGAAAGACAGACAAGCAAGCGACCGGACCTGGAGCCAGACTGCATCTTATTGGATCCAAGAGAATCTGCAGAACTGTGAGTGGCACCGGTGCTTATCTGGGATAGGTTATAGAGTCAGGGACTTAGTCAGTGCGCTGTAGAAGCATCCCCTGGGAAGCAGTGCTAGATAGGAAAATGGTAGTGAGAGTAGCCTGCAAGCTGACTGTTTTGCTGTTTAGCTTATTCGGTGTCTATGCAAAATCTCATTACCACTGTTGTTGTGTTATGTTCACCTGTTCATACCATTCCTGTCATTGACCCATTGTGCCGCTGGTGCGGTGGTACTGTATTGTTACTCAGGTTTTCCAGCAGTTTCATTTTGTTCCTTAATAAAGCCAACTTTTGCTTCAGTTTCCTTGTCCGCTGTACTGCACTTGAATCCTGCTTTGCGGTGTCTCCCTCCTCTGACCGCTACACTTATGTGGTGTACCCCAGAGCATTTAAAGCCTCTGATTCCTGATTTTGTTTCCAAGCAGGAATCCAGATTACCACAGTGGGCTTCACTGAATATGACTATTTTAGTCTTTTTGCAGTGACCACTTTTTTTTTATCTGATAGTGGAACAAACAAACAAACCTGTACGCCCAACAGGTCATTGCTCAACACCTGGGCTACTTTTTGGCTCGGGCCGGTGGCTGGACTCTGGTCAGTGCAGCCGAGATGAGGACGTTTTGAGGCCTCATGCTGCACATGGGCCTAGTAAAAAAAACAAACAGTGCCATGCATTACTGGAGTGGGGACATCCTCTACCAGACCCCACTTTACAGTACGGCCATGACACGTACCTAGTTTGAGGCCAGCCGGAAATGCCTGCATTGTGCAGATAATGCAGCATGTCCCCCCCAAGGTGATCCTGCCTATGACGGCCTGTATAAAATCAGGCCGGTCATCGATCACTTTGGGGCCAAATTTTTGGAGGCCTATGTACCTGGAAGGGAGGTCGCAGTTGATGAGTCTCTCATTGCTTTCGAGGGGAGACTCATTTTCCGCCAGTATGTTCTCTCTAAGCGGGCGAGGTATGGCGTGAAGCTGTACAAACTTTGTGAGAGTACCTTAGGGTACACTTACAAGTTTCGTGTGTATGAGGCGCGAGATTCCCATATTGAACCCCCAGAATGTCCCCCCCACTCTGGGTCTTAGCGGGAAACTTGTGTGGGACCTTATGCACCCACTGCTAGATAAAAGTTGCCACCTTTATGTGGATAACTTTTATACTAGACTCCCCTTGTTCCAGTCCCCCGCCGCCAGATTCAAGTCCACCTGTGGGACCGTGCAGAAAAATCAACACGGCCTCCCTTCCCACCCCCTCCAGGTACCTATCCCCAGGGGTGAGATTCCTGCCCTTACCAGTGAAAACCTGTTGCTGGTCAGATATAAGGACAATAGGAAAGTCCTTGTACTGTCCACAATTCACAGTAACAGTATCACTTCTGTCCCTGTGCGAGGTACCGCGGCAACGATCCTCAAGCCCGATTGTATCGTCAACTACAATTGGTATATGGGAGGAGTTGATCTCTCTGATCAAGTTCTGAAGCCATATAACGCCATGCGCAAAACCTGGGCATGGTACAAAAAAGTTGCAGTCTACTTGGTACAGGTTGCCTTGTACAACTCTTTTGTGCTGTCCCAGAGCGCTGGCAACACAGGGAAATTCCTGAAGTTCTATGAGGCAGTTCTCAAGGCCCTTATCTTTTCTGACCGGGAAAGAGCAGGCCGAAGTACCTCGGGAACTGGAGGCGCCCGGATCGTGCAGAGGGTGTAACAGGAGGGGGATACGGAAGGACACCACCACTCAGTGTGACACGTGCCCCGATCATCCGGGCCTCTGCATTGACAGTTGCTTCAGGGAGTACCACACTTCCATGGAGTACTAAATGTATTTTATTTTAATTCCATTTAGCCCCTGACAATCGAAAAAAAAACTATGGTTCTCAGACTTGAGACACTAAAACCCCACAAAAAATTTCTTCAAAAATATTCTTTTGTAAAACTAAAATAAAAAAGTAGACATATTAGGTATCGCCACGGCTGTAAGAATCTGCTCTATAAAAATACCCCATGACCAAACCCCTCAGATGTACACGGTAAAAATAATTAGATAAAAATTGTGCCAAAACAGCAATTTTTTGTCAAATTTTCCATTTTAATTCTTTTTTTCCAGTAACAAAGCAAGGGTTAACAGCCAAACAAAACTTAATATTTATTACTCTGATTCTGCATTTTACAGAAACACTCAATATGTGTCGTAAACTGCCGTATGACCAAACGGCAGGGCGTAGAAAGAAAGGAACGCCGTATGGTTTCTGGAAGGCAGATTTTGATGGCCTTTTTTTGGCACCATGTCCCATTTGAAGCTTCCCTGATGCACCCCTAGAGTAGAAACTCCATAAAAGCGACCCCATCTAAGAAACTACACCCCTCAAGGTATTCAAAACTGATTTTACAAACTTTATTAACCCTTTAGGTATTCCTTAACAGTTTATTGCAAATGGAAATGCCTCACAAAAATGTAATATAGATAAACCAAAATGTGCCCTAAAAATAGTCCCAACAAAACTGCCCCTTATCCCGTAGTTTCCAAAATGGGGTCACTTTTATAGAGTTTTTACTCTTGGGGTGCATCGGGGTGCTTCAATTGGGACATGGTGTAAATAAACCAGTCCAGCAAAATCTGCCTTCCAAAAACCACACGGCGCACATTTCCCTTTACGCCTTACTGTGTGCCCGTACAGTAGTTTACGGCCACACATGGGGTGTTTCTGCAAACTACAGAATCGGGGCAATAAATATAGCATTTTGTTTGGCTGTTAATTCTTGCTTTGTAACTGGAAAAAAATTATTAAAATTTAAAATTTGCCCAAACATTTAAATTCTCAAATTTTATCTCCATTTGCCAATAACTCTTGTGCAACACCTAAAGGGTTAACAAAGTTTGTAAAATCAGTTTTACATTGAGGGGGGTAGTTTCTAGAATAGGGTCATTTTTTGGGTGGTTTCTATTATGTAAGTCTCACAAAGTGACTTCAGACCTGAACTGGTCCCTAAAAATTTTGGTTTTTGAAAATTTCTGATTTGCTTCTAAACTTCTAAGCTTTGTAACGTTCCCAAAAACTAAAATGGCATTCACAAAATAATCCAAACATGAAGTAGACATATGGGGAATGTAAAGTAATAACTAATTGTAGGTATTACTATGTATTATAGAAGTAGAGAAATTGAAACTTGGAAATTTGCTAAGGTTTCCAAATTTTTGGTAAATTTAGTATTTTTTAATAAATAAAAATGAATGTTTTTTTACTTCATTTTACCAGTCTCATGAAGTACAAGATGTGATAAAAAAAAAAATCTCAGAATGGCGTTTTAAAGTTATCACCACATAAAGTGACACTGGTTAGATTTGCAAAAAAATGCCTGGTCCTTAGGGTGAAAATTAGCCCGATCCTTAAGGAGTTAAAATACACTGCTACAAAAAAAGTTAAGAGAACACTTAAAGGGGTATTCCCATCTCAATGATCAGTGTTAAATCTGTTAATGATTTGACAGTGATCATTTTTGTAAATACATTTTATTACCCAATTCCCACCCTTTTTGAGAAAATAAATCCTCTTTTACCTGATTGTTGTCTTTCGTCTCCCCTGGTTCCGGCCACCTCTCGCCTGTCGAATCCCGTGCCCGAGCTTGCGCAGAAGACTAATGATTTTCTCCCGGCCAGCCACGCAATGTCCTGAACGCGCACGGCGTGCATGCACCATGATGACTTCTTCCTGGCCAGTATAGTACAGAGCAACAAATGCACACACACCGGCTCTGTACTAGACAGGCCTGGAATAAGTCACCATGGCACATGCGCGGCTGCTTGCGCGTTGAAGACAGCGTGCGGCCCGGCCGGGAGAAGATGTCAATCAAGCTCACTGAGCCCGCCCCGCCCGAATCCAGGAAGCGAACATTGCGCTCGCCGCAGGCAAGTATAAAAACTGCCAAAATGTCGCGGCTCACTGCTGTTAATGGATGATGCGGTGCTGCAAGCTAAAATTGAGGACGCCTCACCTCAATGTAAAAAAGGCTGATAGAATAGAAGAGCGAGCACTCACTCTGTGGCAAAATACTCAGATTTAATAATAAAATCAAAAATCAATAAACAATAACACAGTAAAAAATATCACAATAAAAATAATAGTAATAAAATGCGAATAAAATATTACAATAGTAAAATGTTTGGTCGACCAGATTAGTACCGCATTCCACCTTGATAAAGGGGCATAGCTCAATAATACAATAACGGGGTCTTAAATAAGATTGAACGTGATGCTAAACTGTGAATTGAATACAAGAATATAAATCCGATGAATTCTCCGTGCAAAATGAACAGTGCTACAAATCAACAGTGCAGTAATGTGATCAACATATATTGATAACATATAATAGAAATAACATTTAATAAAAGTAAATGTGATAAAGTGATAGGACACCTAATAGGCTTTGAGGGCCAAGAAGTTCCTCCTGTAATACTGAATAACCGCAACCAGCAGTGGCCAAGTCAGCCGTTGAAATGTCTCAGCTTAATAGCTGTATCACTTTCAATAATGGCAATAATGTAACTGTCTTTGTTCCAAAAGGTAAACTTTCCTGGGTATGGAGTCTTACCTCCTATGATAGTATACTGCTGCTGTGCACGTGTGTAGTCGTCCACTTACTGTTTGTTTGAAAATGCCGGCACTCCGCTGTGCGAGACGCGCTGACGTCCGCGCTCTCGTAGGTGCTGCTTGTAAGGCAATGGCGTCTGGTCTCGCGGTGTTACGAGTGAGACTTCCGTCCGATCTCTTTATCCGCTCAGACGCTATACAGCAGTTTGGTTATCCCAGCAAAAGTGATTTTTAAAAAGTCTATTAGCGCATGGCCATGCGAAAATTCTTTCTCCTGGAGGTTATAGCTGAGTATCGCCCAGACGCGTTTCGGGACTGTTCCGGTCCCTTCTTCAGTGGTAATGGCGGACACTCCTAAACCTCCTCCTTTTTAAACAATTCCTTGGTAAATGACAAGTCCCGGTTGAACAATCCATGCGGGAATAATAGTATGTAATTATCGCCACGTTGCGATTTGGTTGCGTTTTTCATGCGTTTTTTTTTGGGGGTGATGCGTTTTTTATGAAATTAAGTTCCACCTATTGCAATACATCTATGTATATAGTTAAAACTCCTTAAATCAATTAAAAATCTATTAAAAATATGTGAAAACATGGCATTAATCAATAAAATGGCATTGAATATAAGAATTCATCACATGTTATCTTGACAATATGGTAGAATTGATATGGAAGAGGTCGGACTGGGTGAGGGTCCCAAACCAGAGGGCGAGTCCCAGTGCCGATAGACGGCCTAACTTGGGACTCAACATCGGGGATGGGGCCCCCACCTACTATATAAAACCGAACAGTTCCATCTCTGAATTCAACCCATAAGGTATTAGAGAACCAAACTCATAGATCTGTCTGGACTCGGCTCTGGACATTCTATAAATCAAATCGCCCCCTCTCCAATGTTTTTCAATTTTCTCAAGGCCAAAAAACTGTAGATTTTCTGGGTTACTGTTATGTTTTTCTTTATAGTGTTTTGACAGTGAGTGTTTCTCATATCCTTTCTTCACATTGGAGATATGTTCCCTAATCCTTATCTTCAGGGGGCGTTTTGTCCGGCCTATATACTGACGGTTGCAGGGGCACTGGATCAAATAAATTACCCCTGATGTATTGCAAGAAATGCAATCCTCAATAGTCCATCTATATTGATTTTGGGTTGAGTGAACTTCTAGGGTCTTCCGCGGTGTAATGCTGTTCTTACACCCTATACACCTTCCACACTTATAAAATCCCTTCATTTTCATGAAGGAGCCTAGGGTGGAATTTTTCTGAATTTTTTCTGGCACTGATGGAGCTATACTTTCAAGCCTAAATTAGGAGCTCTAGTAAAAGTGATTTTTGGTGTATGTGGTAGAAGGTGGCCTATCATTTTATCACTTAACAGATATGACCAATGTGACCTTATCATTTTCTGAATTCTCTTATAATTATTGTTGAATGGGAGAATTAGTCTTATATTTAAAAATGTGTCCTCCATCTGTTGCAATGGTTTTTCTTTAAAGAATTCCTGTCGGTCTAATTGTCTTACAGTACTTAAAGCCTCATTGATTATTCCTGTGGGATATTGTTTTTCCTCAAAATAGCCCTGCATCTTTTTCGCTTCTTCCTCAAATTTCGCGTCTCCCGTACAATTACGCTTAATACGCCTAAATTGTCCCGTAGGGACATTAATTAGCCACCTCGGAAGGTGACAACTTGAGAAGGGAATAAAGTTGTTAGAGGCTGTGGGTTTTTGAAAGGTACTGCAAGAATATCTTTCATCTATTGTTTCTACTGAATAGGTCTAAATATTCTGTTCTATCTTCTATTTTTGAAGGTAAAAATCAGACCTTTATCATTACTATTTATGCATTTCAGGAATTCTTCCAATGAGGTCCTGTCTTTCCTCCAGATGAAAATCACATCATCGATGTAGCGCCGCCATAGGACCAGGTCGCCACCCAGTTTGTGATCAATCTGATCCATCTCCCAATCAGCTAGAAACAAATTGGCATAACTGGGGGCGAACCTGGTACCCATGGCGGTGCCCCGATGCTGTAGATAATAGTCTCCCTCAAAATAGAAATAATTATGTTGTAAAATATATTTAATAGCCAACACAATAAAATCAATCTGAGTCTTATCTAAGGAGTCATCTCTAGTTAATTGTCTCTGAATTGCATCCAGTCCCTGTTGGTGGTCTATCACCGTATACAGAGACTGGATGTCTAATGTCCCCATAATCCAGCCAGGCTCCACCTTTAATTTCTCCAAGGTATTTATAATATGTGTAGTATCCTTCACATACGACTGGGATTTCTTCACCAGTGGTTGGAGATGTGTGTCAATATATCTGGATAAATTTGATGTGATGGAGCCTATCCCAGAAACTATGGGGCGTCCGGGGGGATTTTCTAAGCTCTTGTGGATTTTGGGCAGACAGTAAAATGCTGGTAAGCGTCCCTGTGTGCCCAATATAAAATCAAATTCTTGCTGGAGAAGTACCTGATCTTGTAACCCTTTTTCACATAATAATTTTAGTTCTTCTTTAAATTGGATCAGTGGGTCCTTCAATAACTTCAAATAGGTTTTAGTGTCCCCTCAACTGTCTCCAACATTCATTATTATATTGGGCAGTATCTAATATTACTGTCGCCCCTCCTTTATCTGCTGGCCGTATGGTAATGGATTTATTTTTCTGCAGTTCCTTAATTGCTGAGGTCTCTCTTGGGGTTAAGTTATTATTACCCACTCTACTTCTCATCTTCCTCAAATCTCCCTCCACACATTTCTGAAAAGTGGCCATCTCTTTGCTAATCTCATTGCGTGGGTACATTTTGGACTTATTTTTCAACGTTGTATATTGAAACATACTAGAAGACTCACTCCTTTTGGTTTGCAAAGGATTTTTAAAAAAATGCTTCTTCAAGCAGATTTTCCTAATACATTTTTGTATCCCTATATAAGTAGAGAATTTATCTATCTGTATAGTGGGGGCATATTTTAAACCCTTATTCAATAAAGAGATTTGTGGTTCTGTAAGAGCAATGGGACTAAGATTCACAATAACGTTTTTATTTGATTCTAGTGGTGTTTCCTGTATCTCCCTTCTCTTCCTTTTACTCCTCCTAGTTTTCCTTCTTCTGACGATTTGTAATACTGGGATCGCTTGTCGTTTATCGGTTCCTCGTTCGATCTCCCGTAATGTTTCCGGGGCAGGGGAGTGTGATGGAATTGTTCTTCCCTCAAGCTCTGATATTGAGAGTCCTTGTGTCTCAGGTTGTAGTTGTGGGTTACCGATTGTTGGGGATAGTGATCGGGTGAATAATCCCTCTGTCTCATCCGCGTTTTGTGGTGTGCAGGGGTATGATCTTAAAAAGGATGTTCCGATAGTACATCATATCTGTTGTTTATCGATATATTATGTTGTATCTCCCTATTTTCCTCTTGTCTATTTGACCCTCTATCCTCATTAACATATGTATGTATCTGTGATGAATCCGTTTTTGTGGACATTGTTATGGACATTATCTCGGTGTCTACTTCCCTGAGTTTCTGTATGTTTTTTAGTTTTCTTATTTATAATATCAGTCTCGGTTTTATCTATCTACTCAGGGAAGTAGACACCGAGATAATGTCCATAACAATGTCCATAAAACTGATTCATCACAGATACATACATATGTTAATGAGGATAGAGGGTCAAATAGACAAGAGGAAAATAGGGAGATAGTACATCATATCTGTTGTTTATCGATATATTATGTTGTATCGGAACATCCTTTTTTAGATCATACCCCTGCACACCACAAAACGCGGATGAGACAGAGGGATTATTCACCCGATCACTATCCCCAACAATCGGTAACCCACAACTACAACCTGAGACACAAGGACTCTCAATATCAGAGCTTGAGGGAAGAACAATTCCATCACACTCCCCTGCCCCGGAAACATTACGGGAGATCGAACGAGGAACCGATAAACGACAAGCGATCCCAGTATTACAAATCGTCAGAAGAAGGAAAACTAGGAGGAGTAAAAGGAAGAGAAGGGAGATACAGGAAACACCACTAGAATCAAATAAAAACGTTATTGTGAATCTTAGTCCCATTGCTCTTACAGAACCACAAATCTCTTTATTGAATAAGGGTTTAAAATATGCCCCCACTATACAGATAGATAAATTCTCTACTTATATAGGGATACAAAAATGTATTAGGAAAATCTGCTTGAAGAAGCATTTTTTAAAAAATCCTTTGCAAACCAAAAGGAGTGAGTCTTCTAGTATGTTTCAATATACAACGTTGAAAAATAAGTCCAAAATGTACCCACGCAATGAGATTAGCAAAGAGATGGCCACTTTTCAGAAATGTGTGGAGGGAGATTTGAGGAAGATGAGAAGTAGAGTGGGTAATAATAACTTAACCCCAAGAGAGACCTCAGCAATTAAGGAACTGCAGAAAAATAAATCCATTACCATACGGCCAGCAGATAAAGGAGGGGCGACAGTAATATTAGATACTGCCCAATATATTAATGAATGTTGGAGACAGTTGAGGGGACACTAAAACCTATTTGAAGTTATTGAAGGACCCACTGATCCAATTTAAAGAAGAACTAAAATTATTATGTGAAAAAGGGTTACAAGATCAGGTACTTCTCCAGCAAGAATTTGATTTTATATTGGGCACACAGGGACGCTTACCAGCATTTTACTGTCTGCCCAAAATCCACAAGAGCTTAGAAAATCCCCCCGGACGCCCCATAGTTTCTGGGATAGGCTCCATCACATCAAATTTATCCAGATATATTGACACACATCTCCAACCACTGGTGAAGAAATCCCAGTCGTATGTGAAGGATACTACACATATTATAAATACCTTGGAGAAATTAAAGGTGGAGCCTGGCTGGATTATGGGGACATTAGACATCCAGTCTCTGTATACGGTGATAGACCACCAACAGGGACTGGATGCAATTCAGAGACAATTAACTAGAGATGACTCCTTAGATAAGACTCAGATTGATTTTATTGTGTTGGCTATTAAATATATTTTACAACATAATTATTTCTATTTTGAGGGAGACTATTATCTACAGCATCGGGGCACCGCCATGGGTACCAGGTTCGCCCCCAGTTATGCCAATTTGTTTCTAGCTGATTGGGAGATGGATCAGATTGATCACAAACTGGGTGGCGACCTGGTCCTATGGCGGCGCTACATCGATGATGTGATTTTCATCTGGAGGAAAGACAGGACCTCATTGGAAGAATTCCTGAAATGCATAAATAGTAATGATAAAGGTCTGATTTTTACCTCAAAAATAGAAGATAGAACAGAATATTTAGACCTATTAGTAGAAACAATAGATGAAAGATATTCTTGCAGTACCTTTCAAAAACCAACAGCCTCTAACAACTTTATTCCCTTCTCAAGTTGTCACCTTCCGAGGTGGCTAATTAATGTCCCTACGGGACAATTTAGGCGTATTAAGCGTAATTGTACGGAAGACGCGAAATTTGAGGAAGAAGCGAAAAAGATGCAGGGCTATTTTGAGGAAAAACAATATCCCACAGGAATAATCAATGAGGCTTTAAGTACTGTAAGACAATTAGACCGACAGGAATTCTTTAAAGAAAAACCATTGCAACAGATGGAGGACACATTTTTAAATATAAGACTAATTCTCCCATTCAACAATAATTATAAGAGAATTCAGAAAATGATAATTTTCGCAACGTGGCGATAATTACATACTATTATTCCCGCATGGATTGTTCAACCGGGACTTGTCATTTACCAAGGAATTGTTTAAAAAGGAGGAGGTTTAGGAGTGTCCGCCATTACCACTGAAGAAGGGACCGGAACAGTCCCGAAACGCGTCTGGGCGATACTCAGCTATAACCTCCAGGAGAAAGAATTTTCGCATGGCCATGCGCTAATAGACTTTTTAAAAATCACTTTTGCTGGGATAACCAAACTGCTGTATAGCGTCTGAGCGGATAAAGAGATCGGACGGAAGTCTCACTCGTAACACCGCGAGACCAGACGCCATTGCCTTACAAGCAGCACCTACGAGAGCGCGGACGTCAGCGCGTCTCGCACAGCGGAGTGCCGGCATTTTCAAACAAACAGTAAGTGGACGACTACACACGTGCACAGCAGCAGTATACTATCATAGGAGGTAAGACTCCATACCCAGGAAAGTTTACCTTTTGGAACAAAGACAGTTACATTATTGCCATTATTGAAAGTGATACAGCTATTAAGCTGAGACATTTCAACGGCTGACTTGGCCACTGCTGGTTGCGGTTATTCAGTATTACAGGAGGAACTTCTTGGCCCTCAAAGCCTATTAGGTGTCCTATCACTTTATCACATTTACTTTTATTAAATGTTATTTCTATTATATGTTATCAATATATGTTGATCACATTACTGCACTGTTGATTTGTAGCACTGTTCATTTTGCACGGAGAATTCATCGGATTTATATTCTTGTATTCAATTCACAGTTTAGCATCACGTTCAATCTTATTTAAGACACCGTTATTGTATTATTGAGCTATGCCCCTTTATCAAGGTGGAATGCGGTACTAATCTGGTCGACCAAACATTTTACTATTGTAATATTTTATTCGCATTTTATTACTATTATTTTTATTGTGATATTTTTTACTGTGTTATTGTTTATTAATTTTTGATTTTATTATTAAATCTGAGTATTTTGCCACAGAGTGAGTGCTCGCTCTTCTATTCTATCAAGTATAAAAACTGTTGATGGGAATACCCCTTTAAGTATCACGGTATAACCCCCAAGTCACTTAAACTTCAGGAATATCAATCTGTCCAGTTAGGAAGCATAAGCCATTAGGGATCCATTTCACCTGCTTTAGTGCAAATGAAAGTGACAACAGGTGCGCACTGGAGAGGCAACAGCAAGACAAGTTCCGAAAAGGGATTTTTTTTTTTTTGGTGGTGGTGGCCACAGACAATTACTCTCTCCCTGACTGCTGTTAGCTACCGGGATGAAATCCTCAGAGCACTGTCAGACCTTACGTTGGTGCAGTGGGTCCTGGGTGCCAGCTGCTGCAGGATAATTACTAGCCATATAGGGCCAAAGTGTGTAGGCAGTTCCTGGATGGTGAAGGCATTGATGCCAGCGACGGGCCCTCACATTTCCCTGAATCCAGTTGAGACGCTCTGGAACATTCTGTCTAAACGCAGCCAAAGTAGCGCCACAGACCATCCAGGAGTCAACTCATACCCTAATATAGGTCTGGGAGGAGATCTCCTAGGACAACATCCGCCATCTCATCAGGAGCATGCTTAGACATTGTTGGGAGTGCATACAGACACTTAGGGCCCATAGACACTACTGAGTCACATTATGAGTTGCTGTGATGAAATTCACTCAATTTGGAACTGCCTACAATTTGAATTTTTTTACTTAGATTTTTGGGGTGATTGTAATCATCAACATATTAAACACAAAACAACCTGATCCGGAACCTACCAACCTGTCAGGACTGATTGGAGGGCTTGAGTATACATGATGGGTGAGTTTTGAGCTCCCTGTGGCAATACCATCCATGTATACTGTTTACCCTTCAATGCAAAAATATATTGACATGTCACATGGATCGGGACACTGAAAAATGCATTTGCAAGGTCAATCACAGTATAACACGATGCCACCGGAGGGACCTGTGACAACAAGGTATGTGGGTTCGGAAAAATTGGAGTCTGCAGGACAGTAACCTTTTTGACTTCCCGTAAGTCATGCGCCATCCCATAGGTCACAGGCTGGCCATTTACTGCTTTCTTTTTGACCGGAAACAGGGGCTTGTTTGCGGGAGAATTAGTCACCACCAGGACCCCCATTTGAACATACTGGTCAATCTGAATGACCACAGATTGTTCTTGTGCATGACTCAAGGGATACTGACGGACTCGGGTGGTGTACATCCTAGTTTTAAATGTACCATGAAAGGAGTGACATCTAATCTTTTGTAAACATAGAATTTGTATTATGACATGATTAAAACATATATAATATATATAGTAAGCAGTTAAAAAGTGAAGGAGAGTGACAGAAAAAGTGCCATCCTGGTGCTGCACACATGTCAAAAAAGTAACAAGTGTATCCAAATGTAGTATAATTGCCAAATATTTAGATATATCATAAATTGTACATATAGGGGATATACAAGATGAGTCTCAATAACATTGGCTGTATGGCTAAGGGATTAGGAACCACATGCATGTGCTAAAGTGTATAAACTTGCATTAATGTCATCACAGTGATGACCAAGTATAAGGAATCACCTATATCCAATGCCAGTAGGGCCAAAACAGAGACTCACCTAATAGTGACAGTGCGCTGTACCAACCAGGATGGCGCTACCCCGAAGCGCGTTTCAGCGTGCCTTCGTCCAGGGGTAACGCCATCACTGTGAATCACATATTTAAATGCCTCTCCCACCAATCGGATGTTAGAGAATAATTATACTTATCCCCACCTGTGTGTGTATCGGCGCGCAGAGCCCCAGTCAGACCGCACCGAGCTCTCGTCCCGGCCAGCATCCCGCCACCACGCCCACAAGCACATGATATAGTCATGTGATGGGACGGCCTCGGCATAAGGACGCACAGGCAAGAGGTGCCGAGCGTGGCGCCTTGCACCGCTCGCCCACGTCACAGCTGAGGAAAAGAAACAACATTAACTAGTTAGTGATAAAATCACACTCCCTGGCTACTTGCATCAACGTATGTGAGGACATTTCAAGAAAAACATGTAATTGTGAGATGTATTATGATATTCACAAAAAAATTACACAAACCGGATTCCAAAAAAGTTGGGACACTATACAAATCGTGAATAAAAACTGAATGCAATGATGTGGAGGTGCCAACTTCTAATATTTTATTCAGAATAGAACATAAATCACGGAACAAAAGTTTAAACTGAGAAAATGTACAATTTTAAGGGAAAAATATGTTGAATCAGAATTTCATGGTGTCAACAAATCCCCAAAAAGTTGGGACAAGGCCATTTTCACCACTGTGTGGCATCTCCCCTTCTTCTTACAATACACAGACGTCTGGGGACCGAGGAGACCAGTTTCTCAAGTTTAGAAATAGGAATGCTCTCCCATTCTTGTCTTATACAGGCCTCTAACTGTTCAATCGTCTTGGGCCTTCTTTGTTGCACCTTCCTCTTTATGATGCGCCAAATGTTCTCTATAGGTGAAAGATCTGGACTGCAGACTGGCCATTTCAGTACCCGGATCCTTCTCCTACGCAGCCATGATGTTGTGATTGATGCAGAATGTGGTCTGGCATTATCTTGTTGAAAAATGCAGGGTCTTCCCTGAAAGAGATGACATCTGGATGGGTGCAGATGTTGTTCTAGAACCTGAATATATTTTTCTGCATTGATGGTGCCTTTTCAGACATGCAAGCTGCCCATGCCACACGCACTCATGCAACCCCATACCATCAGAGATGCAGGCTTCTGAACTGAGCGTTGATAACAACTTGGGTTGTCCTTGTCCTCTTTGGTCCGGATGACATGGCGTCCCAGATTTCCAAAAAGAACTTTGAATCGTGACTCGTCTGACCACAGAACAGTCTTCCATTTTGCCACACTCCATTTTAAATGATCCCTGGTCCAGTGAAAACGCCTGAGCTTGTGGATCTTGCTTAGAAATGGCTTCTTCTTTGCACTGTAGAGTTTCAGCTGGCAACGGCGGATGGCACGGTGGATTGTGTTCATTGACAATGGTTTTTGGAAGTATTCCTGAGCCCATTCTGTGATTTCCTTTACAGTAGCATTCCTGTTTGTGGTGCAGTGTCGTTTAAGGGCCCGGAGATCCAGTATGGTTTTACGGCCTTGACCCTTACGCACAGAGATTGTTCCAGATTATCTGAATCTTCGGATGATGTTATGCACAGTTGATGATGATAGATGCAAAGTCTCTGCAATTTTTCGCTGGGTAACACCTTTCTGATATTGCTCCACTATCTTTCTGCGCAACATTGTGGGAATTGGTGATCCTCTACCCATCTTGGCTTCTGAGAGACACTGCCACTCTGAGAAGCTCTTTTTATACCCAATCATGTTGCCAATTGACCTAATTAGTGTTAATTGGTCTTCCAGCTCTTCGTTATGCTCAAATTTACTTTTTCCAGCCTCTTATTGCTACTTTTCACAACTTTTTCGGGATTTGTTGACGCCGTGAAAATTTGAATCAACGTATTTTTCCTTTAAAATGATACATTTACTCGGATTAAACGTTTGATCTGTCATCTACGTTCTATTACAAATACAATATTGACATTTGCCATCTCCACATCATTGTATTCAGTTTTTATTCACAATTTGTTTATCGTCCCAACTTTTTGGGAATCCGGTTTGTAATAACAAAAAATATAATAGCTAATCCCCTTTTGAACAATAAATGATTATAAATACTGGTTATAAATTAAACACATGAAATCTATAGCAATACATAATTGTGATGATACCAAAAAAGGTGATAATAAATATGAATAAATAAAAAGAAACATTTAATTAATGGACAAAAAACAAACAAAGAAAAAGAGGGGAGAGACAAGAAAGGGGAGAAGGGAAGGGGGGGGAGAGCAAAGAATGCAAAATGTGTAGAGTCATATATACACACTCACCTAAAGAATTATTAGGAACACCTGTTCTATTTCTCATTAATGCGATTATGTAGTCAACCAATCACATGGCAGTTGCTTCAATGCATGTAGGGTTGTGGTCCTGGTCAAGATAATCTCCTGAACTCCAAACTGAATGTTAGAATGGGAAAGAAAGGTGATTTGAGCAATTTTGAGTGTGGCATGGTTGTTGGTGCCAGACGGGCCGGTCTGAGTATTTCACAATCTGCTCAGTTACTGGGATTTTCACGCACAACAATTTCTAGGGTTTACAAAGAATGGTGTGAAAAGGGAAAAACATCCAGTATGCGGCAGTCCTGTGGGTGAAAATGCCTTGTTGATGCTAGAGGTCAGAGGAGAATGGGCCGACTGATTTAAGCTGATAGAAGAGTAACGTTGACTGAAATAACCACTCGTTACAACCGAGGTATGCACCAAAGCATTTGTGAAGCCACAACACGCACAACCTTGAGGCGGATGGGCTACAACAGCAGAAGACCCCACCGGTTACCACTCATCTCCACTACAAATAGGAAAAAGAGGCTACAATTTGCACGAGCTCACCAAAATTGGACTGTTGAAGACTGGAAAAATGTTACCTGGTCTGATGAGTCTCGATTTCTGTTGAGACATTCAAATGGTAGAGTCCGAATTTGGCGTAAACAGAATGAGAACATGTATCCATCATGCCTTATTACCACTGTGCAGGCTGGTGGTGGTGGTGTAATGGTCGTTTTCTGGGCACACTTTAGGCCCCTTAGTGCCAATTGGCCATCGTTTAAATGCCACGGGCTACCTAAGCATTGTTTCTGACCATGTCCATCCCTTCATGACCACCATGCACCCATCCTCTGATGGCTACTTCCAGCAGGATAATGCACCATGTCACAAAGCTCGAATAATTTCAAATTGGTTTCTTGAACATGACAATGAGTTCACTGTACTAAAATGGCCCCCACAGTCACCAGATCTCAACCCAATAGAGCATCTTTGGGATGTGGTGGAGCGGGAGCTTCGTGCCCTGGATGTGCATCCCACAAATCTCCATCAACTGCAAGATGCTATCCTATCAATATGGGCCAACATTTCTAAAGAATGCTATCAGCACCTTGTTAAATCAATGCCACGTAGAATAAAGGCAGTTCTGAAGGCAAAGGGGGGTCCAACACCGTATTAGTATGGTGTTCCTAATAATTCTTTAGGTGAGTGTATGTGAAAGTGGATATTTGCAAAATTAGGAAAAACATCCCTGATTATAAAGTACAAATTAAATACATGAATTCCACAATGATGCATAATTATGAATAAATACCCAGATGAAATTAATGATAAAATGTGAAGGGATACACAGGTCAAAAATATATAATTCATAAGTATAGAGAGAGGAATGAAGGGGAGGAGTAAAGGATGGGGGAAAGGAAAAAGAGAGGAGGGAAGGAGAGAAGGGAGGGAAGAAGGAGAAAAAAGGGGGAAGGGAAAAGATATGAAATACAATCAAGTACAAATAGATGTGTAACATAACACATTTACATATTATTTAAGGGTTGTGCGTAGAAGGTGTACATGGTGTTGAGAAATAAAATTGTAATGTGCAAATAAGTGATACCTTCTGAAAAGCCTGGTTAACATGCATGCTAAATAAAGTGATGAATATGTAAAATGAAAACATGGGTGTAAGCCATGATAACCACAGTGAGAAAATTGATAAATATATAAAAATATATAAAAGGAAAGAAAAGTGGAAAAGTGTTGAGTGATGAGTTCTTGTTATCCCAAAATATGAAAATGTCCAGTCCGAGGAAAGGGTGAGGATTCAAAAGAAAGAAAAAGTCCACACTGCGCAGAACGCCAAATTGGTCAATAAATAAATATCACATCCTATGAGGGAGAGAGAAAACATATTAAATAACTGGAGATTCACAGTCGTGGCCCCAGCAATAAAAAGAAAGACGAGAAACCTAAATTTTTATTTAGACCCCTGGGACGTAAAGTTCCAAGACTCCAAATCCACCGGCTCTCCTTTTGAGCTAGCCTTTTGGATACATTGCCTGCACGTAAATTAACTTGGACACAGTCTATCCCTCTTACCTTTAAGAATCTTGGATTGCATGAATGAAATTCTTTAAAATGTCTAGCAATTGGTTTTAATATTTCGTTCCCATTTGTTTTTCTCCTCAAGTTACTCAAAACTGATTTTACAAACTTTGTTAACCCTTTAGGCGTTCCACAAGAATTAAAGGAAAATGGAGATGAAATTTCTAAATTTCACTTTTTGGGCAGATTTTCTATTTTATTAAAAAATTTTCTTCAACACATTGAGGGTTAACAGCCAAACAAAACTCAATATTTATTACCCTGATTCTGCGGTTTACAGAAACACCCCACATGTGGTCGTAAACTGATGTAAGGGCACACGGCAGGGCACAAAAGGAGAAGAACTCCACATTGTTTTTGGAAGGCAGATTTTGCTGGACTGGTTTTAGATGCCATGTCCCATTTAAAGCCCCCCTGATGCACCCCTACAGTAGAAACTCCCAAAAAGTGACCCTATTTTGGAAACTAGGGGATAAGGTGACAGTTTTATTTGTACTATTTTGGGGTACATATGATTTTTAATTGCTCTATATTGCGTTTTTTGTGAGGCAAGGTAACAAAAAAATTGCTGTTTTGGCACCTTTTTGTCATCTTTAATTTTTTACAAGATTCATTCGACAGGGTAGATCGTGTGCTATTTTTATAGAGCAGGTTGTTACGGACGCAGTGATATCAAATGTCACCTTTTGTGTTTGTTTCAGTTTTAAATAAGGCATTTTTTTTTTAGAAATTATGTTTTTGTGTGTATTTTCTGAACGTCATTTGTTTTTTATTTTTCTACCAATCGTCTTGTGCAGGGGCTAGTTTTTTGCAGAAAGAGTTGAGGTTTTTATTGGTACCATTTTTGGGTACATATGATTTTTTGATCATTCATTATTACACTTTATGGGGCAAGGTAACAAAAAAAGGGCTCTTTCACACTTGCGTTCTTTTCTTCCGGCATAGAGTTCCGTCGTCGGGGCTCTATGCCGGAAGAATCCTGATCAGTTTTATCCTAATGCATTCTGAATGGAGTGAAATCCGTTCAGGATGCATCAGGATGTCTTCAGTTCCGGAACGGAACGTTTTTTGGCCGGAGAAAATACCGCAGCATGCTGCGCTTTTTGCTCCGGCCAAAAATCCCGAAGACTTGTCGCAAGGCCGGATCCGGAATGAATGCCCATTGAAAGGCATTGATCCGGATCCGGCCTTAAGCTAAACGTCGTTTCGGCGCATTGCCGGATCCGACGTTTAGCTTTTTCTGAATGGTTGCCATGGCTGCCGGGACGCTAAAGTCCAGGCAGCCATGGTAAAGTGTAGTGGGGAGCGGGGGAGCAGCATACTTACTGTCCGTGCGGCTCCCGGGGCGCTCCAGAGTGACGTCAGGGCGCCCCAGGCGCATGGATGACATGATCGCATGGCACGTCATCAATGCACATGGGGCGCTCTGACGTCATTCTGGAGCACCCTGGGAGCCGCGCGGACTCTAAGTATACCGCTCCACCGATCCCCACTACTACTATGGCAACCAGGACTTTAATAGCGTCCTGGCTGCCATAGTAACACTGAAAGCATTTTGAAGACGGATCCGTCTTCAAATGCTTTCAGTACACTTGCGTTTTTCCGGATCCGGCGTGTAATTCCGGCAAGTGGAGTACACGCCGGATCCGGACAACGCAAGTGTGAAAGAGGCCTTAGTCATGTGACAGTTTTATAGAGCAGATTGTTACGGACGGGGCAATACCCAATATGTATACTTTTTCTTATTTATTTTTTACACAATAATAGCATTTCTGAAACACAAAAAATTATACTATTACCATAGTCTGAGAGCCATAGCCTTTTTTTTTTTGGGCGATTGTCTTAAATAGGGGCTCATTTTTTGCGGGATGAGGTAACGGTTTGATTGGTACTATTTTGGGGTGTACAGGGAGTGCAGAATTATTAGGCAAGTTGTATTTTTGAGGATTAATTTTATTATTGAACAACAACCATGTTCTCAATGAACCCAAAAAACTCATTAATATCAAAGCTGAATATTTTTGGAAGTAGTTTTTAGTTTGTTTTTAGTTTTAGCTATTTTAGGGGGATATCTGTGTGTGCAGGTGACTATTACTGTACATAATTATTAGGCAACTTAACAAAAAACAAATATATACCCATTTCAATTATTTATTTTTACCAGTGAAACCAATATAACATCTCAACATTCACAAATATACGTTTCTGACATTCAAAAACAAAACAAAAACAAATCAGTGACCAATATAGCCACCTTTCTTTGCAAGGACACTCAAAAGCCTGCCATCCATGGATTCTGTCAGTGTTTTGATCTGTTCACCATCAACATTGCGTGCAGCAGCAACCACAGCCTCCCAGACACTGTTCAGAGAGGTGTACTGTTTTCCCTCCTTGTAAATCTCATATTTGATGATGGACCACAGGTTCTCAATGGGGTTCAGATCAGGTGAACAAGGAGGCCATGTCATTAGATTTTCTTCTTTTATACCCTTTCTTGCCAGCCACGTTGTGGAGTACTTGGACGCGTGTGATGGAGCATTGTCCTGCATGAAAATCATGTTTTTCTTACCTTGCAGACTTCTTCCTGTACCACTGCTTGAAGAAGGTGTCTTCCAGAAACTGGCAGTAGGACTGGGAGTTGAGCTTGACTCCATCCTCAACCCAAAAAGGCCCCACAAGCTCATCTTTGATGATACCAGCCCAAACCAGTACTCCACCTCCACCTTGCTGGCGTCTGAGTCGGACTGGAGCTCTCTGCCCTTTACCAATCCAGCCACGGGGCCATCCATCTGGCCCATCAAGACTCACTCTCATTTCATCAGTCCATAAAACCTTAGAAAAATCAGTCTTGAGATATTTCTTGGCCCAGTCTTGACGTTTCAGCTTGTGTATCTTGTTCAGTGGTGGTCGTCTTTCAGCCTTTCTTACCTTGGCCATGTCTCTGAGTATTGCACACCTTGTGCTTTTGGGCACTCCAGTGATGTTGCAGCTCTGAAATATGGCCAAACTGGTGGCAAGTGGCATCTTGGCAGCTGCACGCTTGACTTTTCTCAGTTCATGGGCAGTTATTTTGCGCCTTGGTTTTTCCACACGCTTCTTGCGACCCTGTTGACTATTTTGAATGAAACGCTTGATTGTTCGATGATCACGCTTCAGAAGCTTTGCAATTTTAAGAGTGCTGCATCCCTCTGCAAGATATCTCACTATTTTTGACTTTTCTGAGCCTGTCAAGTCCTTCTTTTGACCCATTTTGCCAAAGGAAAGGAAGTTGCCAAATAATTACGCACACCTGATATAGGGTGTTGATGTTATTAGACCACACCCCTTCTCATTACAGAGATGCACATCACCTAATATGCTTAATTGGTAGTAGGCTTTCGAGCCTATACAGCTTGGAGTAAGATAACATGCATAAAGAAGATGATGTGGTCAAAATACTCATTTGCCTAATTATTCTGCACGTAGTGTATACGCCTTTTTGTTCGCTTGGTGTTGCACTTTTTGTGATGTAAGGTGACAAAAATGGCTTTTTTTTTACACAGTTTATTTTTTATGGTGTTTATTGGACGGGGTTGATCATGTGATATATTTATAGAGATTGTTGTTACGGACGCGGTGATACCTAATATGTGTGGTTTTTGTTTTGTTTTTTAAAAAAATTTATAGGAAAAGGCAATTTTTTTAATTTACATTTTTATTTATTTATTTTTACTTTTATTATTTTAAATTTTTATAAATTTCAAATTTTCAATTTTTTTTTATCAGTTCCCTCTTGGATCTTGAAGATCCAGTGGGGCTGATGGTTGTATTATACTTTGCAATGCTCTTGCATTGAAAAGTATAATACTACCAGATTTCCTGTAGGTGGCAACACTGGACGCCTTTGCAAAGCGTCCAGTTGCCATGGCAACCATCGGGCGCTGCAATCGCAGCGCAGCAGCCCCGATGGTTGAGAGAGGGAGCCCCCTCCCTCTATTAACCCCATGGATGCTGCGGCATCTATGGGGTTACAGCAGAGTGTCAGCATAGAGCTGACACTCGCTGCTGATGGCGGCGGCTCAGGAATGGAGGGGGGATATGGCCAGCATTCAGAAAGAACAAAATCGGGGCAGGATGAATGTATTGGGGGGGAAGGGGCGGACCACATCAGGGGCATGCTACATGGATGGGGGGGCGGGGACCGATGGCAGAGGCAGGGCTTACCCTGGTGGTGTGGGGGTTGGAGGCGCACAGGAAGGGGGCACAGATCGGGGGCTTCAGGACACATTACCTGATTTCAGGCTCTGATCAGCGCAGATCAGAGCCTGAAACCGGCATTTTAACACTGCCGCTATCTGATTGGTTAGTCTGCACAGACTAACCAATCGGATTGATTGCCGGCAGGGGACCAGGACCACTCTGATTGGTCCCTTGCCGGCATTACTAGACTGTATGCTGTCCGTGACAGCACCAGGGCAGAAGCTTTAATCCAAGCGCTTTACAGCGCTTGGATTAAAGAACTGCTATGACGTCTATACACGTGGTAGCTGCATCAGGCATGTGCAGCTATCACGTATATAGACGGATTGCGGTCGTGAAGGGGTTAAAGGACCTTTGCCCATAAAAATCCACAAAGACACCTGCCCGCTCCATATTATGGCATGTGACCATCTGCCGCAAGGTCTAAAGCTAGTTTTTGGTATACCTTGTCCAGCAAAAAGTTGGGGAGGTAATGGTTGAAGATAACTCTTGACTAAATTATCACGTAGTGCATTTGCTCTACGGGCCATGTTTAAAGGTCGTGTGGATAGAAGTTTCTCTAAAATAGGATCTGTCAATAATATAGGCCAATGTTCAACCAAGAGTTTCCTCATTTCCTCCCAACGAGAATGGTATGTACTTACAAACCTGATTTTATTATCGGATACTTTGTCCCTTTCTGGTTGTAATAAATCTACTTGTTTCTGTGTTTTTGCTCTCCAATATGCCTTCTTAATAGATGGCTGTAGCCTCTTCTGAGAAAGCGATCCTTCAAGTCATTGGCTTGTTTTTCAAAAGTCAAATCATCAGAACATATCCGACGGATGCGTAAAAATTGACCAACCAGAATGGCACTGATTGTTTTTCTGGGATGTAGAGAGGTTGCATGCAAATATGTGTTTACAGAAGTCTCCTTACGGTAAACATCCGTCCTAATGTGTCCCCCAGTATCTCTAATAACGGATACATCCAAGAAATCCACTCTCTGCTTATGAAACCTATAAGTAAGTTTAATGTTCCTAGAATTGTTGTTTAATAACTGGAAGAACTCATGTAATTGTCCCTCAGTTCCCTGCCAGATCAAGAAGATGTCTTCAATGTAACGCGCCCAAAGAGTGTCGTGGTCCATGTTGACGTGTCTGTCTGACAGGAAAAGGTCCCTCTCCCACAGCCCCAGGAACAAATTTGCATACGAGGGCGCACAAGCCGTCCCCATAGCAGTCCCCTGTAGCTGCAGGAAGAAGGACCCATTGAAGGAAAATAAATTCCTAGTGAAAACAAAATTTAGAAGCTGTAACAGAAAAGAAGCAAATTCCCTTGACATATTGCTGGTAGAAAGAAAAAATTCCACTGCCTACAGACCATCAGAGTGTTGAATACTCGTATAGAGAGACTTTACATCACAAGTCACCATAAAGGTGTCCTCCTCTAGAACGATTTCCTGTATCTTTTGTAAAAAGATAAGATGTATCCCTAACATATGAGGGTAGGGTTTCGACAATTGGTTTTAAATGAAAATCCAATAGTTTACAGATATTTTCTACCATACTGTTACATCCAGATATAATAGGCCTACCTGGAGGTAGAGAGGCGTTCTTGTGAATTTTAGGTAACAGATACATGGTAGGGATAGAGGGTTTCTGGATGATGAGAGCTTCATATATCTGTTTGGAGATGATGTTCCTCTCCAATCCGTTATTCAGAATTTTCATCAATTCACCTCTAAAGGAAAGTAAGGGACTGAATGTTAGTTTTTGATATCACATTTTGTTCC
The DNA here is from genome assembly GCF_014858855.1 of Bufo gargarizans. Classification (NCBI taxonomy): domain Eukaryota; kingdom Metazoa; phylum Chordata; class Amphibia; order Anura; family Bufonidae; genus Bufo; species Bufo gargarizans. The sequence goes on along the minus strand of NC_058085.1, from coordinate 54,987,617 downwards.
TCAATTGTCTATATGCCTCCGCTAGGTACATATCGCGTGGCCATATCACTAGGTTACCCCCTTGTCAGCTGGTTTGTAGACCACCCGAAATGTTTCTCAATCTTTTCAAACTTTGTCACTGACCATCCCTGAGATTATCATGGTGGATAGATGTAGAAATTTTTTCAAAGTCTTTACTGACCATCTTCACAAACAGGTCTATTGCAGGACACAGCGACAAAGGGGGAAATTTCTAGGATCTTTTACGAATTTCTGGTAGCATATCATTTATAACAGGCCCCTCTTGTTCCAACAGCAGGTCTTCCAAAGTGCAGAGGGCCTGCTGTTCACTTTCAGAATTAAAAATGCCTGAGAAATCCTCTGACATGCCACCTCTTCATCATCAGGGATCGCCCAAATAAATGTAAATCCTTAATGGCTGTAAACTGATTAAAGCTGGAACTGGGTGCATATGATAAGCCCTTCTCCAACAATGAAATATCCGTGTCAGAAAATGGCTGGATAAATTAATTACCTTAGGTTCTTTCTCCAGATGTTTCGTGTTTGTAGCAGAATCTTGTTGTTGTTTTCTCCCGGGTCCATATCCATGATCCATCTTCCTCTTATTGCGAGTCAGGAGGGTGGAATGAGCCCCCTGTGGTTGGGGATCCCCCATGGGTGACAGGGAGGACACTGAAGAGGATCTAATTGTACCACACAGGATGTTTTGTCCGGGTCTAGGTGCAAAGCTAGAACCCGGGTTAAAACATCATCAGGGGTGTCAACATCTATATGTGTGGTACCATCCTCATTAAAGTGAATATGAGCCCCCAGTGCCTGCAGGACTTCAGTACCCAACAAATTGAATGGGATATTTTCTTTTTACTAACAACTGTCACCACTGTACTGTCTTTGATTTTAACTTCATAGGTATGGTCTCTGGGATGAAGACCACTTCCCCTGTGAACCCTGATGCGGGGACACACTGTACTTCTCTGCCATGGCTTAAAGGGATTCTGTCACCAGGTTTCACCCCCTCCAGATAAAAATATGGTTATGTTCAGGGAGCTTTAACCATTCCTAATGTGGTCTTATAAATGTAATCTGTAGGCTCATTTTGCTAAAAATACGCTATTACTAACCTGTCAGTCATAAAAATAAAGTGCCCAAGAGGATGTCAATAGCTCCAAGCTGCATCCCTCACCTGCTGCCGTTCGTGCCCAGCTCCGCCTCATAATCTTCTGTGACGCCTCCAGCTCTTCCTCTGTAACATCGCTTTGAAAGCCTCCTGCTCTCCCTCCCCCTTCTCCCTCCTCCCTCTGTAACATCGCAATGTTAGAGCAGCAGGAGGAGGGGGAGGGAGGGAGAGTAGGAGGCTTTCAAAGCGATGTTACAGAGGGAGGAGGGAGGAGGGAGAGCAGGAGTCTTTCAAAGCGATGTTACAGAGGAAGAGCTGGAGGCGTCACAGAAGATTATGAGGCGGAGCTGGGCACGAACGGCAGCAGGTGAGGGCTGCAGCTTGGAGCTATTGACATCCTCTTGGGCACTTTATTTTTATGACTGACAGGTTAGTAATAGCGTATTTTTAGCAAAATGAGCCTACAGATTACATTTATAAGACCACATTAGGAATGGTTAAAGCTCCCTGAACATAACCATATTTTTATCTGGAGGGGGTGAAACCTGGTGACAGAATCCCTTTAATATAATCAGGATTGATCACTGTCTTGGCTGCCCCCTGTCTACTAAGAAAGGAACCTGTTGGTTGCCCACCTGGACCGGTATCTCAATTTGGCAGCCCATGGCTGCTGCAATCATGGCGGATAAGGACACGGGGTTGCCAGCTTCCTATTGTGAGGTCACCGGACCAGGGGTGTGCACTGAACCCTGGTTCTGTGAGTGAACCTGTTGTCCTTGAGGAGGTAACCGGCAATTTCTGCATATGTGACCAGGTTTGCCACAATTGTAACATCTGAAGTTACCCCCTCTGTTTAGTCTGTCCTTGTTGACCAGACCATGGTCTCTGTTGTCCTTATTTATTTTTGAGGATTTGGTAGTGCACATGTCTAGTTCCAAACCCTTAGCATCAGCAACAAACTGAGGTAGTGCTGTCATCCTCCATTCAGGCTTACATGCCTTCCGTTTTGTCTGGAGGGCATGTCTCAGTCCCTCCATGAAAGCAGATGTCAGTAACTTCTGTCCCATAGGTCCAGTGGTATCCCAACCCATGTCTGTCCACACTGTCCATAGTCTAGGCTTAAATGCTACTACGTCTTCTTTAGTCTCCTGTATTATGTCTTTTAAACTACGGGCACTGTCATCTTCCTTTGTCCTGGCCCATCTACCAAAAATTCTGCAATATTCTATGACCGATGTGTCAGTTTTTTCTAGTCAGACCATGTGGACTGGTCAGTTTTTACCCTTTCAGACAGTAACTGTTCTTTTAGAGGGTTATATGATGATTCTCTCTTTTTTAAGGCCACTAAGTCATTTAAGTCAGCGCATGTCACCCTATATGTGGCTTGTATCTGTTATATATACGGTGGGCAGGCATAGGTCTTTTCAATGGGTCAGGAATAGAGTTGAGCGAACACCTGGATGTTCGGGTTCGAGAAGTTCGGCCGAACATCCCGGAAATGTTCGGGTTCGGGATCCGAACCCGATCCGAACTTCGTCCCGAACCCGAACCCCATTGAAGTCAATGGGGACCCGAACTTTTCGGCACTAAAAAGGCTGTAAAACAGCCCAGGAAAGAGCTAGAGGGCTGCAAAAGGCAGCAACATGTAGGTAAATCCCCTGCAAACAAATGTGGATAGGGAAATGAATTAAATTAAAAATTAAATAAATAAAAATTAACCAAAATCAATTGGAGAGAGGTTCCATAGCAGAGAATCTGGCTTCCCGTCACCCACCACTGGAACAGTCCATTCTCAGATATTTAGGCCCCGGCACCCAGGCAGAGGGAGAGAGGTCCCGTAACAGAGAATCTGTCTTCATGTCAGCAGAGAATTAGTCTGCATGTCATAGCAGAGAATGAGGCTTCACGTCAGCCACCACTGCAACAGTCCATTGGCATATATTTAGGCCCAGCACCCAGGCAGAGGAGGGAGGTCCCGTAACAGAGAATCTGTCTTCATGTCAGCAGAGAATTAGTCTGCATGTCATAGCAGAGAATGAGGCTTCACGTCAGCCACCACTGCAACAGTCCATTGGCATATATTTAGGCCCAGCACACACACAGGCAGAGGAGAGAGGTCCCGTAACAGAGAATCTGGCTTCATGTCAGCAGAGAATCAGTCTGCATGTCATAGCAGAGAATGAGGCTTCACGTCAGCCACCACTGCAACAGTCCATTGGCATATATTTAGGCCCAGCACACACACAGGCAGAGGAGAGAGGTCCCGTAACAGAGGATCTGGCTTCATGTCAGCAGAGAATCAGTCTGCATGTCATAGCAGAGAATCAGGCTTCACGTCAGCCACCACTGCAACAGTCCATTGTCATAAATTTAGGCCCAGCACCCAGGCAGAGGAGAGAGGTCCCGTAACAGACAATCTGGCTTCATGTCAGCAGAGAATTAGTCTGCATGTCATAGCAGAGAATGAGGCTTCACGTCAGCCACCACTGCAACAGTCCATTGGCATATATTTAGGCCTAGCACACAGGCAGAGGAGAGAGGTCCCGTAACAGACAATCTGGCTTCATGTCAGCAGAGAATCAGTCTGCATGTCATAGCAGAGAATGAGGCTTCACGTCACCCACCACTGCAACAGTCCATTGGCATATATTTAGGCCTAGCACACAGGCAGAGCAGAGAGGTCCCGTAACAGACAATCTGGCTTCATGACAGCAGAGAATCAGTCTGCATGTCATAGCAGAGAATGAGGCTTCACGTCACCCACCACTGCAACAGTCCATTGGCATATATTTAGGCCTAGCACACAGGCAGAGCAGAGAGGTCCCGTAACAGACGATCTGGCTTCATGTCAGCAGAGAATCAGTCTGCATGTCATAGCAGAGAATGAGGCTTCACGTCAGCCACCACTGCAACAGTCCATTGGCATATATTTAGGCCCAGCACCCAGGCAGAGGAGGGAGGTCCCGTAACAGAGAATCTGTCTTCATGTCAGCAGAGAATTAGTCTGCATGTCATAGCAGAGAATGAGGCTTCACGTCAGCCACCACTGCAACAGTCCATTGGCATATATTTAGGCCCAGCACACACACAGGCAGAGGAGAGAGGTCCCGTAACAGAGAATCTGTCTTCATGTCAGCAGAGAATTAGTCTTCATATCATAGCAGAGAATCAGGCTTCACGTCACCCACCACTGCAACAGTCCATTGGCATATATTTAGGCCCAGCACCCAGGCAGAGGAGGGAGGTCCCGTAACAGAGAATCTGTCTTCATGTCAGCAGAGAATTAGTCTGCATGTCATAGCAGAGAATGAGGCTTCACGTCAGCCACCACTGCAACAGTCCATTGGCATATATTTAGGCCTAGCACACAGGCAGAGGAGAGAGGTCCCGTAACAGACAATCTGGCTTCATGTCAGCAGAGAATCAGTCTGCATGTCATAGCAGAGAATCAGGCTTCACGTCAGCCACCACTGCAACAGTCCATTGGCATATATTTAGGCCTAGCACACAGGCAGAGGAGAGAGGTCCCGTAACAGACAATCTGGCTTCATGTCAGCAGAGAATCAGTCTGCATGTCATAGCAGAGAATGAGGCTTCACGTCAGCCACCACTGCAACAGTCCATTGTCATAAATTTAGGCCCAGCACCCAGGCAGAGGAGGGAGGTCCCGTAACAGACAATCTGGCTTCATGTCAGCAGAGAATTAGTCTGCATGTCATAGCAGAGAATCAGGCTTCATGTCAGCCACCACTGCAACAGTCCATTGGCATATATTTAGGCCTAGCACACAGGCAGAGGAGAGGTTCATTCAACTTTGGGTAGCATCGCAATATAATGGTAAAATGAAAATAAAAATAGGATTGAATGAGGAAGTGCCCTGGAGTCCAATAATATATGGTTATGGGGAGGTAGTTAATGTCTAATCTGGACAAGGGACGGACAGGTCCTGTGGGATCCATGCCTGGTTCATTTTTATGAACGTCAGCTTGTCCACATTGGCTGTAGACAGGCGGCTGCGTTTGTCTGTAATGACGCCCCCTGCCGTGCTGAATACACGTTCAGACAAAACGCTGGCTGCCGGGCAGGCCAGCACCTCCAAGGCATAAAAGGCTAGCTCTGGCCACGTGGACAATTTAGAGACCCAGAAGTTGAATGGGGCCGAACCATCAGTCAGTACGTGGAGGGGTGTGCACACGTACTGTTCCACCATGTTAGTGAAATGTTGCCTCCTGCTAACACGTTGCGTATCAGGTGGTGGTGCAGTTAGCTGTGGCGTGTTGACAAAAGTTTTCCACATCTCTGCCATGCTAACCCTGCCCTCAGAGGAGCTGGCCGTGACACAGCTGCCTTGGCGACCTCTTGCTCCTCCTCTGCCTTGGCCTTGGGCTTCCACTTGTTCCCCTGTGACATTTGGGAATGCTCTCAGTAGCGCGTCTACCAACGTGCGCTTGTACTCGCGCATCTTCCTATCACGCTCCAGTGCAGGAAGTAAGGTGGGCACATTGTCTTTGTAGCGTGGATCCAGCAGGGTGGCAACCCAGTAGTCCGCACAGGTTAAAATGTGGGCAACTCTGCTGTCGTTGCGCAGGCACTGCAGCATGTAGTCGCTCATGTGTGCCAGGCTGCCCAGGGGTAAGGACAAGCTGTCCTCTGTGGGAGGCGTATCGTCATCGTCCTGCCTTTCCCCCCAGCCACGCACCAGTGATGGACCCGAGCTGCGTTGGGTGCCACCCCGCTGTGACCATGCTTCATCCTCATCCTCCTCCACCTCCTCCTCCTCATCCTCGTCCTCCTCGTCCTCCAGTAGTGGGCCCTGGCTGGCCACATTTGTACCTGGCCTCTGCTGTTGCCAAAAACCTCCCTCTGAGTCACTTCGAAGAGACTGGCCTGAAAGTGCTAAAAATGACCCCTCTTCCTCCTCCTCCTCCTCCTCCTCCTGGGCCACCTCCTCTTCCATCATCGCCCTAAGTGTTTTCTCAAGGAGACATAGAAGTGGTATTGTAACGCTGATAACGGTGTCATCGCCACTGGCCATGTTGGTGGAGTACTCGAAACAGCGCAACAGGGCACACAGGTCTCGCATGGAGGCCCAGTCATTGGTGGTGAAGTGGTGCTGTTCTGTAGTGCGACTGACCCGTGCGTGCTGCAGCTGAAACTCCACTATGGCCTGCTGCTGCTCGCACAGTCTGTCCAGCATGTGCAAGGTGGAGTTCCACCTGGTGGGCACGTCGCATATGAGGCGGTGAGCGGGAAGGCCGAAGTTACGCTGTAGCGCAGACAGGCGAGCAGCAGCAGGATGTGAACGCCGGAAGCGCGAACAGACGGCCCGCACTTTATGCAGCAGCTCTGACATGTCGGGGTAGTTGTGAATGAACTTCTGCACCACCAAATTCAGCACATGCGCCAAGCAAGGGATGTGCGTCAAATTGGCTAGTCCCAGAGCTGCAACGAGATTTCGCCCATTATCACACACCACCAGGCCGGGCTTGAGGCTCACCGGCAGCAACCACTCGTCGGTCTGTTGTTCTATACCCCGCCACAACTCCTGTGCGGTGTGGGGCCTGTCCCCCAAACATATGAGTTTCAGAATGGCCTGCTGACGTTTACCCCGGGCTGTGCTGAAGTTGGTGGTGAAGGTGTGTGGCTGACTGGATGAGCAGGTGGAAGAAGAGGAGGAGGAAGCCGAGAAGGAGGAGGTGGCAACAGGAGGCAAAGAATGTTGCCCTGCGATCCTTGGCGGCGGAAGGACGTGCGCCAAACAGCTCTCCGCCTGGGGCCCAGCTGCCACTACATTTACCCAGTGTGCAGTTAGGGAGATATAGCGTCCCTGGCCGTGCTTACTGGTCCACGTATCTGTGGTTAGGTGGACCTTGCCACAGATGGTGTTGCGCAGTGCACACTTGATTTTATCGGATACTTGGTTGTGCAGGGAAGGCACGGCTCTCTTGGAGAAGTAGTGCCGGCTGGGAACAACATACTGTGGGACAGCAAGCGACATGAGCTGTTTGAAGCTGTCTGTGTCCACCAGCCTAAATGACAGCATTTCATAGGCCAGTAGTTTAGAAATGCTGGCATTCAGGGCCAGGGATCGAGGGTGGCTAGGTGGGAATTTACGCTTTCTATCAAATGTTTGTGAGATGGAGAGCTGAACGCTGGCGTGTGACATGGTTGAGACGCTTGGTGACGGAGGTGGTGGTGGTGGTGTTGGTGGTACATCCCCTGTTTGCTGGGCGGCAGGTGCCAACGTTCCTCCAGAGGCGGAGGAAGAGGCCGAGGCGGCAGCAGCAGAATAGGCCGAGGCGGCAGCAGCAGAAGAGGTAGCAGGGGGAGCCTGAGTGACTTCCTTGGTTTTAAGGTGTTTACTCCACTGCAGTTCATGCTTTGCATGCAGGTGCCTGGTCATGCAGGTTGTGCTCAGGTTCAGAACGTTAATGCCTCGCTTCAGGCTCTGATGGCACAGCGTGCAAACCACTCGGGTCTTGTCGTCAGCACATTGTTTGAAGAAGTGCCATGCCAGGGAACTCCTTGAAGCTGCCTTTGGGGTGCTCGGTCCCAGATGGCGGCGGTCAGTAGCAGGCGGAGTCTCTTGGCGGCGGGTGTTCTGCTTTTGCCCACTGCTCCCTCTTTTGCTACGCTGTTGGCTCGGTCTCACCACTGCCTCTTCCTCCGAACTGTGAAAGTCAGTGGCACGACCTTCATTCCATGTGGGGTCTAGGACCTCATCGTCCCCTGCATCGTCTTCCACCCAGTCTTGATCCCTGACCTCCTGTTCAGTCTGCACACTGCAGAAAGACGCAGCAGTTGGCACCTGTGTTTCGTCATCATCAGAGACATGCTGAGGTGGTATTCCCATGTCCTCATCATCAGGAAACATAAGTGGTTGTGCGTCAGTGCATTCTATGTCTTTCACCGCTGGGGAAGGGCTAGGTGGATGCCCTTGGGAAACCCTGCCAGCAGAGTCTTCAAACAGCATAAGAGACTGCTGCATAACTTGAGGCTGAGACAGTTTCCCTGGTATGCATGGGGGTGATGTGACAGACTGATGGGGTTGGTTTTCAGGCGCCATCTGTGCGCTTTCTGCAGAAGACTGGGTGGGAGATAATGTGAACGTGCTGGATCCACTGTCGGCCACCCAATTGACTAATGCCTGTACCTGCTCAGGCCTTACCATCCTTAGAACGGCATTGGGCCCCACCATATATCGCTGTAAATTCTGGCGGCTACTGGGACCTGAGGTAGTTGGTACACTAGGACGTGTGGATGTGGCAGAACGGCCACGTCCTCTCCCAGCACCAGAGGGTCCACTAACACCACCACGACCATGTCCACGTCCGCGTCCCTTACTAGATGTTTTTCTCATTGTTATGGTTCACCACAACAACAAATATATTATTTGGCCCAATGTATTGTATTCAAATTCAGCGGGATATAAATTTGAGGCCTAGTATTTAGGCGCTGGGTGACCGGTATGGATTTAGTGACAGACTTAGACTTGGAAATGCACAGAAGCGTGTGTGTGAAGTTATTCTGAATGACCCTATGTGCACCTTCAATATGATCTACCCTTTTAGGGATAGATTTCAAATAGCTCTGATATAGCAGAAACGACTAAATTATGAAATTGCTAAATTGGGAATTGTATTTCAACCCAGAACAAAAAATGTGCTTTGACGGACACTAAATAACTTTCCCAGCCACAACAGGACAGCGGTAACGAGAGATTTAGCGGGATATAAATTTGAGGCCTAGTATTTAGGCGCTGGGTGACAGGTATGGGTTTAGTGACAGAATTAGATTTGGAAATGCACAGTAGCGGGTGTGTGAAGTTATTCTGAATGACCCTATGTGCACCTTGAATATTATATACCCTTTTAGGGATAGATTTCAAATAGCTCTGATATAGCAGAAACCACTAAATTATGAAATTGCTAAATTGGGAATTGTATTTCAACCCAGAACAAGAAATGTGCTTGAACGGACACTAAATAACTCGCCCAGCTACAGCACTAAGGACAGATTTAGCGGGATATAAATTTGAGGCCTAGTATTTAGGCGCTGGGTGACAGGTATGGGTTTAGTGCCAGAATTAGACTTGGAAATACACAGTAGCGGGTGTGTGTGAAGTTATTCTGAATGACCCAATGTGCACCTTGAATATTATATACCCTTTTAGGGATAGATTTCAAATAGCTCTGATATAGCAGAAACCACTAAATCATGAAATTGCTAAATTGGGAATTGTATTTCAACCCAGAACAAGAAATGTGCTTGAACGGACACTAAATAACTCGCCCAGCTACAGCACTAAGGACAGATTTAGCGGGATATAAATTTGAGGCCTAGTATTTAGGCGCTGGGTGACAGGTATGGGTTTAGTGCCAGAATTAGACTGGGATATGGCCAAAAAATAAACAGACTATTGCTGGTTAAATGCACTTGGTGTGACAGCTTCACCCTGATGTAGGCTTTAGCCAAAAAACAACCACACCATTGAGGGTTAAATGCACTTGGTGACAGGCGCAGCTTGCCCCTGATTTTGTATATGGCCAAAAAATGAACAGACTATTGCTGGTTAAATGCACTTGGTGTGACAGCTTCACCCTGATGTAGGCTTTAGCCAAAAAACAACCACACCATTGAGGGTTAAATGCACTTGGTGACAGGCGCAGCTTGCCCCTGATTTTGTATATGGCCAAAAAATGAACAGACTATTGCTGGTTAAATGCACTTGGTGTGACAGCTTCACCCTGATGTAGGCTTTAGCCAAAAAACAACCACACCATTGAGGGTTAAATGCACTTGGTCGCAGCTTGTGCTGGCGCACCACAAGACACAAAATGGCCGCCGATCACCCCAGAAAAATGTGACTGACAAACGGTCTGTGCAGCCTAAAAACAGTGAGCAATTGAGGATCAGCAGCTCAATGATCCACAGCTGCAGATCGATCAGTTAATCAAGTCCTTTGGAGGAGTTAATCTGCCTAATCTCGCCCTACTGTCGCAGCCGCAACCTCTCCCTACGCTAATCAGAGCAGAGTGACGGGCGGCGCTATGTGACTCCAGCTTAAATAGAGGCTGGGTCACATGGTGCTCTGGCCAATCACAGCCATGCCAATAGTAGGCATGGCTGTGATGGCCTCTTGGGGCAAGTAGTATGACGCTTGTTGATTGGCTGCTTTGCAGCCTTTCAAAAAGCGCCAAGAAAGCGTCACAAAAGCGCGAAGAAAGCGACGAACACCGAACCCGAACCCGGACTTTTACGAAAATGTCCGGGTTCGGGTCCGTGCCACGGACACCCCAAAATTCGGTACGAACCCGAACTATACAGTTCGAGTTCGCTCATCCCTAGCGCTGGGTGACAGGTATGGGTTTAGTGCCAGAATTAGACTTGGAAATACACAGTAGCGGGTGTGTGTGAAGTTATTCTGAATGACCCAATGTGCACCTTGAATATTATATACCCTTTTAGGGATAGATTTCAAATAGCTCTGATATAGCAGAAACCACTAAATTATGAAATTGCTAAATTGGGAATTGTATTTCAACCCAGAACAAGAAATGTGCTTGAACGGACACTAAATAACTCGCCCAGCTACAGCACTAAGGACAGATTTAGCGGGATATAAATTTGAGGCCTAGTATTTAGGCGCTGGGTGACAGGTATGGGTTTAGTGCCAGAATTAGACTTGGAAATACACAGTAGCGGGTGTGTGTGAAGTTATTCTGAATGACCCAATGTGCACCTTGAATATTATATACCCTTTTAGGGATAGATTTCAAATAGCTCTGATATAGCAGAAACCACTAAATTATGAAATTGCTAAATTGGGAATTGTATTTCAACCCAGAACAAGAAATGTGCTTGAACGGACACTAAATAACTCGCCCAGCTACAGCACTAGGGACAGATTTAGCTGGATATAAATTTGAGGCCTAGTATTTAGGCGCTGCGTGACAGGTATGGGTTTAGTGACAGAATTAGACTTGGAAATACACAGTAGCGGGTGTGTGTGAAGTTATTCTGAATGACCCAATGTGCACCTTGAATATTATATACCCTTTTAGGGATAGATTTCAAATAGCTCTGATATAGCAGAAACCACTAAATTATGAAATTGCTAAATTGGGAATTGTATTTCAACCCAGAACAAGAAATGTGCTTGAACGGACACTAAATAACTCGCCCAGCTACAGCACTAGGGACAGATTTAGCTGGATATAAATTTGAGGCCTAGTATTTAGGCGCTGGGTGACCGGTATGGATTTAGTGACAGAATTAGACTGGGATATGGCCAAAAAATAAACAGACTATTGCTGGTTAAATGCACTTGGTGTGACAGCTTCACCCTGATGTAGGCTTTAGCCAAAAAACAACCACACCATTGAGGGTTAAATGCACTTGGTGACAGGCGCAGCTTGCCCCTGATTTAGTATATGGCCAAAAAATGAACAGACTATTGCTGGTTAAATGCACTTGGTGTGACAGCTTCACCCTGATGTAGGCTTTAGCCAAAAAACAACCACACCATTGAGGGTTAAATGCACTTGGTGACAGGCGCAGCTTGCCCCTGATTTTGTATATGGCCAAAAAGTGAACAGACTATTGCTGGTTAAATGCACTTGGTGTGACAGCTTCACCCTGATGTAGGCTTTAGCCAAAAAACAACCACACCATTGAGGGTTAAATGCACTTGGTCGCAGCTTGTGCTGGCGCACCACAAGACACAAAATGGCCGCCGATCACCCCAGAAAAATGTGACTGACAAACGGTCTGTGCAGCCTAAAAACAGTGAGCAATTGAGGATCAGCAGCTCAATGATCCACAGCTGCAGATCGATCAGTTAATCAAGTCCTTTGGAGGAGTTAATCTGCCTAATCTCGCCCTACTGTCGCAGCCGCAACCTCTCCCTACGCTAATCAGAGCAGAGTGACGGGCGGCGCTATGTGACTCCAGCTTAAATAGAGGCTGGGTCACATGGTGCTCTGGCCAATCACAGCCATGCCAATAGTAGGCATGGCTGTGATGGCCTCTTGGGGCAAGTAGTATGACGCTTGTTGATTGGCTGCTTTGCAGCCTTTCAAAAAGCGCCAAGAAAGCGTCACAAAAGCGCGAAGAAAGCGACGAACACCGAACCCGAACCCGGACTTTTACGAAAATGTCCGGGTTCGGGTCCGTGTCACGGACACCCCAAAATTCGGTACGAACCCGAACTATACAGTTCGAGTTCGCTCATCCCTAGTCAGGAATTCTACCTAAAAGTCCCATTTGGTCTTTAGGACTCCATGGGGAGCAAGACAATATGTGCTGTTGCACATATTGGACTTCACCACCGTGTGGTAGTGCGTGAGGGGCTTGATTGTCTCCCCTGTCTCCTGGTCCCCCTCCTCCATCCACTGGTGGAGGGACTTGTGGGGTGAATCCGGTACGCATGGTGACCAGATAGAGTCCTGTACGCAGTCTAGGTCGGAGCTCCCCACATGCTCTACAAGTTTCCGTCCAGTCAGGATTATGGTTTCCACACATTGTACATGTCTAGCCTGGTCTATCCATCGTCCCAGAATATGACGGTGGGGGAGCTGAAAGTGGCGGACATATTTTATTTTCTGTCTCACTGTCATTGTCATGTTTTACACTTGTGTCATAATACAAATTTCCTCCAAATGTTACATTTGGACATTTCTCATTCTTCACTTTCTCTGCTGTCCGACACCAACATTCCACAACCTCCTCACATTTCTGATCCTTTATCCAACCACTATGTGTTCTTTGGAACCTTTCCCAAACTTCAGAATCTAAGTTGCCATGTTTCATACCTGCCTTCTGTGTCTTTTTCCTGTCTTGCTTCCCTTCTGAATCTTCAACTATCTCTTTGGCTAATTTGTACCCCTCAGGTATACTCTGTGTATTGCCCATGTCTATGTGTTAAGAATTTCTCTACCAGACGTCTGAAATATCTACAGTTATTACTGTACAATCATCTAATCTGCTTCCTTATAGTGACTTCCCCATTAATCTCCTGTTAATGCAGTGCTTCTCAATTATTTTCTGTCATGCCCCCCTTAGGAAGAAGAAAACATTTCGCGCCCCCCGCGCGACTGTTAATAGTATGGTGGGATCTGTGGATGACGGACACTTATGGGGGGATCTGTGGATGACGGACACTTATGGTGGGATCTGTGGATGACGGACACTTATGGTGGGATCTGTGGATGACGGGCACTTATGGTGGGATCTGTGGATGACAGACACTTATGGTGGGATCTGTGGATGACAGACACTTATGGTGGGATCTGTGGATGACGGACACTTATGGTGGGATCTGTGGATGACGGACACTTATGGTGGGATCTGTGGATGACGGACACTTATGGTGGGATCTGTGGATGACGGACACTTATGGTGGGATCTGTGGATGACGGACACTTATGGTGGGATCTGTGGATGACAGACACTTATGGTGGGATCTGTGGATGACGGACACTTATGGTGGGATCTGTGGATGACGGACACTTATGGTGGGATCTGTGGATGACGGACACTTATGGGGGGAGATCTGTGGATGACGGACACTTATGGGGGGAGATCTGTGGATGACGGACACTTATGGGGGGAGATCTGTGGATGACGGACACTTATGGGGGGATCTGTGGATGACGGACACTTATGGGGGGATCTGTGGATGACGGACACTTATGGGGGGATCTGTGGATGACGGACACTTATGGGGGGATCTGTGGATGACGGACACTTATGGGGGGATCTGTGGATGACGGACACTTATGGGGGGATCTGTGGATGACGGACACTTATGGGGGGATCTGTGGATGACGGACACTTATGGGGGGGATCTGTGGATGACGGACACTTATGGGGGGGATCTGTGGATGACGGACACTTATGGGGGGGATCTGTGGATGACGGACACTTATGGGGGGGATCTGTGGATGACGGACACTTATGGGGGGGATCTGTGGATGACGGACATTTATGGGGGGGATCTGTGGATGACGGACACTTATGGTGGGATCTGTGGATGACGGACACTTATGGTGGGATCTGTGGATGACGGACACTTATGGGGGGGATCTGTGGATGACGGACACTTATGGGGGGGATCTGTGGATGACGGACACTTATGGGGGGGATCTGTGGATGACGGACACTTATGGGTGGGATCTGTGGATGACGGACACTTATGGTGGGATCTGTGGATGACGGACACTTATGGTGGGATCTGTGGATGACGGACACTTATGGTGGGATCTGTGGATGACGGACACTTATGGTGGGATCTGTGGATGACGGACACTTATGGTGGGATCTGTGGATGACGGACACTTATGGTGGGATCTGTGGATGACGGACACTTATGGTGGGATCTGTGGATGACGGACACTTATGGTGGGATCTGTGGATGACGGACACTTATGGTGGGATCTGTGGATGACGGACACTTATGGTGGGATCTGTGGATGACGGACACTTATGGTGGGATCTGTGGATGACGGACACTTATGGTGGGATCTGTGGATGACGGACACTTATGGTGGGATCTGTGGATGACGGACACTTATGGTGGGATCTGTGGATGACGGACACTTATGGTGGGATCTGTGGATGACGGACACTTATGGTGGGATCTGTGGATGACGGACACTTATGGTGGGATCTGTGGATGACGGACACTTATGGTGGGATCTGTGGATGACGGACACTTATGGTGGAATCTGTGGATGACGGACACTTATGGGGGATCTGTGAATGACGGACACTGTTATGGGGGGGATCTGTGGCTTGCACTGTTACGGGGGGATCTGTGGCTGGCACTGTTACAGGGGGGCGATCTGTGGATGGCACTGTTATATATGTGCCATCCACAGACCCCCCACCCCATAACAGTGCCATCCACAGTGCACCCCCAGCCCAAAACAGTGCCATCCACAGACCCCCACCCCTTAACTGTGCCATCCACAGATTCCGTGTGCCCCCCCCCCCCGCCGTTTAAAGTTATTAAACATGCCCCCCTCACTCCTAATAGTACCGTATATCTGAATTTCTTCTGTATAATGCCGGCAGGCGGGCCGGGCGGCCGGCGTGTCCCTCAGTGATGTCACTTGTCTGCGCCGCCTGCTTCATTCATAAAGCAGGCGGCGCAGGCACATGACATCAGTGAGTGACGCGCCGGCCGCCCGGCCTGCCTGCCGGCATTATACAGAGGAAATTCGGATATATGGTACTATTAGGAGTGAGGGGGGCATGTTTAATAACTTTTAATTCAATAATACATTTTATATTAGTATACCGGAGGGAGCGGTGGGGCGGGGCTATAGTACAGTGACCGCACCGCCCCACTGCTATTGCCGGCCCCCAGCTCCTCCTCCCAGTCCCTCCCCCGGCCCCCGCTCCGTACATCGCGTCCAGCGCCTGCGCCGGCCTCTGATCAGAGGAAGGGAGATGAGCGCTTCCACAATGGAAGCGCTCATCTCCCTGCCGCATATTACACTGCGAGCTGTCGGCCGCCCGGCGCCCAGCCCGCACACCCCAAAGGCCGTCCCTGAACGAGCCCCCCTT
Source organism: Bufo gargarizans (assembly GCF_014858855.1). Taxonomy (NCBI): domain Eukaryota; kingdom Metazoa; phylum Chordata; class Amphibia; order Anura; family Bufonidae; genus Bufo; species Bufo gargarizans. The sequence continues at coordinate 54,971,929 of NC_058085.1, read as the reverse complement.
TACGGAGCCTGGCGCCCCCCCTGGGGGGAGCGCCCCACTATTTGAGAAGCACTGTGTTAATGTATCAACTATATTACAGATAAGAAAACTTTATATTGTCTTAACACTTTCTCAGAGGACTCCACGGTTCACTATTTGCTCTACGGGCATTTTCTGTGATACGATACAAAATACGAACAACAACCAGTACTTAAATCGTTTTCCAAGACCAAGACCAATCAAATTCTATATCTCAGCATAAATAGGTTCTTACCATTTTAAAAGGCTTGACCTTCAGAGAAACTTCAATAGACCCACTGTCCCGGACCCAGGTGAAGACACAGGTATCTGAGTCCGAGTCTCCTCCTGTTGCGACTGGTATACTCCGCAGGGGCATAACTAAGCAGCTACTTGGTATTCACTAGAGCCCCTGATGGTGGGGATATGCTTGGGCCGTAGGGTATCTGCCAGGTGCTACTCCAGAGTAGTCCCCAAGTCAGTGGCAGCTGACCAGGGGGTCAGAGTGCTCGGTGCAAGCACCAAGGGGACGTATGAGGCCTGGAGGTATGAGTCAGGACAAGCGGCACTCAAGTGACGTCAGCAAACAAGATCCGAGGTCAGGGGCAGGCGGCAAACAGGCAAAGTCCATAAACGAAGTCCGAGGTCAGAGGCAGGCGGCAGAAAGCAAAGTCCAGGAGTACAATAGCAGGATTCGGTACACAGGAAGGCAGACAAGATAAACACCTTTGCACAGGGACTAGACAGGCTAGACACTGAGGTTGCTCAGGCAACTTCCTGTAGTAGGAAGTGCCTTTAAATATGGAAACATAGAATGTGTCGGCAGATAAGAACCATTAGGCCCATCTAGTCTGCCCAATATACTAAGTACTATGGATAGCCCCTGGCCCTATCTTATATGAAGGATGGCCTTATGCCTATCCCATGCATGCTTAAACTCCTTCACTGTATTTGCAGCTACCACTTCTGCAGGAAGGCTATTCCATGCATCCACTACTCTCTCAGTAAAGTAATACTTGATATTACTTTTAAACCTTTGCCCCGCTAATACCTGCTGCAATCCAGCCATAGGCTGCTGAGACAGAGAGTGTGTGTTGCCTCTTAGGTGAAGAGACACACACCCATGCAAGCTTCAACACTAATGCAAGTCTCCAGCAGGAAGGAAACTCTGGCATGGAACATATGTAGCAGAGTTAAGCAAGTTGCTGCCCATGTTTGTCAACAGGACGACAGGAGTAAAAAGAGGGAGTCCGCCGCCCGTGCCTGTGGTTAGGGGCAGCGGCGCTGGCACGGACTGCTGGCCTAACAGTACCCCCCTTACGCCCCCTCTCCTCAGGGTTGGTTCTGAACAAGAATTTTTTCAGAAGGAGAGGGGCATTGATGTTCTCTCTGGGTTCCCAAGATCTCTCCTCAGGACCAAACCCCTTCCAATCCACCAGAAACAGGGTCTTCCCTCTACTCTTCTTCATCCCCAGAATGGCCTTTACCTCGTAGACATTTTCATCACTGACCGCAACAGGAGCAGAGACTGGTTTCTTGAAAAAACGATTCAGGACGACAGGCTTCAGCAGGGAGACATGGAAGGAATTCGGTACCTGGAGGGAGGCTGGCAGCTTAAAGTATAACTGTCATATATATATTTTTTGGAGTATTGGATTGTGGTAATTAACCAGCTCAGGACCGCCGCACACAGGATTGCGTCCTGGCGGTGGCCCTGTTGTTCCTCCTAGATGCGCCGATGCGTCTTCTCACGAGACGCGAGATTTCGGGCAGAGACGGCCCGCACATGCGCAGTGCGGGCCGGGAATCGTTACATCAGAAGTTAGTCACCATCCTGCCAGTCAATGATCATTGCTGGCAGGCTGGTGACTTTTATATAAGGTGTTCAATGGCTTCTGTGCTCCTCTTCTGGTCCTTTTCGTCGGTTGGTCCCAGCAGAGGAGCACACATCACAGTGAGTACACCAAACACTACACTTAGCCCCCAGATCACCCCCCATCACCCCAATTAACCCCTTGATCACCCCTGTCAATCACTAGTGAAAGGGAAAAAAAGTGATCAGTGCAAACTGTCACTTTTTTTTCCCCACTAGTATTGACGGTTAGGTTTTAGGTTAGTTTAGGCCCCTTTGTTAGGTTGTTAGCGTCGGTTAGCGCCCAGCCCACCGCACCGCAGTCACTGATTCGCTGATTAGCGTATCGCTAATCAGCATTGGTACTTTTATAGTATCTGTAAGTGATCAGAACTGATCACAGTCAGATCTATAATAGTATTAGTGTCACCTTAGTTCGCCCTCCACCCAAAACACAGTGTTTGCCCGATCAGGCCTGATCGGTCGTCCACAAGTGCGTTCACCCACGCCCGCCCCGCCGCAGTGACAACATTTTTAAAAATTAAAAAAATCACAGGTAAGCAAAAAGGTTAATGTTCCAAAAGTTCAATAAAGTTTTTAGTTAATGTTCTGTTTCAAATGTTATCTAAAGTTAATGTTAATAAATGTATTGCGTTGCAGCCTGTTTTTTTTTTTTTACCTTCTAGGTGGACCAACCGATCGACCAGCTGCAGCACTGATGTGCATTCTGACAGAAGCATTGCGCTGCTGTCAGATTACACAAAAGTCGGTGTATGCAGCGCTGCAAGACGAGATTTCTCCTCTGTAGTAAAAAAGATACGTTTGCCGAGGCTTATGAGCTGAGGGGCGGTGTTCATATGCTTTGGCAATCACTTTGTATATAAAAAATAAAAAATTCCGGCAATGATTTATTCATCCACATTGTGAATGGAGAAATCGGGTTTGCCATGGCATACGAGCTAAGTGGGTATGGATGTTGGGCGAAGCTCCTATGTCCTGGCAGACGCCTTTCCCCTCCTTTTTTTTTCTGCACCTTTTTTTGGCAGAGATTTTTTCATCCACATTGATCGATGCGAATGAAGAAATCTGTGCCGTTCATTTTTTCTTTCAGCCCGGAGGCTGAACGGAAAAAAAAAATCTCATTACCCGTATGCTCAATATAAGGAGAATAGCAGAAACTCCTAATGCTGGCCATACATGTAATGATTGTGGAGACCCTCAAATGCCAGGGCAGTACAAACACCCCACAAATGACCCCATTTTGGAAAGAAGACACCCTAAGGTATTTGCTGAGGGGCATATTGAGTCCATGAAAGATTGAAATTTTTGTCCCAAGTTAGCGGAACGGGAGACTTTGAGAAAAAAATAATCAATTTCTGCTAAATTGTGTAAAAAAAGAATTCTATGGACTCGCCATGCCCCTCACGGAATACCTTGGGGTGTCTTCTTTCAAAAATGGGGTCACTTGTGGGGTATTTATACTACCCTGGCATTTTAGGCGCCCTTAAGCGTGAGAAGTAGTTTGGAATCCAAATGCGTAAAAAATGCCCTGTGAAATCCTAAAGGTGCTCTTTAGAATTTGGGCCCCTTTGCGCACCTAGGCTGCAAAAAATTGTCACACATGTGGTATCGCCGTACTCAGAAGAAGTAGGGAAATGTGTTTTGGGGTGTATTTTTACATATACCCATGCTGGGTGAGTAAAATTTTATTTTTTGTCGCAAGTTAGTGGAATATGAGACTTTATTTTATTTTATTTTTCTTACAATCATTTTCCGCTAACTTGTGAAAAAAAAAAAAAAAAATTCCAAGAACTCACTATACTCATCAGCGAATACCTTAGGGTGTCTACTTTCCGAAATGGTGTTTCTACTGTCTGGGCATTGTAGACCCTCAGGAAACATGACAGGTGCTCAGAAAGTCAGAGCTGCTTCAAAATGCGGAAATTAAATTTTTTTATACTATAGTTTGTAAACGCTATAACTTTTGCGCAAACCAATAAATATACACCTATTGCATATTTTTTTTATAAAAGACATGTAGAACAATAAATTTGGAGAAAAAATTATATAGAAATGTAGTTTTATTTGAAAAAATTTACAACTGAAAGTGAAAAAAAAATGTCATTTTTTTGCAAAAATTTTGGTCAATTTTGATTAATAACAAAAAAGTAAAAATGTCAGCAGCAATGAAATACCACCAAATGAAAGCTCTATTAGTGAGAAGAAAAGGAGGTAAAATTAATTTGGGTGGTAAGTTGTATGAGCAATAAACCGTGAAAGTAGTGTAGTGCAGAATTGTAAAAAGTGGTCTGGTCATTAAGCGGGTTTAAGCTAGGGGAGCTGAGGTGGTTAATATCTCCTTGGCGGCACTATTTCAACTTTTCACTGTGTATTCAATTACCCCTTAATTCCACAGTTTTGTTCCCTGTACGGCCTACTTTTACCTCTGCTTAAAATAGGGTTGCTAGGCATGGTCCGTCTATGTGTTGAAGGACGGAGGACGCAGAAGCAGGCTGCGTGCAAGGTCAGATTACTGAGAGCCAGGGACTGTAAGTAAATGATTAAAGACAGGTCCTCCCCAGCAGCTGATAACAGTGCCTGGGCTGTGTGCACTTCTCCCCGTCCCTGCATTTGGCAGACACTCCCTCACTCAGCAGAGCTGGAGAAGTAGAGTTGAACCAGCGCAGACCAGGGAAGGGAGATCTGCCATCTGCTCAGTGTATAAATGAAAGCTACATGTGGTAAGAGGACCCCTTTGTGCTGCAGGAGATTAACCCTTTAGGGGGGAAGGTCTCTGGTTACTGACACTTTTGGGGGGCTATTGTTACTGGCTAGTGAGGGCAGGCGGGATTAGCCTCAGGGTAAGGGCAGTGGCGGCCATCTTAACTGAATAGTGAAATTGCAGTTTTATGCAGACTGGTTGCTAAGGGCTGAATCTTATTAAATATGGGGTAAGTCAGTCTAATAGTAACTGATTCTGGAATATCATGTTATTAGTAACTACATATATGAAAATTTAAATTAGGGTCTAAGTGTGACAGTTATCCTTTAAGTTTGTAGGAAACATCATTGAATTATTTGAGAATCTCAAATGGACCAATGAAGCGTGGACCCAATTTGTACGAGGGTATTTTGAGCTGGATGTATTGTGAGGAGAGCCACACTTTATCACCAGGACGGAACTTAGGAGAATCTCTAAGTTTTTTATCTGCAGACTCCTTCATGCGCACAGAAGCCTCTTTCAGAGCTCCCTTTTTTGAGAATTCTCTTGAGGTAGCATCTGCAGCAGGGATACCGGAAGAAGACGACACCAGGAGTGGGATATTCGGCTGTTGGCCAAAAACAGTAAAAAAAAAAAAAAATTGCGATTTCTTGGAGGACTCACTGTCATGATTGTTGTATGAAAACTCAGCCCAATGCAATAGTTTGGCCCAGTTGTCGTGATGACTGTTAGTGAAGTGGCGCAAAAAGTTAGTCAGAATTTGGTTAACACGTTCCACCTGACCGTTGGACTGAGGGTGATACAATGACGAGAAGTCCAGAGATACATTTAATAGCTTGCAGAGATCTCTCCAGAATTTTTATGTGAACTGTATACCCCTATCGGACACAACACGGAGGGGAAAATCATGGAGGCGAAAAATGTGTTCAATAAAAAAAATAAAAAGGAAGACCAGGCAGAGGGACAAAGTGAGTCATTTTGGAAAAACAATCCACCCCTACTCAGATCACAGAACTCCCAGAGGACAAGGGTAGATCAGTGATGAAGTCCATGGCAATCTTTTGCCAAGGAGCCTCCCAAACAGGTAGAGGAAGCAAGAGGCCCGCAGGACGTTGCTTGGAGGTTTTATACTGTGTGCATGACAGACAGGCAGCTACAAACTCTTGAATGTCTTGCCGCATGGATGGCCACCAGTACCGTTGAGCAATGAATTTGAAAGTCTTTCGTTGTCCGGCATGACCTGCAATTTTAGAGGAATGACCCCCAGACTAGAACTTGCTTCCTGAGGTTCTGTGCCACAAAAGTCTTTCCGGGCGGAATCTCAGACAACTTGACAGGACAAACAGCAATTTTTGCTGGATCAATAATGTGTTGAGGCTCCTCCTCTCGATCATTAGCCTCAAAGGACCACGAGAGAGCATCTGCTTTGATATTATTCTGTGCAGCATGGAAATGAAGAAAAAAAAAAATCTAAATGAGCAAAGAATAAGGACCACCTGGCTTGACGAGGATTCAGTCTTTGTGCGGACTGCAAATAGGTTAGATTTTTGTGGTCAGTATAAATCACTACAGGATGAGACGCTCCCTCTAGAAGGTAACGCCATTCTTCCAGTGCCATTTTGATGGCCAAAAGCTCCCTATCCCCTAAGGAATAGTAGCGCTCAGGAGCAGAGAAGGCCCTGGAGAAGAAACCACAGGTTACCATCTTACCCTACTCCAAGAAACGATGCATCCACCTCCAGGTAGAATTGCTTGTTAGCATCAGGGCGATGGAGAGCCGGAGCAGTAGAAAAGGCTTGCTTCAAGGCTTGAAATGCCGATTCAGCCTCAGCTGTCCAATTCTTAGGATTTGCTCCCTTACGGGTCAAGGCAGAGATCAGAGCAGTAATGGACGAGAAGTGCGGCACGAACTGGCAATAGTAATTGGCAAATCCCTGGAACCGCCGGATTGCTTTTAAACCTGAAGGACGAGGCCAGTTTAAAATTGCTGACAGCTTCTCGGGGTCCATCTGCAGGCCAGTATCGGATATTATGTATCCTAGGAATGGAAAGGAGGACTTCTCAAAGGTACATTTCTCGAACTTGGCGTATAGACGATTTTGTCTTAGTCTTTGAAGAACCAGACAAACCTGCTTTCGATGAGTAGCCAAATCTAGAGAAAAAACAAGGATATCATCTAGATACACCAGAACACAAGAATATAGCAAGTCTCAAAAAATGTTGTTCACTAATTCTTGGAACACTGCAGGGGCATTGTTTAGTCTAAAGGGCATCACCAGATATTCGTAGTGACCGTCACGATTGTTGAAGGCGGTCCCCTTGACGAATTCGAATCAAGTTGTAGGCCCCACGCAGATCGAGTTTGGAGAAGATCTTAGCTCCTCTGAGGCGATCAAACAACTCTGGGATAAGGGGAAGAGGATATTTATTCTTGACTGATTTTATTGAGGCCCCTGTAATCGATACATGGCCGGAGAGAGCAGTCTTTTTTCTTAACAAAGAAGAAGCCAGCGCCAGCCAGAGAAGATGATTTCAGGAAAAATCCTCTGTCAAGATTTTCTTTAATATAATCAGACATGGCTTTAGTCTCTGCAGGTGACAGAGGATAAATGCGACCACGGGAGGTGAGAAATCAGGAACCAGGTCAATAGAACAATCATAGGGCCTGTGTGGAGGTAACGTCTCAGCCTCGTTATCAGAGACGTCGGCATAGACATGGTATGCTGCAGGCAGTTTTTCAAGATTTGGTGGTACCAGAGCAGGTCGAACAGGAGAAAGACACTTTCCAAGGCAGTACTGTCCCCAATGAAGCACCTCTCCAGACTTCCAATCAAGAACAGGTTCATAGGTACAGAGCCATAGAAGCCCCAAAAGGAGAGAGTGGGAAAGACTTTGAAGAATCAGGAACGAAATCTCTTCTGTATGAAGAGCTCCCACCTGTAGTCTTACAGGTTCAGTACAAAATTGTACTGACTCAGATAGAGCCCTTCCATCGACGGATGACACCATCAATGGTCCCTGCAGGCGTCGGACTGGAATACGATATTGATCCACTATGGCTTGCCTCAGGAAGTTTCCTGCCGATCCAGCAGTCAGGGGTGGAGAGGAATTATCTTCACCTAGAGCCGCCTCTCCAACGGACCCTAGGCTCAGGAGTATTCCCGGCTTCAGGGGACAAGCACGGAGCACATGATCAGAACCACCACAATAGAAACAAAGTCCTTTGGCATGGCAGTGATCACGTTCCTGTTCAGACAGCCTAACACAGTCGACCTGCATGGGTTCAGGAACTGCAGACAACATGGAAGGCAGAGGGTTAGGAGCTTGCTGAATATAAGATGCCAGATGACAAGGCTTCCCCTCAAGTGACACTTCTCTGGCACATTCCTGGAACCGTAAGTCATTTCGAGCAGCCAGGGATATGAGGTCATCCAGAGTGGAAGGAACATCCCGTCCGGCCAGCTCATCTTTAATTCTCCCACAGAGGCCTTCCCCAAAAATGGCCACTAGTGCCTCATTATTCCAGCCGAGTTCAGAGGCTAGCGTACGGAACCAGACTGCATACTGGCCCACGGATTGGTTACTTTGACGCAACCGCAGTAGGGAGGATGTTACAGAAGTGGTGCATCTGGGCTCATTGAAGACCTTGTGGAAGGTCTCTAGGAAGACCCGAAGATCCATTATGACTGGGTCGTTCCTTTCCCAGAGGGGATTGATCCAGGCCAGTGCCTCCCCTGTGAGGTGTGACATAAGAAAAGCCACTTTGGCTCAGTCCGAGGCAAAAGTTCAAAATGAAGGGTACATTGGTTTATGAACCCTCGGCACTGCTTGGGGTCACCATTGCAACGTGGAAGAGCTGAGAGATGAGGTCCAGATTCTGGTACGTAGGAAGAGGGCGGAGCAGAAGTCGCATTAACCGGGCTAGAGAAGCTTGATGACGCTGGGTTTAGCAGATGTCAGGTCATTTAGACGCATATTCACATTGTGTAGGTAGGATAATATTTGATCCTGATGCTCACGCTGCTGAGCCAACTCCTTGTGTAACTCGTGGTACTTGGAGGGTTCGGATCAGCGGGGTCCATGGCCTGAGCAAACTGTTATGCAAGCGGGTGTGGACCCACTGCGCCACTGACTGGGTATACTCCGGAGGGGCGTAACTAAGCAACTACCTGGCATTGTCACGGCTGAGGATGGGGAAAACCCTCAGCCGTGCGATGCCAGATGATGTTGGTCAGCTGCTCGGCCAGGATGACAGAATTAGGGAGCAGGTCACCTCCTAACACGTCCCTAACACTGACCCTGACTCCTAGCCGTATGAGCCAACCCTGATGGTAAGAGGGTTCATACACCGTAACCTAATAGTCCCTGCTAGCCCTCAGGGTGGCCCTGAACTAGGAGCAGGGTAAGACAACCTGTTCCTCCTAGGCACGGAGGAACAGGAGTCTCACTGGCCAAGCTGCAAGGAGAAGGGGGTACAAAAACAGACCTATGGATATGGCAGGTGAACTGCACTAGTTCCACCTACCTGCCACAGCCTTGCTGACTGGATCCCTGTGCTGACACGCTGATGTCCACACCATACTTAAATGGACACAGCCAACACACATACACACACAGAAATCCAGATCCATAGCTGCATAAAATAACAAAAGGAATACATCAACTGAACATATATACATCTATGACCACAAGGGTGGCCCTCACTGGCAGATGGTATAAAGTAGGAGGATGACTCCAGCAGACCATGGCTGAAGTACCCCTCTGACTACTGCTCTCAGAAGAGGCTATATAGGCCCAAGTAGCCACACCCACAGAGACACACCCAGTGTTCACACACACAGAAGGGAATTAACCCTTCTCACACCAGGGAAGGGAAGACAGCCACTTAAAGGAGAAAGTGCACACAACTAAAACCCTGTGCACACCAGACATACAAAAGACACACCTAACAAAGATAGGTTGCCAGGTGCAACCGAATGCACATTGCAGCAAGCTACCTAGCACCAGCTCAGGCTGCTAAACAGCGAAATAACTACATGTTGCCAGCGGCAACCACAAGTGAGGCAACATACTAGAGGCCCTCACCTGTGGTTGAACAACCAAACCAGACCGCAGGCAACATCATGCGGATACAGGAGTCACGACCATGACCATGGTCGTGACAGGTATTCACTAGAGCCCCTGATAATGGGGATAGGCTTGGGCCGTAGGGTAGCTAAAAAAGTCACTGAATATCAAGATAAGGTAGGGTAAGTAGAAATAGTAATCACTGAAGCTGCCAGGTGCCACTCCAGAGTAGTCCCAAAATCAGTGGCAACTCACCAGGGGGTCAGAGTGCTCGGTGCACGCACCAAGAGGACGTACGAGGCCTGGAGGTACGGGTCAGGACAGTTGGCAATCAAGCGAAGTCAGCAAACAAGATCCGAGGTCAGGGGCAGGCGGCAAACAGGCAAAGTCCATAAACGAAGTCCGAGGTCAGAGGCAGGCGGCAGAAAGCAAAGTTCAGGAGTACAATAGCAGGATTCAGTACACAGGAAGGCAGACAAGTTAAATACCTTTGCACAGGGACTAGACAGGCTAGACACTGAGGTTGCTCACACAACTTCCTGTAGTAGGAAGTGACTTTAAATACCTGCTGCAATCCAGCCATAGGCTGCTGAGACAGAGGGCGTGTGTGTGTTAGGTGAAGAGACACACACCCATGCAAGCTTCAACACTAATGCAAGTCTCCAGCAGGAAGGAAACTCTGGCATGGAACATATGTAGCAGAGTTAAGCAAGTTGCTGCCCATGTTTGTCAACAGGACAACAGGAGGAAAAAGGGGGATCCAGCCGCTCGTCCCTGCGGTTAGGGGCAGCGGTGCCGGCATGGACTGCTGGCCTAACAATCGTAAGGTCAGAGTTCACTGGTCAAACCCCACGTTTGGACGCCAAAGAAATTGTGGGGGCAAAGACCCCTTACTCTAATTTATGCTGAATTCCAAATCATCATTGCCTATAGATTTAGTAATGTGTACCCATCTGGGGCATTGATTGACCGACACTCAGTGATCAAACAAGTCTCTGTTTATTCAAAGCAGTGTGCATAATCTTATACAGTTTTTTTGGGGGGAGTAAGAAAATCACCCACACACGTCTCATAAAAGTCATGATCACATTTGCTTACAAAGCAGAAAATATTACACAACCATAATTGCAGAGATCAGCTTAACCACAAATTAGGAACCTAGGTTCTTGGAAAATTATAAGAGGAAACGATAACAGGTGCAAACAGCCAAAAGCTGCCATGACATTTAAAAAGGGAAAAAGACAGAAGAGGAAGTATGTGAAATTTGTAACCAGTATTTTAAAATAATCACAAGCACTTCAACCTTTTAAGATGGCTGACATGAGACAAGAAAAGATCTCTTGTCATCAACATTTTAACCTCTTTAGGACACATGATGTATCGGTACGGCATTTTGTCCCGGTACTTACCGATACGTCATGTGTATTTCCAATCACCGCCGGCGGGCGGTGATCGGAACAAGGTGCCTGCTCAAATCGTTGAGCAGGCACCTTGGCTAAATGTGCAGGGGGGTCCTGTGACTTCCCCCCCCCCCGTGTCGGCAGTCACCGCAAACCGCAGGTCAATTCAGACCTGCGGTTTGCGGCTTTTCAATGGTGCGGTGGCGTGCGCAGGTGCCATCGGGTCCCCGTGGGGCTGTAGGGGGACCCGATGGCATGGAAGGCAGCGTGATGCGTGAGGAAGGCATCGTGCTGCCTTCCGGTGACGAGCCTGTGAGATCGGAAGCTGTATGAGTAATACACACAGTATTACTCATACAGTCAATGCATTCCAATACAGAAGTATTTGAATGCATTGTAAAGGATTAGACCCGCAAAAGTTGAAGTAAAAAAAAGGGTAAAAAATAGGGGAATTTTTTTTTTTTACATATTAGGTATCGCCGTGTCCATATCGACCGGCTCTATAAAGATATCACATGACCTAACCCCTCAGAGGAACACCCTAAAAAAATAAAAAATAAAAACTGTGCTAAATAAACCATTTATTTGTCACCTTACATCACATAAAGTAAAACAGCAAGCGATCAAAAAGGCGTATGCCCACCAAAATAGTACCAATCTAACTCATCCCGCATAAAATGAGCCCCTATCTGAGACAACCGACCAAAAAATAAAAAAAACTATGGCTCAGAATATGGAGACACTAAAACATCATTTTTTTGTTTAAAAAAAGCTGTTATTGTTTAAAACTTACATTAATAAATAAAAAGTATACATATTAGGTATCGCCGCGTCCGTATCGACCGGCTCTATAAAAATATCACATGTCCTAACCCCTAAGATGAACACCGTAAAAAATAATAAATAAAAACCGTGCTAAATAAATAATTTTTTGTCACCTTAAATCACAAAAAGTGTAATAGCAAGCAATCAAAAAGTCATATGCACCCCAAAATAGTGCCAATCAAATCGTAATCTCATCCCGCAATAAATGAGACTCTAGCTAAGATAATCGCCCAAAAACTAAAAAAAATATTATGGCTCTCAGAATATGGAGACACTAAAACATGATTTTTTTTTTGTTTCAAAAATCAAATCATTGTGTAAAACTTACATAAATAAAAAAAGTATACATATTAGGTATCTCCGCGTCCGTAATAACTTGCTCTATAAAAATATCACATGACCTAACCCCTCAGGTAAATACCGTAAAAAAATAAAAATAAAAACGGTGTAAAAAAGCATATTAGGTATCGCCGTGTCCATATCGACCGGCTCTATAAAGATATCACATGACCTAACCCCTCAGAGGAACACCCTAAAAAAATAAAAAATAAAAACTGTGCTAAATAAACCATTTATTTGTCACCTTACATCACATAAAGTAAAACAGCAAGCGATCAAAAAGGCATATGCCCACCAAAATAGTACCAATCTAACTGTTACCTCATCCCGCATAAAATGAGCCCCTATCTGAGACAATCGCCCAAAAAATAAAAAAAAACTATGGCTCAGAATATGGAGACACTAAAACATCATTTTTTTTTTGTTTAAAAAAAGCTGTTATTGTGTAAAACTTACATAAATAAATAAAAAGTATACATATTAGGTATCGCCGTGTCCGTATCGACTGGCTCTATAAAAATATCACATGTCCTAACCCCTCAGATGAACACCGTAAAAAATAACAACCGTAAAAAATAAATAATTTTTTGTCACCTTAACCCCTTCCCGACCTATGACGTGTATACTCGTCATGGAGCACTGCTAGTTAGTGCTCCATGACGAGTATAAACGTCATGGCATTAAACTGTCACCATGTCTGCAGACATGGTGACAGCGCTGAGTGGCGGCTGTTACACACAGCCAGGCACCCAGGGTCAATGTCGAGGGGGGTCCTGTGACCCCCCCGTATCTGCGATCGCTTCAAACTGCAGGTCAATTCAGACCTGCGGTTTTTTAGCGCTTTATGTAGTTTCTGATCCCTGTGGTCCCTGACCGCAGGGATCATAAACTTTAAAATTCCCCAAATAAAGTTTTTTTACCCCCCCTGCACCTCTGAATGGTATTTTGTGGGCGGGTGGTGCAGGGTAAGGGTTGCGGGCTGTGCGGGGCGGTGCGGGAGGCGGGTGGTGCGGCAGGCGGGATCGCGATCCCCCGCCCGCCTCCCCTTCAATAATCGTTGGTTTCTAGTGGGTATACCAGGGTGCCAGCACATTGCTGGCACCCTGGTATAAACGGCTGACATCGTTGATGCGATGTCAGCCATTTAACCCTTTCCATACAGCGGTCCATACGGACCGCTGTATGGAAAAGGTTAACAGCGCAGGGAGCTCCCTCCCTCTCCGATCGGGGGGCTGCTGTGCCTTTGCAGCCCCCCGATGGGAGAGGGAGAGAGCCCCCAGACAGCCCCCCGACACCCCAGTCCTCACCCTTCCCCAACTGCGCAGTTGTGACAGACGGGGAAGGTTCCCATGGCAACAGGATGCCTTCTCAGGCATCCTGCTGTCCATGGTGCTGAACAGATCTATGCTGAAGGCATAGATCTGTTCAGGCAAACTGTAAGTAAAATACAGTACAGTACTGTATAGTATATTGTACTGTACTGTATTATACAGACATCAGACCCACTGGATCTTCAAGAACCAAGTGGGTCTGGGTCAAAAAAATGTAAAAAAAAAGTGAAAAAAGTAAAAGATAAAAAAAAACATTTATCACTGAATAAAAATTAAAAAAATAAAATACACTACACATATTAGGTATCGCCGCGTCCGTAACGACCTGATCTATAAAACAATCATGTTACTTTCCCTGCACAGTGAACGCCATAAAAATAAAAAAATAAAAACTATGAGGAAATATAAATTTTGTCCACCTTACTTCCCAAAAAAGATAATAAAAGTGATCAAAAAAGTCGCATGTACGCCAAAATAGTGCCAATCAAACCGTAACCTCATTCCGCAAAAAATGAGCCTCTACATGAGACAATAGCCTAAAAACTGAAAAAACTATGGCTCTCAGACTATGGAGACACTAAAACATGATTTTTTTTGTTTCAAAAATGATATTATTGTGTAAAACCTAGATAAATAAAAAAAAAGTAGACATATTAGGTATTGCCACGTCCGTAGGAACCTGCTCTATAACAATAGCACATGATTGTACCTGTCAGATGAACTTTGCAAATAATAAAAAATAAAAACTGTGCCAAAACAGCTATTTTTTGGGAAATTTTCCATTTTAATCAATTTTTTCCCGTAACAAAGCAGGGGTTAACAGCCAAATAAAACTCAATATTTAATGGCCTGATTCTGTAGTTTATATAAATGCCCCATATTTGGTCGTAAACTGCTGTATGGCCACACGGCAGGGCACAGAAGGAAAGGGATGCCATATGGTTTTTGGAAGGCAGTTTTTGCTGGACTGGTATTTTTGACACCATGTCCCATTTGAAGCCCCCCCTGATGCACCCCTAGAGTCGAAACTCCAAAAAGTGACCCCATTTTGGAAACTACACCCCTCAAGGTATTTAAAACTGATTTTACAAACTTTGTTAACCCTTTAAGTGTTCCACAAGAGTTAGTGGCAAATGGAGATGAAATTTCAGAATTTCTATTTTTTGTTACTTTGCCTCGCAAAAAGTGTAATATAGAGCAACCAAAAATCATATATACCCTAAAATAGTACCAACAAAACTGCCACCTTGTCCCATAGTTTCCAAAATGGGGTCACTCTTTTGGAGTTTCTAACCTAGGGGTGCATCAGGGGGGCTTCAAATGGGACATAGTGCCCCAAAAAACTGTCTAGCAAAATCTGCCTTCCAAAAACCGTATGGCATCCCTTTCCTTCTGCGCCCTGCCGTGTGCCCGTACAGCAGTTTGTGACCACATATGGGGTGTTTCTGTAAACTACAGAATCAGGGCCATAAATAATGAGTTTTGTTTGGCTGTTAAACTTTGCTTTGTGACTGGAATAAAAAATAGTAAAATGGAAAATTTGCCCAAAAATTGAAATTCTGAAATTTCATCTCTATTTGCCAATAACTCTTGTGGAACACCTAAAGGGTTAACAAAGTTTGTAAAATCAGTTTTGAATACCTTGAGGGGTGTAGTTTCTTAGATGGGGTCACTTTTATAGAGTTTCTACTCTAGGGGTGCATCAGGGGGCTTCAAATGAGACATGGTGTCTAATAACCAGTCCAGCAAAATCTGCCTTCCAGAAACCATATGGCGCACCTTTTCTTTCTGCGCCCTGCCGTGTGCTCGTACAGCAGTTTACAACCCCATATGGGGTGTTTATGTAAACTACAGAATCAGGGCCATAAATAATTAGTTTTGTTTGGCTGTTAACCCTTGGTTTGTTACTTGAAAAAAAATATTAAAATGGAAAATCTGCCCAAAAAGTGAAATTTTGAAATTGTATCTCTATTTTCCATTAAATCTTGTGCAACACCTAAAGGGTTAACAAAGTTTGTAAAATCAGTTTTGAATACCTTGAGGGGTGTAGTTTCTTAGATGGGGTCACTTTTATAGAGTTTCTACTCTAGGGGTGCATTAGGGGGCTTCAAATGGGACATGGTGTCAAAAAAACTGTCCAGCAAAATCTGGCTTCCAAAAACCATATGGCGCACCTTTTCTTTCTGCGCCCTGCCGTGTGCTCGTACAGCAGTTTACAACCCCATATGGGGTGTTTCTGTAAACTACAGAATCAGGGCCATAAATAATTAGTTTTGTTTGGCTGTTAACCCTTGGTTTGTTACTTGAAAAAAAATATTAAAATGGAAAATCTGCCAAAAAAGTGAAATTTTGAAATTGTATCTCTATTTTCCATTAAATCTTGTGCAACACCTAAAGGGTTAACAAAGTTTGTAAAATCAGTTTTGAATACCTTGAGGGGTGTAGTTTCTTAGATGGGGTCACTTTTATAGAGTTTCTACTCTAGGGGTGCATCAGGGGGCTTCAAATGGGACATGGTGTCAAAAAAACTGTCCAGCAAAATCTGGCTTCCAAAAACCATACGGCGCACCTTTCACTCTACGCCCCGCTGTGTGGCCGTACAGTAGTTTACGGCCACATATAGGGTGTTTCTGTAAATGGCAGAGTCAGGGCAATAAAGATACAGTCTTGTTTGGCTGTTAACCCTTGCTTTGTTAGTGAAAAAAATGGGTTAAAATGGAAAATTAGGCAAAAAAATGAAATTCTCAAATTTCATCCCCATTTGCCAATAACTCTTGTGCAACACCTAAAGGGTTAACGAAGTTTGTAAAATCAGTTTTAAATACCTTGAGGGGTGTAGTTTATAGAATGGGGTCATTTTTGGGTGGTTTCAATTATGTAAGCCTCACAAAGTGACTTCAGACCTGAACTGGTCCTTAAAAAATGGGTTTTGGAAATGTTCCGAAAAATGCTTCTAAACTTCTAAGCCTTGTAACGTCCCCAAAAAATAAAATGTAATTCCCAAAATGATACAAACATGAAGTAGACATATGGGGAATGTAAAGTCATCACAATTTATGGGGGTATTACTATGTATTACAGGAGTAGAGAAACTGAAACTTTGAATTTTGATAATTTTTCCAAATTTGGGGTAAATTAGGTATTTTTTTGTTGAAAAAAAATAATTTTTTTGACTTCATTTTACCCGTGTCATGAAGTACAATATGGGATGAAAAAACAATCTCAGAACGGCCTGGTTAAGTAAAAGTGTTTTAAAGTTATTCACACATAAACCGACACTGGTCAGATTTGCAAAAAATAGCCTGGTCCTTAAGGTGAAAAATGGCTTGGTCCTGAAAGGGTTAAATCACAAAAAGTGTAATAGCAAGCAATCAAAAAGTCATATGCACCCCAAAATAGTGCCAATCAAACCGTCATCTCATCCCGCAAAAAATGAGACTCTAGATAAGATAATCGCCCAAAAACAAAAAATATATTATGGCTCTCAGAATATGGAGACACTAAAACATGATTTTTTTTTTTTTGTTTCAAAAATGAAATCATTGTGTAAAACTTACATAAATAAAAAAAAGTATACATATTAGGTATCTCCGTGTCCGTAATAACTTGCTCTATAAAAATATCACATGACCTAACCCCTCAGGTAAATACCGTAAAAAAATAAAAATAAAAACGGTGTAAAAAAAGCTATTTTTTTGTCACCTTACATCACAAAAAGTGTAATAGCAAGCGATCAAAAAGTCACATGTACCCCAAAATAGTGCCAATCAAACCGTCATCTCATGCCGCAAAAATCATACCCTACCCAAGATAATCTCCCAAAAACTGAAAAAACTATGGCTCTCAGACTATGGATAAATAAATAAAAAGTATACATATTAGGTATCTCCGCGTCCATAATAACTTGCTACCCAAGATAATCTCCCAAAAACTGAAAAAACTATGGCTCTCAGACTATGGAAACACTAAAACATTATTTTTTTGTTTAAATAAATGAAATCATTGTGTAAAACTTACATAAATAAATTAAAAGTATACATATTAGGTATCGCTGCATCCATGACAACCTGGTCTATAAAAATACCACATGATCTAACCTGTCAGATGAATGTTGTAAATAACAAAAAAATAAAAACTGTGCCAAAACAGCTATTTCTTGTTACTAGAGTTGAGCGAACACCTGGATGTTCGGGTTCGAGAAGTTCGGCCGAACATCCCGGAAATGTTCGGGTTCGGGATCCGAACCCGATCCGAACTTCGTCCCGAACCCGAACCCCATTGAAGTCAATGGGGACCCGAACTTTTCGGCACTAAAAAGGCTGTAAAACAGCCCAGGAAAGAGCTAGAGGGCTGCAAAAGGCAGCAACATGTAGGTAAATCCCCTGCAAACAAATGTGGATAGGGAAATGAATTAAAATAAAAATTAAATAAATAAAAATTAACCAAAATCAATTGGAGAGAGGTTCCATAGCAGAGAATCTGGCTTCCCGTCACCCACCACTGGAACAGTCCATTCTCAGATATTTAGGCCCCGGCACCCAGGCAGAGGAGAGAGGTCCCGTAACAGAGAATCTGTCTTCATGTCAGCAGAGAATTAGTCTGCATGTCATAGCAGAGAATGAGGCTTCACGTCAGCCACCACTGCAACAGTCCATTGGCATATATTTAGGCCCAGCACACACACAGGCAGAGGAGAGAGGTCCCGTAACAGAGAATCTGGCTTCATGTCAGCAGAGAATCAGTCTGCATGTCATAGCAGAGAATCAGGCTTCACGTCAGCCACCACTGCAACAGTCCATTGTCATAAATTTAGGCCCAGCACCCAGGCAGAGGAGAGAGGTCCCGTAACAGAGAATCTGGCTTCATGTCAGCAGAGAATCAGTCTTCATATCATAGCAGAGAATCAGGCTTCACGTCACCCACCACTGTAAGAGTCAATTTTCATAAATTTAGGCCCAGAACCCAGGCAGAGGAGAAAGGTCCCGTAACAGACAATCTGGCTTCATGTCAGCAGAGAATCAGTCTTCATATCATAGCAGAGAATCAGGCTTCACGTCACCCACCACTGTAAGAGTCAATTTTCATAAATTTAGGCCCAGAACCCAGGCAGAGGAGAAAGGTCCCGTAACAGACAATCTGGCTTCATGTCAGCAGAGAATCAGTCTTCATATCATAGCAGAGAATCAGGCTTCACGTCACCCACCACTGTAAGAGTCAATTTTCATAAATTTAGGCCCAGAACCCAGGCAGAGGAGAAAGGTCCCGTAACAGACAATCTGGCTTCATGTCAGCAGAGAATCAGTCTTCATATCATAGCAGAGAATCAGGCTTCACGTCACCCACCACTGTAAGAGTCAATTTTCATAAATTTAGGCCCAGAACCCAGGCAGAGGAGAAAGGTCCCGTAACAGACAATCTGGCTTCATGTCAGCAGAGAATCAGTCTTCATATCATAGCAGAGAATCAGGCTTCACGTCACCCACCACTGTAAGAGTCAATTTTCATAAATTTAGGCCCAGAACCCAGGCAGAGGAGAAAGGTCCCGTAACAGACAATCTGGCTTCATGTCAGCAGAGAATCAGTCTTCATATCATAGCAGAGAATCAGGCTTCACGTCACCCACCACTGTAAGAGTCAATTTTCATAAATTTAGGCCCAGAACCCAGGCAGAGGAGAAAGGTCCCGTAACAGACAATCTGGCTTCATGTCAGCAGAGAATCAGTCTTCATATCATAGCAGAGAATCAGGCTTCACGTCACCCACCACTGTAAGAGTCAATTTTCATAAATTTAGGCCCAGAACCCAGGTAGAGGAGAAAGGTCCCGTAACAGACAATCTGGCTTCATGACAGCAGAGAATCAGTCTGCATGTCATAGCAGAGAATCAGGCTTCACGTCAGCCACCACTGCAACAGTCCATTGTCATAAATTTAGGCCCAGCACCCAGGCAGAGGAGAGAGGTCCCGTAACAGACAATCTGGCTTCATGTCAGCAGAGAATTAGTCTGCATGTCATAGCAGAGAATCAGGCTTCATGTCAGCCACCACTGCAACAGTCCATTGGCATATATTTAGGCCTAGCACACAGGCAGAGGAGAGGTTCATTCAACTTTGGGTAGCATCGCAATATAATGGTAAAATGAAAATAAAAATAGGATTGAATGAGGAAGTGCCCTGGAGTCCAATAATATATGGTTATGGGGAGGTAGTTAATGTCTAATCTGGACAAGGGATGGACAGGTCCTGTGGGATCCATGCCTGGTTCATTTTTATGAACGTCAGCTTGTCCACATTGGCTGTAGACAGGCGGCTGCGTTTGTCTGTAATGACGCCCCCTGCCGTGCTGAATACACGTTCAGACAAAACGCTGGCTGCCGGGCAGGCCAGCACCTCCAAGGCATAAAAGGCTAGCTCTGGCCACGTGGACAATTTAGAGACCCAGAAGTTGAATGGGGCCGAACCATCAGTCAGTACGTGGAGGGGTGTGCACACGTACTGTTCCACCATGTTAGTGAAATGTTGCCTCCTGCTAACACGTTGCGTATCAGGTGGTGGTGCAGTTAGCTGTGCCGTGTTGACAAAAGTTTTCCACATCTCTGCCATGCTAACCCTGCCCTCAGAGGAGCTGGCCGTGACACAGCTGCCTTGGCGACCTCTTGCTCCTCCTCTGCCTTGGCCTTGGGCTTCCACTTGTTCCCCTGTGACATTTGGGAATGCTCTCAGTAGCGCGTCTACCAACGTGCGCTTGTACTCGCGCATCTTCCTATCACGCTCCAGTGCAGGAAGTAAGGTGGGCACATTGTCTTTGTAGCGTGGATCCAGCAGGGTGGCAACCCAGTAGTCCGCACAGGTTAAAATGTGGGCAACTCTGCTGTCGTTGCGCAGGCACTGCAGCATGTAGTCGCTCATGTGTGCCAGGCTGCCCAGGGGTAAGGACAAGCTGTCCTCTGTGGGAGGCGTATCGTCATCGTCCTGCCTTTCCCCCCAGCCACGCACCAGTGATGGACCCGAGCTGCGTTGGGTGCCACCCCGCTGTGACCATGCTTCATCCTCATCCTCCTCCACCTCCTCCTCATCCTCGTCCTCCTCGTCCTCCAGTAGTGGGCCCTGGCTGGCCACATTTGTACCTGGCCTCTGCTGTTGCAAAAAACCTCCCTCTGAGTCACTTCGAAGAGACTGGCCTGAAAGTGCTAAAAATGACCCCTCTTCCTCATCCTCCTCCTCCTCCTCCTGGGCCACCTCCTGTTCCATCATCGCCCTAAGTGTTTTCTCAAGGAGACATAGAAGTGGTATTGTAACGCTGATAACGGTGTCATCGCCACTGGCCATGTTGGTGGAGTACTCGAAACAGCGCAACAGGGCACACAGGTCTCGCATGGAGGCCCAGTCATTGGTGGTGAAGTGGTGCTGTTCTGTAGTGCGACTGACCCGTGCGTGCTGCAGCTGAAACTCCACTATGGCCTGCTGCTGCTCGCACAGTCTGTCCAGCATGTGCAAGGTGGAGTTCCACCTGGTGGGCACGTCGCATATGAGGCGGTGAGCGGGAAGGCCGAAGTTACGCTGTAGCGCAGACAGGCGAGCAGCGGCAGGATGTGAACGCCGGAAGCGCGAACAGACGGCCCGCACTTTATGCAGCAGCTCTGACATGTCGGGGTAGTTGTGAATGAACTTCTGCACCACCAAATTCAGCACATGCGCCAAGCAAGGGATGTGCGTCAAATTGGCTAGTCCCAGAGCTGCAACGAGATTTCGCCCATTATCACACACCACCAGGCCGGGCTTGAGGCTCACCGGCAGCAACCACTCGTCGGTCTGTTGTTCAATACCCCGCCACAACTCCTGTGCGGTGTGGGGCCTGTCCCCCAAACATATGAGTTTCAGAATGGCCTGCTGACGTTTACCCCGGGCTGTGCTGAAGTTGGTGGTGAAGGTGTGTGGCTGACTGGATGAGCAGGTGGAAGAAGAGGAGGAGGAAGCCGAGAAGGAGGAGGTGGCAACAGGAGGCAAAGAATGTTGCCCTGCGATCCTTGGCGGCGGCAGGACGTGCGCCAAACAGCTCTCCGCCTGGGGCCCAGCTGCCACTACATTTACCCAGTGTGCAGTTAGGGAGATATAGCGTCCCTGGCCGTGCTTACTGGTCCACGTATCTGTGGTTAGGTGGACCTTGCTACAGATGGCGTTGCGCAGTGCACACTTGATTTTATCGGATACTTGGTTGTGCAGGGAAGGCACGGCTCTCTTGGAGAAGTAGTGCCGGCTGGGAACAACATACTGTGGGACAGCAAGCGACATGAGCTGTTTGAAGCTGTCTGTGTCCACCAGCCTAAATGACAGCATTTCATAGGCCAGTAGTTTAGAAATGCTGGCATTCAGGGCCAGGGATCGAGGGTGGCTAGGTGGGAATTTACGCTTTCTATCAAATGTTTGTGAGATGGAGAGCTGAACGCTGGCGTGTGACATGGTTGAGACGCTTGGTGACGGAGGTGGTGGTGGTGGTGTTGGTGGTACATCCCCTGTTTGCTGGGCGGCAGGTGCCAACGTTCCTCCAGAGGCGGAGGAAGAGGCCGAGGCGGCAGCAGCAGAATAGGCCGAGGCGGCAGCAGCAGAAGAGGTAGCAGGGGGAGCCTGAGTGACTTCCTTGGTTTTAAGGTGTTTACTCCACTGCAGTTCATGCTTTGCATGCAGGTGCCTGGTCATGCAGGTTGTGCTCAGGTTCAGAACGTTAATGCCTCGCTTCAGGCTCTGATGGCACAGCGTGCAAACCACTCGGGTCTTGTCGTCAGCACATTGTTTGAAGAAGTGCCATGCCAGGGAACTCCTTGAAGCTGCCTTTGGGGTGCTCGGTCCCAGATGGCGGCGGTCAGTAGCAGGCGGAGTCTCTTGGCGGCGGGTGTTCTGCTTTTGCCCACTGCTCCCTCTTTTGCTACGCTGTTGGCTCGGTCTCACCACTGCCTCTTCCTCCGAACTGTGAAAGTCAGTGGCACGACCTTCATTCCATGTGGGGTCTAGGACCTCATCGTCCCCTGCATCGTCTTCCACCCAGTCTTGATCCCTGACCTCCTGTTCAGTCTGCACACTGCAGAAAGACGCAGCAGTTGGCACCTGTGTTTCGTCATCATCAGAGACATGCTGAGGTGGTATTCCCATGTCCTCATCATCAGGAAACATAAGTGGTTGTGCGTCAGTGCATTCTATGTCTTTCACCGCTGGGGAAGGGCTAGGTGGATGCCCTTGGGAAACCCTGCCAGCGGAGTCTTCAAACAGCATAAGAGACTGCTGCATAACTTGAGGCTGAGACAGTTTCCCTGGTATGCATGGGGGTGATGTGACAGACTGATGGGGTTGGTTTTCAGGCGCCATCTGTGCGCTTTCTGCAGAAGACTGGGTGGGAGATAATGTGAACGTGCTGGATCCACTGTCGGCCACCCAATTGACTAATGCCTGTACCTGCTCAGGCCTTACCATCCTTAGAACGGCATTGGGCCCCACCATATATCGCTGTAAATTCTGGCGGCTACTGGGACCTGAGGTAGTTGGTACACTAGGACGTGTGGATGTGGCAGAACGGCCACGTCCTCTCCCAGCACCAGAGGGTCCACTAACACCACCACGACCATGTCCACGTCCGCGTCCCTTACTAGATGTTTTTCTCATTGTTATGGTTCACCACAACAACAAATATATTATTTGGCCCAATGTATTGTATTCAAATTCAGCGGGATATAAATTTGAGGCCTAGTATTTAGGCGCTGGGTGACCGGTATGGATTTAGTGACAGAATTAGACTTGGAAATGCACAGAAGCGTGTGTGTGAAGTTATTCTGAATGACCCAATGTGCACCTTGAATATTATATACCCTTTTTGGGATAGATTTCAAATAGCTCTGATATAGCAGGAACCACTAAATTATGAAATTGCTAAATTGGGAATTGTACTTCAACCCAGAACAAAAAATGTGCTTTGACGGGCACTAAATAACTTTCCCAGCTACAACAGGACAGCGGTAACGAGAGATTTAGAGGGATTTAAATTTGAGGCCTAGTATTTAGGCGCTGGGTGACAGGTATGGGTTTAGTGACAGAATTAGACTTGGAAATACACAGTAGCGGGTGTGTGTGAAGTTATTCTGAATGACCCAATGTGCACCTTCAATATTATATACCCTTTTTGGGATAGATTTCAAATAGCTCTGATATAGCAGGAACCACTAAATTATGAAATTGCTAAATTGGGAATTGTACTTCAACCCAGAACAAAAAATGTGCTTTGACGGACACTAAATAACTTTCCCAGCTACAACAGGACAGCGGTAACGAGAGATTTAGAGGGATTTAAATTTGAGGCCTAGTATTTAGGCGCTGGGTGACAGGTATGGGTTTAGTGACAGAATTAGACTTGGAAATGCACAGAAGCGTGTGTGTGAAGTTATTCTGAATGACCCTATGTGCACCTTCAATATTATATACCCTTTTAGGGATAGATTTCAAATAGCTCTGATATAGCAGAAACCACTAAATTATGAAATTGCTAAATTGGGAATTGTACTTCAACCCAGAACAAAAAATGTGCTTTGACGGACACTAAATATCTTGCCCAGCAACAACAGTACAGCGGTGGGTAACGAGAGATTTAGAGGGATTTAAATTTGAGGCCTAGTATTTAGGCGCTGGGTCACCGGTATGGATTTAGTGACAGAATTAGACTTGGAAATGCACAGAAGCGTGTGTGTGAAGTTATTCTGAATGACCCTATGTGCACCTTCAATATTATATACCCTTTTAGGGATAGATTTCAAATAGCTCTGATATAGCAGAAACCACTAAATTATGAAATTGCTAAATTGGGAATTGTACTTCAACCCAGAACAAAAAATGTGCTTTGACGGACACTAAATATCTTGCCCAGCAACAACAGTACAGCGGTGGGTAACGAGAGATTTAGAGGGATTTAAATTTGAGGCCTAGTATTTAGGCGCTGGGTCACCGGTATGGATTTAGTGACAGAATTAGACTTGGAAATGCACAGAAGCGTGTGTGTGAAGTTATTCTGAATGACCCTATGTGCACCTTCAATATTATATACCCTTTTAGGGATAGATTTCAAATAGCTCTGATATAGCAGAAACCACTAAATTATGAAATTGCTAAATTGGGAATTGTACTTCAACCCAGAACAAAAAATGTGCTTTGACGGACACTAAATATCTTGCCCAGCAACAACAGTACAGCGGTGGGTAACGAGAGATTTAGAGGGATTTAAATTTGAGGCCTAGTATTTAGGCGCTGGGTCACTGGTATGGATTTAGTGACAGAATTAGACTTGGAAATGCACAGAAGCGTGTGTGTGAAGTTATTCTGAATGACCCTATGTGCACCTTCAATATTATATACCCTTTTAGGGATAGATTTCAAATAGCTCTGATATAGCAGAAACCACTAAATTATGAAATTGCTAAATTGGGAATTGTACTTCAACCCAGAACAAAAAATGTGCTTTGACGGACACTAAATATCTTGCCCAGCAACAACAGTACAGCGGTGGGTAACGAGAGATTTAGAGGGATTTAAATTTGAGGCCTAGTATTTAGGCGCTGGGTCACCGGTATGGATTTAGTGACAGAATTAGACTTGGAAATGCACAGAAGCGTGTGTGTGAAGTTATTCTGAATGACCCTATGTGCACCTTCAATATTATATACCCTTTTAGGGATAGATTTCAAATAGCTCTGATATAGCAGAAACCACTAAATTATGAAATTGCTAAATTGGGAATTGTACTTCAACCCAGAACAAAAAATGTGCTTTGACGGACACTAAATATCTTGCCCAGCAACAACAGTACAGCGGTAACGAGAGATTTAGAGGGATTTAAATTTGAGGCCTAGTATTTAGGCGCTGGGTGACAGGTATGGGTTTAGTGACAGAATTAGACTTGGAAATACACAGTAGCGGGTGTGTGTGAAGTTATTCTGAATGACCCAATGTGCACCTTCAATATTATATACCCTTTTAGGGATAGATTCCAAATAGCTCTGATATAGCAGGAACCACTAAATTATGAAATTGCTAAATTGGGAATTGTACTTCAACCCAGAACAAAAAATGTGCTTTGACGGACACTAAATATCTTGCCCAGCAACAACAGTACAGCGGTAACGAGAGATTTAGAGGGATTTAAATTTGAGGCCTAGTATTTAGGCGCTGGGTGACAGGTATGGGTTTAGTGACAGAATTAGACTTGGAAATACACAGTAGCGGGTGTGTGTGAAGTTATTCTGAATGACCCAATGTGCACCTTCAATATTATATACCCTTTTAGGGATAGATTCCAAATAGCTCTGATATAGCAGGAACCACTAAATTATGAAATTGCTAAATTGGGAATTGTACTTCAACCCAGAACAAAAAATGTGCTTTGACGGACACTAAATATCTTGCCCAGCAACAACAGTACAGCGGTAACGAGAGATTTAGAGGGATTTAAATTTGAGGCCTAGTATTTAGGCGCTGGGTGACAGGTATGGGTTTAGTGACAGAATTAGACTTGGAAATACACAGTAGCGGGTGTGTGTGAAGTTATTCTGAATGACCCAATGTGCACCTTCAATATTATATACCCTTTTAGGGATAGATTCCAAATAGCTCTGATATAGCAGGAACCACTAAATTATGAAATTGCTAAATTGGGAATTGTACTTCAACCCAGAACAAAAAATGTGCTTTGACGGACACTAAATATCTTGCCCAGCAACAACAGTACAGCGGTAACGAGAGATTTAGAGGGATTTAAATTTGAGGCCTAGTATTTAGGCGCTGGGTGACAGGTATGGGTTTAGTGACAGAATTAGACTTGGAAATACACAGTAGCGGGTGTGTGTGAAGTTATTCTGAATGACCCAATGTGCACCTTCAATATTATATACCCTTTTTGGGATAGATTTCAAATAGCTCTGATATAGCAGGAACCACTAAATTATGAAATTGCTAAATTGGGAATTGTATTTCAACCCAGAACAAGAAATGTGCTTGAACGGACACTAAATAACTCGCCCAGCTACAGCACTAGGGACAGATTTAGCTGGATATAAATTTGAGGCCTAGTATTTAGGCGCTGGGTGACCGGTATGGATTTAGTGACAGAATTAGACTGGGATATGGCCAAAAAATAAACAGACTATTGCTGGTTAAATGCACTTGGTGTGACAGCTTCACCCTGATGTAGGCTTTAGCCAAAAAACAACCACACCATTGAGGGTTAAATGCACTTGGTGACAGGCGCAGCTTGCCCCTGATTTTGTATATGGCCAAAAAATGAACAGACTATTGCTGGTTAAATGCACTTGGTGTGACAGCTTCACCCTGATGTAGGCTTTAGCCAAAAAACAACCACACCATTGAGGGTTAAATGCACTTGGTGACAGGCGCAGCTTGCCCCTGATTTTGTATATGGCCAAAAAATGAACAGACTATTGCTGGTTAAATGCACTTGGTGTGACAGCTTCACCCTGATGTAGGCTTTAGCCAAAAAACAACCACACCATTGAGGGTTAAATGCACTTGGTGACAGGCGCAGCTTGCCCCTGATTTTGTATATGGCCAAAAAATGAACAGACTATTGCTGGTTAAATGCACTTGGTGTGACAGCTTCACCCTGATGTAGGCTTTAGCCAAAAAACAACCACACCATTGAGGGTTAAATGCACTTGGTCGCAGCTTGTGCTGGCGCACCACAAGACACAAAATGGCCGCCGATCACCCCAGAAAAATGAGACTGACAAACGGTCTGTGCAGCCTAAAAACAGTGAGCAATTGAGGATCAGCAGCTCAATGATCCACAGCTGCAGATCGATCAGTTAATCAAGTCCTTTGGAGGAGTTAATCTGCCTAATCTCGCCCTACTGTCGCAGCCGCAACCTCTCCCTACGCTAATCAGAGCAGAGTGACGGGCGGCGCTATGTGACTCCAGCTTAAATAGAGGCTGGGTCACATGGTGCTCTGGCCAATCACAGCCATGCCAATAGTAGGCATGGCTGTGATGGCCTCTTGGGGCAAGTAGTATGACGCTTGTTGATTGGCTGCTTTGCAGCCTTTCAAAAAGCGCCAAGAAAGCGTCACAAAAGCGCCAAGAAAGCGACGAACACCGAACCCGAACCCGGACTTTTACGAAAATGTCCGGGTTCGGGTCCGTGTCACGGACACCCCAAAATTCGGTACGAACCCGAACTATACAGTTCGAGTTCGCTCATCCCTAGCTATAACCTGTAATATTATTATGCTCCAGAAATACATCCAGGCCCCTCTTGAATTACTTTATTGTACCCACCATCACCACCTCCTCAGGCTGAGAGCTCCATAGTCTCACTGCTCTTACCGTAAAGAATCCTCTTCTATGTTTGTGTACAAACCTTCTTTCCTCCAGACGCAGAGGATGTCCCCTCGTCACAGTCACAGTCCTGGGGATAAATAGATGATGGGATAGATCTCTGTACTGACCCCTAGATAAAAAGAAAGAGACAGGAGGCAGCGCCTCGTGTGTAAAACCGTATGCTATTATAGAAAGAACAATGCACTGATTGCGCTTACCGTATCGGGTTGTGATGAGTCACAACTCCTATGGATCACTTGTGCTGGTAAATGCCCGTCCAGCTTGCGGGGGTGACTGCTGCTGCTGCCCAGGTTCTTACCCGTGGCCGTAGAGTACGGTGTCCGGGGTATAAGGAATAGTAGATAGAGGTAAAAAATGAACCTTATATAAAGCGGCGCTGCTGCAGAAGACAGGACTAAGTAGGTAAAATAAAGCGGGTCTTTATTTGTATAAGTCTACGCGTTTCTGGGGCGGACTGCCCCCTTCATCAGGACAATAGGTCTGTATATTGTGGGTGTGATTTCTGTGTCTTTTATTCTGTATTTTTGGCGCAATAATTCGGGTTTCTGTGGGCGTGTGCGGGGGCGTGGTGAGGGCTGGGACGGGGGCGTGTACGCACGTGTTGTGTTCTAGTTGCTATGACGCTCCCAGCCGGCATGTTTCGTGTGCCGGCTTGATCTTATGTGGGCGGGCCTTGCTGATGTATCGCGGGCGGGCCTTGCTGCTATGACGCTCCCAGCCGGCATGTTTAGTGTATTTTTTAATGGTTAAAATTTACTATAATGGTCAATGTTAATGCACATCACTATATGTGTACAACATATAAAAGGAGCGTACTGTACGCTTTATACGTGTGGGTGCACACGTGTATGTCTGTAGGTAATGTGGGGTATATGTAAAGTATTAGGATTTTAGGATTCACAAAATGGTTTCGCTGATCTCATTTAGTCCAAAGGGGGTTAAAGTGTCCAGTTGGAATATCCAAAAGACCTCCCTTCTTTGAAGGCTGTTGAACCTATTGTAGGGATTTATAGGTATGTAGTCGATAGGTGTGATTTTTATCGCATGTTTATCTTTTTCTGCTGTGGTCATACAATGTCTGGAGATGCTGTGTTTTACACTCTGTTTCCGTATATTATATCTGTGTTGGTTTAATCTGCAGTGTAGCGGCTGTGTGGTACGGCCCACATATTGGAGGCCGCATTGGCATTCGATCAGATAGATGACATAACTGCTCTGACATGTGAGGTGATGTTTGATTTTGAAGGTGGCACCGTTCTTTGTTGATGTGAAGGTTGTGCTTCTATGTGTGATGGTATTACAACAGAGGCAGCGTCTTTCTCCACATTTATAGCTGCCCATTGCTTTCTGTGTAGTGCACTTTTTTTCTCCATTGTTTTGTTTCGGCTTATTTGGGGCCACGGTGCTCTTGATTGTGGGGGCTCTTCTATATGTGATTATTGGTTTCTTAGGTAGATACTTTTCAAGATAAGGGTCTTGTTTCAAAATGTGCCAGTGTTTTGCTAGTATTGTGCGTATGGCATTGTTGGATGTATTGTATTGTGTGATGAGGTTGAGATGTCTTTCTGTTTGGGTTCCTTCCTTTTCTGTTGTTTTACTGGTCAGACATTCTTTTTGAGTATTTTTGATACTTCTTTTGTATGCGTCTATAACCAGTCTTTTTGGGTAACCTTTTTGTATGGCACGTTCTGTAGCCATTTTATGTGGTGGAAGCTTTTGTAGTGTATGTAGCTGTTTGTGTCTACCTGTTTAAAAAATGTTTTTGTTCTGAGAGTGTTGTTTGTGATAGTGATAGAGATGTCTAAAAAGTCTATGTGAGTTCTATTGAAGTTTGGGGTGAGTGTAATGCCCCAGTTCGTATTATTTAGTTTTTCGCAGAATTCTAATGCTGAGGATTCGTTACCGTCCCAGATGATAAAGACATCATCTATGTATCTTTTATAGCATATGATTTCTTTTCTGTGGCTTTCGTAAACATGTATTTTTTCAAAATGGCCCATAAAAATGTTTGCGAAGGCCGGTGCGACTTTCATGCCCATCGCGGTCCCCCGGCATTGGTGGTATGTATGGCCGTTATAAATGAAAAAATTGTTTTCTAGGATAAAACGCAAACTTTCTAGCAAAAACAGGATTTGTTGTGGTTTGAGTGTATGGTCTTCTCTCAGTGTGTTTTCTATACATCTAATGCCTAGATCATGTCGTATGTTGGAGTATAGTGCTGTTACGTCCATCGTTAGTAGAGCATATGCATCCTTCCAGGGGATGTCCGCTAGTTCTTGGATTAGTTGTCTGGAGTCATGAAGATAGCTGTCTAGATTGCGTACATAGGGCTGTAGGAACAGGTCGAGGTAATGGGATAGATTGCTTGTTGCTGAATTGGTATTTGATACTATGGGCCTCCCCTGAGGATTTGTGACATTCTTGTGTATTTTTGGGAGGTGGTAAAAGTATGGATTAGAGGGTGATTTTGGGGTGAGAATTTTTTTTTCTTTTTTGTTAATGTATTGGTTCTCGTGAGCACTTTTTATAAAGGTAGTTAGTTTTTTATTAGATTGGGGAAGGGGTTTTCGGTTAATTTCTGGTAGTAATCTTTGTCATTCAAAATGTTCAATGCTTCTTTTTCATAATCTTCTGTATTTTGTAGGACTATTGCCCCTCCCTTATCTGCTGGGCGTATTTTAATATTTTTATTATTCCCAAGTTTTTTTAGGGCAGCTTTTTCTTGGTTGGTTAGGTTGGCTTTATTTTGGGGGCTGGTTGTAGAGTTAATTTTTGTGGTGATCTTTTTTATGTCTGCTGTCACCAGGTCAAAAAAGGCTGGTATGAGGTGTCCTTGACTCTGAAGTGGGAAAAAATTGGATTTCGGGCGCACTTCTTGGTGTTTGTACATTTGTGTATCCTCTTGGTTAGTGCTCTCTGGTAACTTTGTTGTTTGGTTCTTTTTGTGTTCATATTCAAAGTGTCTTTTTATTGTCAGATTTTTACGGAATTTCTGCATATCAAGATATAGTTCAAAGGCATTAACCTTGTTGTATGGACAAAAAGAAAGGCCCTTCTGTAAAAGACTGTGTTCTGAGTCTATGAGCTCATGAGCTGATAAATTGAAGATTTTTATTGTTGGTATGGGTTCATTTTTGTTTTTGTCGTTTTTCTTTTTTATATTGGCTTTCCTTTTTTGGTGTTGCCCTCCTCTACATCCTCGCGTTCTAGTTTCCTTTTTCGCGGGGTCGGTTTGAAAAAATCTGTTATGTGTGGTGTGGTTGATAAGTGTTGTATGGTCCCTGTTTGTTTCATGATAGGTAGGGGTAGGGTGTTGTTTGCACGGTCTAAAAAAGGAACCAGGGCTGAGGTTCCTGGGTGGGTATTGTCAATGGTAATGCAGGCGGAATATGTGGTGGGTTTATCAGGTGATGGACTTTGGTGTACCGTGAGGATGGATGTGTCTAGAAGTAGACTACTTTTCTGTGATGTGTTGCAAGGGTGGATGTCCGCTGTGATGGTGATGCTCTTGGCCGAACTCTCATTAATGGGGTTGGGCTCAAAAGGATGAGTGGGGATAGGTTTGTGGTGTAATCTTTGTGGGGTGTGCGGTTCTTTTTGAAGTCTAAGTATTTGGATTTCAGGACTCTGAATTTTTCCAAAAACTCATCCGTTGATGAGTCTAAGTCGTTTTTTTTGGGAGGTGGGTTGGTGTTTTTTTCATGGCGATTTATGTGCCTGGCTGATATTACTGGTGTGATATGAATGTTTCGTATCCTCTGTGGTGGTGGTAATAGTAAGAGGTGTTGGGGTATAAGGTGGTTTGGGGCTGGAGGGTCTACCTTGGCGTGGTGGTATGCTGGGTGGGGGACAGGTCTTACTCGGTGGTGCAGTATTTTGGAATTTATATACTGTTGGCTTCATTTTTTCGGTATCTCTATTTTGTGGTTTTTTATAGGCGTTATTGGTGAAAAACAGTGTTCTCGTCTCGTTGTTGAATCTAGGTTTTTGGGATTGTGCGGTATTGGTCATATTCGCAGGGCCAGTGTGTTTCTGGTTTTGTTCGATAGGGGTTATATTGTTGTGTTGGTTCCCCTTTCTTCTTGTGAGTCTGTAGGTTCCCTGTTATCTATCCTGTCTATCACGTTGCAATTTTTTTGCTTTATTTGCTATAATATTCTGCTCACTCTGGTAGATTCTATTTGTCAAATTTAGGTTTATTACTGGGTAGTCTGGATGGAGTTCATAGTGTTGTAGGGATTTTATGAGTGTTTCAATTTTTTCTGTGTGGTTTTTAATTAGGGCTTCCCTTTTATTGGAAATAATTCTTATTAGGCCTGCCGCACATTGGTCCAAATAGTCGTTCCATTCGTATGCGAAAACGGGGTCCTCTGGAAAGGTGGGGGCATTCCCTAATCTTAGACCTCTTGGGGCTAGATTCTCATGTGTGTATATTTGCAAAAACATGGCGTCTAGTGAGTGTATAAGTTTGTTTCTTAGGTTATCCTCGAGTTCATGAAAAAGTTCGCACATAGTCTTAGTTTCATCGTGTGTAAAACTTGCCTTGTCATTTTTGCTGGTTGTCATGGAAGCTGGGTCGCTGGTATTATTCCTTGATGTGTAGCGTCGCACCAAAGACTTGCGTTGTTCTGTACGTTGCGAGAAGTACTCCATTTCTCTTTACTCTGGTGATTACGGATTTTTTTCACACGTATTTAGGCTGCAGTTCCTCCTTAAAAATAGGGACTTGAAGGGTCCTCCGGGTTCTGTGTATTCCCACCAGGCTCCGGATCAAATATAGATAAAAAGAAAGAGACAGGAGGCAGCGCCTCGTGTGTAAAACCGTATGCTATTATAGAAAGAACAATGCACTGATTGCGCTTACCGTATCGGGTTGTGATGAGTCACAACTCCTATGGATCACTTGTGCTGGTAAATGCCCGTCCAGCTTGCGGGGGTGACTGCTGCTGCTGCCCAGGTTCTTACCCGTGGCCGTAGAGTACGGTGTCCGGGGTATAAGGAATAGTAGATAGAGGTAAAAAATTAACCTTATATAAAGCGGCGCTGCTGCAGAAGACAGGACTCAAGTCCTTAGGCTCCTTTTATATGTTGTACACATATAGTGATGTGCATTAACATTGACAATTATAGTAAATTTTAACCATTAAAAAATACACGAAACATGCCGGCTGGGAGCGTCATAGCAGCAAGGCCCGCCCGCGATACATCAGCAAGGCCCGCCCACATAAGATCAAGCCGGCACACGAAACATGCCGGCTGGGAGCGTCATAGCAACTAGAACACAACACGTGCGTACACGCCCCCGTCCCAGCCCTCACCACGCCCCCGCCCACGCCCACAGAAACCCGAATTATTGCGTCAAAAATACAGAATAAAAGACACAGAAATCACACCCACAATATACAGACCTATTGTCCTGATGAAGGGGGCAGTCCGCCCCAGAAACGCGTAGACTTATACAAATAAAGACCCGCTTTATTTTACCTACTTGAGTCCTGTCTTCTGCAGCAGCGCCGCTTTATATAAGGTTCATTTTTTACCTCTATCTACTATCTGTACTGACCCCTGATATATTTTTACATATTAATTAGATCTCCCCTCAGTCGTCTTTTTTCTAAACTGAATAACCCTAATTTTGATAATCTTTCAGAGTACTGTAGTCCCCCCATTCCAGTTATTACTTTAGTTGCCCTCCTCTGGACCTTCTCCAGCTCTGCTATGTCTGCCTTGTTCACTGGAGCCCAGAACTGTACACAGTACTCCATGTGTGGTCTGACTAGTGATTTGTTAAGTGGTAGGACTATGTTCTTATCATGGGCATCTATGCCCCTTCTGATGCAATCCATTATCTTATTGGCCTTGGCAGCAACTGCCTGACACTGTTTTTTGCAGCTTAGTTTGCTGTTTATTAACATTCCTAGATCCTTTTCCATTTCAGTGTTACCGAGTGTTTTACCATTTAGTATGTACGGGTGACTTGCATTATTCCTTCCCATGTGCATTACCTTACATTTGTCAGTGTTAATCCTCATCTGCCACTTATCTGCCCAAGCCTCCAATCTATCCAGATCCCTCTGTAGTAGTATACTGTCCTCTTCCGTGTTAATTACTTTACACAGCTTAGTGTCATCTGCGAAAATTAATACTTTACTATGCAAGCCTTCTACAAGATCATTAATAAATATATTGAAGAGAATAGGGCCCAATACTGACCCATGAGGTACACTACTAATGACAGTGACCCAATCTGAGTATGTACCGTTAATAACCACCCTCTGTTTTCTATCATTGAGCCACTTACCCACATACAGACGTTTTCTCCCAGTCCGAGCATTCTCATTTTATATACTAACCTTTTATGTGGTACAGTGTCAAATGCTTTGGAGAAGTCCAGATATACGACATCCATTGATTCGCCGCTGTCAAGTCTAGAACTTACCTCCTCATAGAAACTGATTCAATTTGTTTGACAAGACCGATCCCTCACGAAGCCATGCTGATATGTCGCTATTTGCTTATTTCCATTGAGATGCTCTAAGATAGCATCTCTCAGAAAACCTTCAAACAATTTACCCACAACAGATGTTAAACTTACTGGCCTATAGTTTCCAGGCTCTGTTTTTGGACCCTTTTTGAATATTGGCACCACATTTGCCATGTGCCAATCCTGTGGGACATTCCCTGTCAGTATAGAGTCTGAAAATATCAGAAATAAGGGTCTGGCTATGACATTACTTAATTCCCTTAGGATACGGGGGTGTATGCCATCCGGTCCTGGCGATTTGTCTATTTTAATTTTTTTAAGTCGCTGATGTACTTCTTCCTGGGTCAGACAGGACACTTTTTAATGGGGAATTTATTTTTACATTCTGTATGTCATATTTAACAGTTTTGCTTTCTCCTCGTCGCTCTCTGCGACTCCCCCCTCATTACTCTTTAAAGGGCCGTCACCTTCAGATTTATACTTTTTAACATTTATAGAATTGAAGAACATTTTAGGGATAGTTTTACTCTCTTTGGCAATTAATCTCTCGGTCTCTAGTTTGGCCGCTTTTATTTGTTTTTTACATGTTCTATTTTTTTCCTTATAGTTTTTCAGTGCTTCCGTGCTACCCTCCTGTTTTAGTGATTTATATGCTTTCTTTTTGTCATTTATTGCTTTCTTTACAGTTCTATTTATCCACAATGGTTTCTTTTTGTTCCTTAACCTTTTATTCCCATATGGTATATACCTCTCACAATTAGATTTTAGGATGTTTTTAAAGATATCCCATTTTGTGGCTGTATTTTTATTTTTGAGGACTTTGTCCCAGTTAGTTAAGCCTATGGCCTCTCTTAGCTGGCTAAATTTAGCTTTTTTGAAGTTTGGTATTTTTGTTCCTCCCTGTAGAAACGCTCTTTTGAATGATAATTGGAAGGTTATTACTTTATGGTCACTATTTCCCAGGTGTCCCCCAACCTGCACGTCTGTTGTTCTGTCCGGCCTATTGGTTAATACTAAGTCCAGTATGGCCGTCCCTCTAGTCGGGCCCTGAACCAGTTGGGAGAGGTAATTGTCTTTGGTTATTGCCATGAACCTGTTTCCCTTATGAGATATACAAGTTTCAGTTT
This sequence comes from Bufo gargarizans, assembly GCF_014858855.1. Classification (NCBI taxonomy): domain Eukaryota; kingdom Metazoa; phylum Chordata; class Amphibia; order Anura; family Bufonidae; genus Bufo; species Bufo gargarizans. The sequence continues at coordinate 54,936,401 of NC_058085.1, read as the reverse complement.
CCCAGTCTATATCTGGGTAGTTGAAGTCCCCCATAATCACCACCTCATTATGATCTGCCACCTCGTCTATCTCGTTTAGTAGTAGATTTTCTGTGGACTCTGGTATATTAGGTGGTTTATAGTACAGTTGCAAGAAAAAGTATGTGAACCCTTTGGAATGATATGGATTTCTGCACAAATTGGTCATAAAATGTGATCTGATCTTCATCTAAGTCACAACAATAGACAATCACAGTCTGCTTAAACTAATAACACACAAAGAATTAAATGTTACCATGTTTTTATTGAACACACCATGTAAATATTCACAGTGCAGGTGGAAAAAGTATGTGAACCCTTGGATTTAATAACTGGTTGAACCTCCTTTGGCAGCAATAACTTCAACCAAACGTTTCCTGCAGTTGCAGATCAGACGTGCACAACGGTCAGGAGTAATTCTTGACCATTCCTCTTTGCAGAACTGTTTCAGTTCAGCAATATTCTTGGTATGTGCGGTGTGAATCGCTTTTTTGAGGTCATGCCACAGCATCTTAATCGAGTTGAGGTCAGGACTCTGACTGGGCCACTACAGAAGGCATATTTTCTTCTGTTTAGGCCATTCTGTTGTTGATTTACTTCTATGCTTTGGGTCGTTGTCCTCTTGCAACACCCATTTTTTGTTGAGCTTCAGCTGGTGAACAGATGGCATTAAGTTCTCCTGCAGAATATCTTGATAAACTTGGGAATTAATTTTACCTTTGATGATAGCAATCCGTCCAGGCCCTGACGCAGCAAAGCAGCCCCAAACCATGATGCCCCCACCACCATACTTCACAGTTGGGATGAGGTTTTGATGTTGGTGTGCTGTGCCTCTTTTTCTCCACACATGGTGTTGTGTGTTTCTTCCAAACAACTCAACTTTGGTTACATCTGTCCACAGAATATTGTGCCAGTACTGCCGTGGAACATCCAGGTGCTCTTGTGCAAACTGTAAATGTGCAGCAATGTTTTTTTTGGACAGCAGTGGCTTCCTCTGTGGTATCCTCCCATGAAATCCATTCTTGTTTAGTGTTTTACGTATCGTAGATTCGCTAACAGGGATATTAGCATATGCCAGAGACTTTTGTAAGTCTTTAGTTGACACTCTAGGATTCTTCTTCACCTCATTGAGCAGTCTGCGCTGTGCTATTGCAGTCATCTTTACAGGACGGCCACTCCTAGGGAGAGTAGCAGCAGTGGTGAACTTTCTCCATTTATAGACAATTTGTCTTACCGTGGACTGGTGAACAGCAAGGCTTTTGGAGATAGTTTTATAACCCTTTGCAGCTATATGCAAGTCAACAATTCTTAATCGTAGGTCTTCTGAGAGCTATTTTGTGTGAGGCATCATTCACATCAGGCAATGCTACTTTTGAAAAACAAACCCAGAACTGGTGTGTGTTTTTTATAGGGCAGGGAAGCTGTAACCAACACCTCCAATCTCATCTTATTGATTGGAGTCCAGTTGGCTGACACCTCACACCAATTAGCTCTTGGAGATGTCATTAGTCTAGGGGTTCACATACTTTTTCCACCTGTACTGTGAATGTTTACATGGTGTGTTCAATAAAATCATGGTAACCTTTAATTCTTTGTGTGTTATTAGTTTAAGCAGACTGTGATTGTCTGCTGTTGTGACTTAGATGAAGATCAGATCACATTTTATGACCAATTTGTGCAGAAATCCATATCATTCTAAAGGGTTCACATACTTTTTCTTGCAACTGTAAACTCTTATTAGTAATTTATTGTTGTTTTTAGCTCCATGTATCTCTACCCACAGTGACTCCACATGTTCATGTCCCTCACTTATATCTTTACGGACTGTGGGCTTTAGACAGGACTTTACATAAAGGCAGACCCCTCCCCCTCTCCGGTTTTGACGATCCTTTCTAAACAGACTGTAACCTTGTACAGTACATTAACTGCCCAGTCATAGCTATCATCCAGCCATGTCTCAGTTATTCCCACTATGTCATAGTCCTCCTCACACATCACTAATTCCAGCTCCCCAGTTTTATTAGTCAGGCTTCTGGCATTAGTATACATACATTTGATAGGTTTATGTATATATTTACTTTATTAATTAATACTGTTACTCTTCTTGAATAGCTGGTGAATGTAGAGTGATAGGTCTGCATGGCCCATCCCCCACTGAGTGCTCTCCCCCTCAGTAAAATGGGTCTCCACTAAGCTGACAATCGCTGGAAGGTGTCTTCGAACCTGATCACAAACTGTCTGTCTTTTTAATTTATTATCCATCCCCCGACCATTCCAGGTTAGGATTCTAACCGACACCAATCAACCAAAAAAAAAGAGAAAAAACAAATAAACCGGGAGCAACCCACCCTACAAACTACATACCCCCCACCCCACCAACTCTTGATCCGCCACCATCTTAGGACAAATCTCTCAACTGAGACCACCTCTCCTTATTCCCCCCCCCCCCCCCCAGTTGCCACAATTTAAAAAAAGATCAGATATTATTCTGATCTAACCAGAGTCAGGAGTGTCAAAAAAATAAGTCTTACTGAATGTAATGTTCAGAAGCTTCTTCCATTCTAAATCCATCTTTTTTTACTACATCCAAATCGTGCGACCCTTTATGTCCTGCTCTTGTAGTTACAACCTTTGGAGACTTTAAAAAGTGCTCAATTTTAGGTTATTCTGTCAATTTCCGAATCCCTTTTTTGCTTGGGGGCCATTTATTTTTCTTTCCTCCTTTCCTCTCCCCCTTCTTCCTTCCTCTTTCCTTTCCTTCTTTACATTCCTTATTTTCTCCCCTTCTTTTTCTTATACTATTTTTTTTCTTTCTTTTTCTCCTTTTCTTCTCTCGCTCCACTGTTTACCCCTTTATATTAATTACCAGAAGGGAAAATAACACTCAAAAAGAAGAAAAAAATGTTCATCCAAAAAAGTTCATCCAAAAATGCCTGTACCCATCCGGTAATATAATAAAAAGTAACAGCAGATAAAACAGTTCTTTGGTATAATAAGATAAGCCCAAAAGGGTCAGAGGGTGTACACAAGGAGAGGGAAGGAAGGACAAGTCAAACAAACAAACCAGGGAGGACACAGAATGCGTCTCTTCAAACCTCAATCCAAGGACCATCAGGGAGCAGAGGACTAGAAAGCAGAGGAAGAAGGAGCCAAGCGGTAGAAGGTAGCAGGCGAGGACCGGAGACAGGAACCCTCCACAGAACGGAGACAGGGATAGATGTTAAAGAAGTCCAGCGATGTAACAGGGCTGGGAGCAGTAAAGCCCTTAGGTCACTCAGGGTAGAGCAGAGTTAGACGGCATGGCAAGGTGGAGAGAGGGGGAGGGAGGCACAACGTAGCGTGACTACATCACCAGGTCATCCCCACACTTTGTTGTCAGGAATATATTTAATTAAAATAGAACTCCCGCCAAAAAATGTATTCTCTGACCTACTAGAAAGGTACATGATGTAATCTGGATTGAATGTAATGTTCTCATCAGCTACTGTATTTGTGAGCTATAACCTCCCTTCTGATCCTCAGCTGTGTCATGTGACCAACTCTCTGATTGCCAACTGACACAGGACAGGAAGTCAAATACTTCTCTATTCATTCCTCTGTGACAGACATTTATAATCCCATAGGAATACATAGTGCGTGTTCCCTAGCCAGTATGCCTTCTACTGCCCACCGCACCCAGGGACTAAGCACACCAAAGCCAGCTCCAAGGAGTTACCTGGCGTGGCAGTTCTTCAGACAATGTGCTGATGACAAGACGCAAGTGGTTTGCACGCTGTGCAATAAGAATCTGAAGCGAGGCATAAATGTTATAAACCTGAGCACCACCTGCATGGCCAGGTATCTAAATGCAAAGCAGGCGCTGCAGTGGAGTACACACCTAAAAAAACCACAAAAGATCTCAGGCTCCTCTTGCTCCCTCTTCTGCTGTGGTCTCGACCTCTTCCTTCCCCTATGAAGTGACAATGGCACCTGCCACCCCGCAAACAGAGGATGTGGCAACAACACCACCACCTCCACCACCCTCACCCAGCATGTCCACACTGTCCAATGGAAGCGTTCAGCTGAACATCCCCCAAACACTGGAAAGAAAGAGAAATACCCCCCTACCCACCCGAGATCCCTGGCCCTGAATGCCAGCATTTCAAAATTCCTGGCCTTTGAAATGCTGTCAATCCATCTGGTAGAGACAGAGACTTTTAAAAACCTTATGGTGGTGGCTGTCGCACAGTACGTGGTTCCCAGCCACCACTATTTTTCATGGCGAGCCATCCCTTCCCTGCACAACCAATTGGCAGACAAAATCAGGTGTGCACTGCGCAACGCCATCTGTGGCTGGGTACACATAACTACTGATACATGGACCAGTAAGCACGGGCAGGGTCGTTATATCTCCTTTACTGGATAAATGCAGTAGCGGCTGGGCCTGAGGTGGATATTAGTTTGGCGCATGTCCTACCACCACTGAGGATTGTAGGACATTTCTCGTTACCTCCTGTTGCCTCCTCCTCTTACTCCGCTTCCTCCTCTACCGCCTTCTCATCCAGTCAATGTAACACCTGCACCACCAACTTCAGCACAGCCAGGGGGAAACGACAGCAGGCTGTTTTGAAACTCATCTGTTTGGGGGAAAAGCCCCACACCGTGCAGGAGCTGTGGACGGGCATTGAACAACAGACCAATGAGTGGTTGGTGCCACTGAGCCTCAAGCCTGGCCTGGTGGTGTGTGATAACAGGCAAAATCTCGTAGCAGCTCTGGGGCTAGCCGTTTTGACGAACATCCCTTGCCTGGCGCATCTGCTGAATTTGGTGGTGCAGAGAGTCCTGAAAAATTACCCCAATATGTCAGAGCTGCTGCAGAAAGTTCCGGCCCTCTGTGCGCTCTTTCGGTGTTCTCACCCTGCTGCTGCTCGCCTGTCTGCGCTGCAGCATAACCTCAGCCTTCCCGCTCACCACCTCATATGCAATGTACCCACAAGGTGGAACTCCACCTTGCACATGCTGGAGAGACTGTGCGAGAAGCAGCAGGCGATAGTGGAGTTTCAGCTGTTGCACGCACGGGTGAGTCGCTCTGTGGAACAGCACCACTTCACCACCAACGAGTGGGCCTCCATGCAGGTCGCGTGTGCCGTGTTGCGCTGTTTCGAGTACTCCACCAACATGGCCAGTGCCGATCAGCGTTACTATCCCACTTCTAGGTCTCCTTGAAAAAACTTTTTGGGAGATGATAGAAGAGGATGTGGCACAGGAGGAAGAGGAGGAGGAAGAGGGATCATTTCCACGGTTATCAGGCCAGTCATTCCCAATTGGCTCGGAGGCCAGGTACAGAACTGTCCAGACAGGACACAGTTCTGTAGGATGAGGAGGCGGAACTGTGTTCACAGCAGGGTGGCACACAAAGCAGCTCATGGGCATCACTGGAGTGTGGCTGGGGGTATACAGAGGACACAGACGATACGCCTCCCACAGAGGACAGCTTGTCGTTGCCTCTGGGCAGCATGGCACACATGAGCGACTACATGCTGCAGTGCTTGCGCAATGACCGCCGAGTTGCCCACATTCTAACCAGTGCTGATTACTGGGTGGCCACCCTGCTGGATCCCCACTACAAGGACAACATGCCGTCCTTATTTCCGTCACTGGAGTGTGATCGGAAGATGCTTGAGTACAAGCGCATGCTGGTAGACGCGCTGCTGATGGCATTCCCACCTGACAACTGGGGCTCAGTGGAAGCACAAGGCAAAGTCAGAGGAGTAGGAAGAAGTCGCCAACGCAGCTGGGGCACTGCCAGCACTTCAGAAGGGAGGGTTATCATGGCCAAAATGTGGAAAAGCTTTGTCATAACGACACACAAACAAGCACCACCAGCTGATACAGAACGTCTTAGCAGGAGGCAGCATTTCAGCAACATGATGGAACAGTACGTGCGCACACGCCTACACGTACTGACTGATGGGTCTGCCCCATTAAACTTCTGGGTCTCCAAATTGGGCACATGGCCTCAGCGTGCCCTTTACGCCTGCCCTGCGGTCAATGTATTGTGTGTTTAGCACGGCGGGGGGGGGGGGGGGCAAGGGGGTGATCACAGACAAGCGTAGCTGTCTGTCCACAGCCAACGTGGACAAGCTCACATTCATTAAAATGAACCAGGCATGGATCCCACAGGACTTGTCCGTACCTTGTACTGAATAGACAGGTATAACGTACGCACCCAGCCATTGTTATATTCCAGTGCACTTTCTTTTTGCATTCTCTTTTCTATTTCCCAATGTTTTGGGGCCTTCCCAAATTTATAAAAATTAAATTAAACCCCCCCCACCCAAAAAAAATATATCTTGGCTATCTCCTCCTCCTCCACCGCCGCTTCCACCTACACCACCATGTCTACTGCCTCCTCAACCTTCTACTCCACTTTGACCTCCGTCTACTAGCTCAAGATTATTATTAAAAAAAAAAAATATTCTATGTTATTTTAAGTCAATTTCCTATCCACATTTGTTTGCAGGGCAATTGTCCTGCTTATACCTCCATTTTGCTTCCTTTTGCAGTCCTCTAGTCCTTACTATTACTATTTTACAGACATTTTAGTGCACCAAAGTTCGGGTCTCTGTTGACTTCAATGGGATTCGGGTTCAAGTTCGGGTCACGAACCCGAACTTTGACCCGAAGTTCAGTCGCACTGGCGAACCCGAACATCCACGGGTCCGCTCATCCCTAGTGGTTACCCTTTTTGTTATACTTTTATTGAGTTGTACCTTGTGAAATATCAGGAACCAAGATGGATCCACGCCCTTGTGATAAGGCAAAGCACAAAAAATTACAATGCATGGTGCCGGGCATACTACATACATTTTTTGCACTGATTTGTTGGTTGCCCCACCAGAAATATCACTTGCCCCAGTCTGAAAGTCTAAAGATACTCACATCAAAACTTGAGCAGGATGTTATCAATCTAGACATTTGTAGCCCAACTCTAGTTTCAGCTTTACGTCTTCTTCCAGGTGAAACTTTAGTTGGGCTACATGTGCTTATACTGGTGGTCACCAGTCAGACTTTGGATCATGTTTTACTATTTGGCCAGCACTTGTGTACAAGCAGATTGTGCCCTTCATTCAACCACAGCTTCAGCTGATGACTTATTATTTAGTGCCCTGGTGTGCAGACTGTGTGTGTGTGGACCTGGTGGACTGGCCTGCAACAGAAGCTGCCCTGGGCTCAGTTGGACCTGTGGACCTTTTAGTGAACAACGCTGGAATTGCAGAACAGAAGTCCTTTCTTGAGATGACACAAGATTCATTTGACAGGTAAATCTCATACAATCTGGTCATTTCTTTGAACATCTTGATGGGTATCTATGCAGTTCAGAATCAAGCAGGCCAGCCCTAGATACCCCTGCAATAATGTCGATTTACCGGATGATAAAAAAGCTTATACAGTTTATGCCACTGTATATCAGTAAAACCTTTAATAAAAGTTGTATTTGAAAAGTGGCATCTTAGGCCTCATTCTGTACAATGGTTCAGATGATTACTCCCAAGATTTTGAGTGCCACAACTGTTGCACTCACATGCTGTGGATTTGGTTGCCATAATGTATGTGACTAAAAATCTGTTCCATTTATTTGAAATGGGGTAGCATACACCTGGATTTCTGCATGCCCCATTTAGGTGAATAGAACTGCTTTTCAGTTGCAGAAATTTCTGCTACAAAATCCACAGCGTGTGAGTGCACCCTTACCCTCCTGCTTATGGCCACACTTCGTTAGCACTAATGGCACAATCCCAGTTATTGGCTCATTTAATGACCTGATGGTCGAATGACCTGATTATTTCTGGTGGTCTGGTGAGGAATAGGGAGTACTGGTCCCATTGGCTGCTGAGTCAAATACAGCACCCCTCATATGCTTTTCTTATGGGTATCTATTTTCATTTTTGGCATAGCATACTTATCAACTGAGCATCTGAGTCCCAGATGCTTCACTGGAGGTTAAGAAGTCCTATTTCTATTGTTAGTATAATTTTATGGTTTGTTTTTTTCTCATTGTCAACTACATCATGTTATCCTGTCTTGACTTCCTAGGCATATTGCTATTAATACAAGGGCAATAATCCCGGTATCACAGGTAAGACACAGATAATGCAGAACATAAATCCCAATACCAGTGGTCCCTCAAGATACAAATGCCCCTTCAACTGACAATGGTCTTTTCTGGGCCATCAAAGGATGGAACTAGAGTCATACCCTGCTTCACACTCACATCCAACGAATCAACATGGCCATTTCTCTGGTAAGACACATGTATTGGTGTCTAGTATCTCCTTTTTACAGTACAGTGTGGTCCTACATATCCTGTACTGCCCTCCGTCTGCACCAGGTTGAGCTGCTCCTATGTATACCAGTTTTCCATAGAGCTATGGACTCAAGTTACAATGGTTTTAACATACAGTAGTCATCCTGGAACCAATTAATATTGTAACTTGAGGGACCACTGCATTATGTTGCATGGATGACAAAAGACAGTTCTAGTAATCATATTGTCTACCCCACATATGTCAAATTTGTGGCTTTCCAGCTGTTGCAAAACTACAACTTCCATTATGTCCAGACAGCCTTCAGCTATGAGGACATGCTGGCAGTTGTAGTTTTGCGACAGCTGGAGGGCCATGAGCTTGACATCCCTGGTTTACCCCATCAGATTGTGGCCCGTCAGATTATTGCACGTGGAGGGTCCGGTTCAATCGTCAATGTGTCCAGCCAATTATCTCAATCACCATTGAAGAATTTAGGTGCCTACAGTAAGTACTGCTGTATATCCATATACTCACATGGATTCCTTATGAGATGTGACTCGACTGATGTGATTCACATTGGAGACCAGAATTTTCAGGTGCTTATACACCTGCAATAGCTGCCTGTTCACACTCTGTTCAGTGTGTTTTTAATGTGAAGAAAGGAGAAAGCTGCCGGCTAACATATCTGCCGATGGCTTACTTCCTGGAAAAACAAAAGGATCCGACATTGAAATACAACACTCCCAATCCTTCTTTCCCCTATCTGCATGAGTTACATGTGGATTTTACTGAGGCATTGCTGCGGACTTCACAGGTGAAATCCACTGCAGATCAATTTAAAGCTACAGTACATGTAGATGACATTTATTAAAATCTCATCCACTTTGTTGGTACTGTACAACACTTCGGATTTACTGCAAGCAATCCGCTGTGGCAAATCTGTAGCGTTTACGCCATGAGTGAACATACCCTAATGTGTATCAGGGCCATTATGCTCTGTTCATATCTGTGCTGACACCTCCATCGCATCTAAACAAGTTGGTGCAGCATGTGGCACTTTTTTTTCCCTGTAAAATGACAGACATTATGACAGATCCCACTACAGTCGATGGGGTGCCGTTGGTGTCCGTCATGCGATGGATCCACAACTGAAATTAATTTCGTTTTTTTGTTCCTATAGCAGAAAAGTGGAATTATGAATGCAGATGTGAACATAGCCTTCCCCTCCTATAGCTCTCCAGCTATTGTGCAACTACAATTCTCTGCATTTGAAGTTATGCTGGGAGACACAGGGCAGTGAGGATGAGAGTGGTGGTCCTGATAGGGTTAGTGGTACTCACAGTTCACAGTGGCAATCTTCCCTCCAGTAAGTGGAGGGTGCACCCCTTCTTCCCTCTTCACACTCCCTAACTTTCTGGGGGCTCCTGCCTAGTGGTAGTTGGGGTGCCCTTGATGTTGGGTGTCTGCCAGGGTGCAAAACAGGAGTCTTTCTTTACTTAGTAGATTATGGGAGTTACAGCACAGATATCAGCAATTGGTACAGTACTGAGGTATATCACAGAGCTTACTTGGCTGTATATAGCTAGTGGCAGTGATGATGACAGCTCTCCCCGAGTCTCACTCTAAATTAATATTCCGTTCTTTCAAAATAACCATAGACGTGCAATTCTGTTCTCATTAACTCTTTCTTCAGTGCCCAGTGCAGATCTTAGATCTGGAGGGTCCATCTAAAGGTGTGAGGAGTACTGGAGGCACCTTACTTTCCACAAGCAGTAAAGTCTGTATGCCATAAACGAGCAGTACCTTACTGTCTGAATCCAGTGCACGGTCTTGGAATGCAGTTCTAGACCTTGGATAGATGTCAGTTCTCTTTCCCTCAGCTGTAGTCTCAGAGATAAAAGGTTCTCTGCATTTGAGCATAGTTTTCAGGAGCTTGCACGTAGTTTTAACCTTTCAGGCTTGCTCAGATTAGACTCTCTAACCAGGAAGAGGGATTAGCCCATCAGCAGCAACCTAACCAAATCTGCCAGGGTTAACTATGTATTGCCAATACATGACCATTTGAGAGACATAGGGGGTCCTTTATGACCAGATATATGCCACTTTTGCTATGGTACGGCAAAATCTTTGACTTATTCCCCACTCACGCCAGGTCAAAAAAATTGGGTGTGGGAGGGGAAGGGGATGGACCAGAAGGCCCATCTCATTCATCATTTTCTGCGCCTTGTTTAGGCGTACAAAATGGTCTAAATCTAAGACAGCTAGGAAGCAGTCTTGTATTTAGAAGCGGTGGTGGATACACTGAAGTTATGCAGAGGCCGGCACCTGTACATAACTTTGGCGATCCACCACCAGCCATAGGGCTTAATATGACCAGCGCCAAACACGTCGGTCTTAATAAATGTGCCCCATAGTACATAAAGAAATAAGTGTACTAACAACAAACCACAACATTTGACTCTTGGTACACAATTAAACCTTTTGCATGAAATTGATCCTTTTAGCAGTGTGCCTCTGGGTCACTACACTTGCATTTTAACTGCAGTTTGATGGAGTAGAAGTGGATCCAGGAGAAAAGAGAAGTGTAAATCCTTATTTTATGTTTCCAACCCCCTGCATGTGTGATTCCAGCCTAAGAGCTCATGCACATAACTATATGTTTTTTTGCGGTCCACCAAAAACTGATCCGCAAAACATATAGATGACGTCCTTGTTCATTCTGTATTTTGCAGAACAGCCGGCCCCTAATAGAACAGTACTATCCTTTTCCATAATGCGGACAATAATAGAACATATTCTATTTTTTTGCAGAACTGAAATACGGACATACAGAAACAGAATGCACGCGGAGTAACTTCCGATTTTTTTGCGGACCAATTGAAATGAATGGTTCCGCATATGGTCCACAAAAAAAACTGAATGAAAGAAAATACATTCGTGTGCATGAGCCCTTATAGAGCCAGCCATTATCATTAATATATTTGATTTTTGGGTTTACAGATGCCGCTAAAGCTGCAATGGACATGCTAACTAAAGTTATGGCGCTTGAACTGGGACCCCAAAAGGTGACACTGCAGATTGTTATTTGCTGTTTAAATAATTAGAGGGGTAACCCCACCATTACGTATCATATTTATTATACAGATCATAAGAAATGAACAATAGTTGCCATCTTTTTCCTGTAAAAAATTATCTAGTAAAGAGATATGACATCTACTTAAATGGTATGGCGCCACCTGATGTTCATTTATTTACATAATATGACACCACCTGGTGGTCAAAGTGCACATTTCCCCAATAAGCTGAGTATTGGTGGATAGGCATGCTCAGTCACTCTTCCAAAAGCCTGGTCTCTTTAAAGATGGGCCATTGCTGATATGGGGTCTGGCTGGTTAGGTGGGGGCACAATATGCAAATTATTGCTGTTCTGGCCTGCAATCTCCTGCAGGTTATTTTACAGTAAACATAGAATATTAATCAGCTCTGGCATACCCACTTCTCCAACCCCAGCGCTCTCCTGCTCTATAGGTGGGACCCCTTCTTCTGCCTTCTGCTTTTCCTCCTTTTCCACATAATCTAATATCGATAAGAATATGTCATCAGGAAAATCCAGCTCCTTACCTCTACATCTTGGTGAGTTTTCTAGGACATGGAGACTTTGAAGGATGAATTGAAAGAAGTCAAGCCAGCAAAAGATGAGAATGGTCATCATTAAGACCTGGCTCTCCTAAGGGGTTCAGACTGGATAGTGGTTGGCACTGTGACCAGAATAATAAAGGCTTTCATCTTATTGGTATTGAATAACGTTTATGGCTGATGTAGGAATAATTAAATGTAGGAATAAATAAATAAAACTGACGAACATACTGACAACATAAATCTCCCTGCACTGTCTCTGTGTTGGGGCAAAAGCCTCTTCTCTATAATTGCCAGAGTCCCAATTGAGGTGTTCTTATGAGCGCTCAAAGAGCTGACACAGACACACTGCTGAATCAAATTCTCTCTCCTTTATTCCATACTAGCATACATCTTTATAAGGGTCCATTCACACGTTCGCAAAATGGGTCCGCATCCGTTCCGCAATTTTGCGGAACAGGTGCGGACCCATTCATTTTCAATGGGGCTGGAATGTGCTATCCGCGGATCCACACTTCCAGATCCGCACTTTCGTTCTGCACAAAAATAGAACATTGCGGACAAGAAAAGGCCTTTTATTATGAAAGTGCCAGCGGTGTGCGGTCCGCAAAATGCGGAACACACATTGCTGGTGTCCGTGTTTTGCGGATCTGCAATTTGCAGATCCGCAAAACGCATAAGGACACGTGAATGGACCCTAACACTACAGATAATCACAGACAAATCTGGCACCTCACCAAGGGGGTGGAAATCGAAACTAATGATTTGATTTGTTATTCATAAAAGGCAATACTTCCACACCATACTAACAGAATTCTAATAATTAAAAAGTTTCTGCAGCATCTTATCTGAAAGATTACATTCTTCAGCAGTACATCCCGAAACTCAGAAGGAACATAACTCTCTCTTATATGTCAAACTCGGATAAGAAAACGAGGGAGCTTCTATCTTAAACTTGCAGCTAGGAACTTCTCATCTATATACACAGAAACTCCCTACATCCTTCCAGCTGGCTCATTAATTTTTTCCACATATGCACAAGATGAAGGACATGTTCATACAAAATGGATTCTCATCCCTCACACCTGCAGTCTACTTGCACTGTCCTTGCAGTCTCCCTACACTCTTCCTCTCCAATGTTCTTATATTAATTATTTTCAGCGACACTATTCCTAGCGCATGGGCATTGTCATGTCTCTCCCTAGGCTCACAGGACAATGGAGGAAACCGTGTGGGATGAAGGTTTTATAGGACTGTTACATCACAGGAGATGGCAATCTGTGGATTGGCTGGCTGCACGGTATTATGGGTGATCTTGCGTTCCTGGGCTTCTTACTTTTACTTTGTAGCACGTGCAGCCACCATTTTAGGAAAAACTGATTTGTCACCAATTTGTTACGAAGCACAAGGAAATTCAGACTTGTGAATCGAAGATTTCCAAAACTTCGGACCGAATTCCGCTTCGAATGCTTCACTTTGCTTAACACTAGCTGAGAAAACTACTTTTACAGTAGGGAAGTAGGAAGCTTCCAGAGAGGGAAGGAGACTAATTCTGTCCAGAGCCCACACCCAGTAGGAAAAATTAGTAGCATCATCATGGGGGACACATAAAAGCAAAATATAATTAAAATGGGTATTGTTTATGCCAAAAATACTGCTAATTACTTTAAACTATTATGAATCATTGGACAATTCCTTTAAGCAGATTATGTAATTTAAAGGCATTAATACCTATCCACAGGATAGGTGATATACACTCACCTAAAAAATTATTAGGAACACCTGTTCTATTTCTCATTAATGCGATTATCTAGTCAACCAATCACATGGCAGTTGCTTCAATGCATGTAGGGTTGTGGTCCTGTTCAAGACAATCTCCTGAACTCCAAACTGAATGTCAGAATGGGAAAGAAAGGTGATTTAAGCAAATTTGAGCGTGGCATGGTTGTTGGTGCCAGACGGGCCGGTCTGAGTATTTCACAATCTGCTCAGTTACTGGGATTTTCACAGCACAACCATTTCTAGGGTTTACAAAGAATGGTGTGAAAAGGGAAAAACATCCAGTATGCGGCAGTCCTGTGGGCGAAAATGCCTTGTTGATGCTAGAGGTCAGAGGAGAATGGGCCGACTGATTCAAGCTGATAGAAGAGCAACATTGACTGAAATATCTACTCGTTACAACCGAGGTATGCAGCAAAGCATTTGTGAATCCACAACACGCACAACCTTGAGGCGGATGGGCTACAACAGCAGAGGACCCCACCGGGTACCACTCATCTCCACTACAAATAGGAAAAAGAGGCTACAATTTGCACGAGCTCACCAAAATTGGACTGTTGAAGACTGGAAAAATGTTGCCTGGTCTGATGAGTCTCGATTTCTGTTGAGACATTCAAATGGTAAAGTCCAAATTTGGCGTAAACAGAATATAACATATGTATCCATCATGCCTTGTTACCACTGTGCAGGCTGGTGGTGGTGGTGTAATGGTGTGGGGGATGTTTTCTGGGTACACTTTAGGCCCCTTAGTGCCAATTGGCCATCTTTTAAATGCCACGGGCTACCTGAGCATTTTTTATGACCATGTCCATCCCTTCATGACCACCATGTGTCCATCCTCTGATGGCTACTTCCAGCAGGATAATGCACCATGTCACAAAGCTCGAATCATTTCAAATTGGTTTCTTGAACATGAAAATGAGTTCACTGTACTAAAATGGCCCCCATAGTCACCAGATCTCAACCCGATAGAGCATCTTTGGGATGTGGTGGAAAGGGAGCTCCATGCCCTGGATGTGCATCCCTCAAATCTCCATCAACTGCAAGATGCTATCCTATCAATATGGGCCAACATTTCTAAAGAATGCTATCAGCACCTTGTTTAATCAATGCCACGTAGAATTAAGGCAGTTCTGAAGGCAAAAAGGGGTCCAACACCGTATTAGTATGGTGTTCCTAATAATTCTTTAGGTGAGTGTATATCTAATTGCTGGGGCTGTGATTGCTGGAGCTCCTGTTGATTACAAGAACGAGGGTTTGAATGCAATAGTGATGTGTAAAAGGAGCGGTGGTCCCACATGTGCACTTCCACTTCATTCACAAAGGGGACCCCAGTCGGTAGGGTTCCCGGTGGTCAGATCCGCAGTGATAAAACATTTAGCACATATCCTATGGATAGGTGATAAATGTTGTTAATACGAAAATACTTTTATTGATATATAGACCCCATGGCCATATGCCACCTGGAAATTGACGGAGCTCTATTTTGCCTGATGCAGGTATTTTGTGGTATTGGATAATATTTATAGAAAGTAATGACATTATCAGGGGCATTCATTCATACCGGAGCTCAAGTTGACTTCTTGTCAAATCATGTTTTCCAGATCCGTGTTAACTCTGTCAACCCCACACTGGTGATGACTAGAATGGGACTGGAACACTTTGGTGACCCTGAGAAGGTTACTGTATTTACGAGTCGTCTTGTTTTGGGACGCTTAGCAGGTGAGTATGCCCACTTTTTGCTATGCCTTAGCTCTTCTGACTAATTTCTGACAATGAAAGACATTATCTTCTTTGTAGTTAGGCTCTGTTTACATCCACGTTGCCAGTTTTTATTGTACCTGAAAGAATGAATAAAATAAATTCCAAAACTCTGCTATGGACATCTTTAGTTCTGTAATGTCTGGAAAAGATATAATGTTGTTGCAGCAGGAGGTATATTGGATATAAAGAATGAATACAAGATATCCTCAGGGTCTCAATCGGAGGAAAGAACCCCTCTGCCTTTGACACGGTCAACCACTCCCTTCTGTTAAAAACTCTCTCATTTCTTGGAATCACTGACCTGGCCTTCTCCTGGATCACATCATAACTCACAGACCAGACGTTTAGCATCCCCCACTCTCACACTGTGAGGGATACAAGATCTTTTCATGTCTTATGTCAGCCATCTAAACCCCTTAGGGACCGGGCTCAATTTCACCATAAGGACCAGGCCATTTTTTGCAAATCTGATCAGTGTCACTTTAAGTGCTGATAACTTTAAAACGCTTTGACTGATCCAGGCTTCATGACACTGGTAAAATGAAGTTAAAAAAATATTTATACATTTTTTATAAAAAAAATACCAAATTTACCAGAAATGTGTAAAAAATTACAAATTTCCAAGTTTCAATTTCTTTACTTCTATAATACATAGTAATACCTACAAAAATAGTTATTACTTTACATTCCCCATATGTCTACTTCATGTTTAGATCATTTTGGGAATTACATTTTATTTTTTGGGGATGTTACAAGGCTTAGAAGTTTAGAAGCAAATCTTGAAATTTTTCTGAAATTTTCAAAAACCTTTTCAAGGACCAGTTCAGGTCTGAAGTCACTTTGTCAGGCTTACAAAATAGAAACCACCCCAAAATGACCCCATTCTAGAAACTACACCCCTTAAGGTATTCAAAACTGATTTTACAAACCTTGTTAACCCTTTAGGCCTCTTTCACACGGGCGTCATGTTTTTTGCCCGGATAAGAGGCGGGTGCGTTGCGGGAAAATGCGCGATTTTTCCGCGCGAGTGCAAAACATTGTCATGCGTTTTGCACTCGCGTGAGAAAAATCGTGCATGTTTGGTACCCAAACCCGAACTTCTTCACAGAAGTTCGGGCTTGGCATTGATGTTCTGAAGATTGTATTATTTTCCCTTATAACATGGTTATAAGGGAAAATAATAGCATTCTGACTACAGAATGCATAGTATAATAGGAAGGGTTAAAAAAAGAAAAAAAAAAAAGAAAAGTTAACTCACCTTATCCTCTTGTTCGCGTAGTTCGTTCCCGGTCTGTTCTTTGCTAGCTGTGGGCTTGGGCTGAATGACCTGTGGTGACGTCAGAACAGACCGGGAACGAAAAGAACAAAGAACAGACCGGGAACGAACTACGCGAACAAGAGGATAAGGTGAGTTAACTTTTTTATTTTTTTAACCCTTCCAGCACTATTGTACTATATGCATTCTGTATTCAGAATGCTGTTATTTTCCCTTATAACCATGTTATAAGGGAAAATAATACAGTGAATAGACTGTCACCTAGAACCCATGCGTGAAAATCGCACCGCATCCGCACTTGCTTGCGGATGCTTGCGATTTTCACGCAACTCCATTCACTTCTATGGGGCCTTCGTTGCGTGGATTATCGCACCGCAACGCACAAAGAGGAGCATGCTGCGATTTTCACGTAACGCATAAGTGATGCGTGAAAATCACCGCTCATGTGAACAGCCCCATAGAAATGAATGGGTCAGGATTCAGTGCGGGTGCAATGCGTTCAACTCACGCATCGCACCCGCGCGGAACACTCGCTCGTGTGAAAGGGGCCTTAGGTGTTCCACAAGAATTAATGGAAAATAGAGATACAATTTAAAAATTTCACTTTTTTGGCAGATTTTCCATTTTAATAATTTTTTTCCAGTTAAAAAGCAAGTGTTAACAGCCAAACAAAACTCAATGGGCCAGATTTATCACGACTCTGACAGCTCACTCCACTTTCACATATGGCTAAAGTCAGTTTTAGACAAGTCAGATTTATGATCGCCCCTTTAAGACTGTAATAAATGTGGTTTGACGGTAGCAGTTTATCCGTCAGTAAGCAGCCTTTCAAAAGTCGCACGTTTTTATGAAAAAGTCGCATGTTCTATTAAAAAGTCTCAGAAGATAAGCATGGTCCTCACTGGAGTGAAGTTGCGACTTTTTTGCGACTTTTTTGCAACTTTTTAAAAAAGTCCCAATAGTAAATCTGTCTAGAGATTCATTTACATACGAAAACACGCCCACTTTCAGAAAACTGCCGAGCATAGTGCAGAGCAGAAAAAAGTCGCAAATTTGTGCGCAGTTTTAGCCTTTGGGACTTTTTTGCGACTTTTCCACTCCACAAAAGTGACTTTGCCTAATGATATATCTGGCCCATTATTTATGGTTCTGATTATGTAGTTTACAGAAACACCCCATATGTGGTCGTAAACCGCTGTACGGGCACATGGCAGGGCGCAGAAGGAAAGGAATGCCATACGGTTTTTGGAAGGCAAATTTTGCTGGACTGGTTTTTTGACACCATGTCCCATTTGAAGCTCCCGATGCACCCCTAGAGTAGAAACTCCAAAAAAGTGACCCCATTCTAGAAACTACACCCCTCAAGGTATTCAAAACTGATTTTGCAAACGTTGTTAAACCTTTAGGTGTTCCACAAGAATTAATGGAAAATAGAGAAACAATTTCAAAATTTCAGCCCCCCTGATGCATCCCTAGAGTAGAAACTCCAAAAAAGTGACCTCATCTTACAAACTACGGGATAGGGGGTCAGTTTTGTTGGTACTATTTTAGGGTACATATGATTTTTGGTTGCTCTATATTAGACTTTTTGTGAGGCAAGGTAACAAGTAGGGATGAGCGAACTCGAACTGTATAGTTCGGGTTCGTACCGAATTTTGGGGTGTCCGTGACACGGACCCGAACCCGGACATTTTCGTAAAAGTCCGGGTTCGGGTTCGGTGTTCGTCGCTTTCTTGGCGCTTTTGTGACGCTTTCTTGGCGCTTTTTGAAAGGCTGCAAAGCAGCCAATCAACAAGCGTCATACTACTTGCCCCAAGAGGCCATCACAGCCATGCCTACTATTGGCATGGCTGTGATTGGCCAGAGCACCATGTGACCCAGCCTCTATTTAAGCTGGAGTCACATAGCGCCGCCCGTCACTCTGCTCTGATTAGCGTAGGGAGAGGTTGCGGCTGCGACAGTAGGGCGAGATTAGGCAGATTAACTCCTCCAAAGGACTTGATTAACTGATCGATCTGCAGCTGTGGATCATTGAGCTGCTGATCCTCAATTGCTCACTGTTTTTAGGCTGCACAGACCGTTTGTCAGTCTCATTTTTCTGGGGTGATCGGCGGCCATTTTGTGTCTTGTGGTGCGCCAGCACAAGCTGCGACCAAGTGCATTTAACCCTCAATGGTGTGGTTGTTTTTTGGCTAAAGCCTACATCAGGGTGAAGCTGTCACACCAAGTGCATTTAACCAGCAATAGTCTGTTCATTTTTTGGCCATATACAAAATCAGGGGCAAGCTGCGCCTGTCACCAAGTGCATTTAACCCTCAATGGTGTGGTTGTTTTTTGGCTAAAGCCTACATCAGGGTGAAGCTGTGACACCAAGTGCATTTAACCAGCAATAGTCTGTTCATTTTTTGGCCATATACAAAATCAGGGGCAAGCTGCGCCTGTCACCAAGTGCATTTAACCCTCAATGGTGTGGTTGTTTTTTGGCTAAAGCCTACATCAGGGTGAAGCTGTCACACCAAGTGCATTTAACCAGCAATAGTCTGTTCATTTTTTGGCCATATACAAAATCAGGGGCAAGCTGCGCCTGTCACCAAGTGCATTTAACCCTCAATGGTGTGGTTGTTTTTTGGCTAAAGCCTACATCAGGGTGAAGCTGTCACACCAAGTGCATTTAACCAGCAATAGTCTGTTTATTTTTTGGCCATATCCCAGTCTAATTCTGTCACTAAATCCATACCGGTCACCCAGCGCCTAAATACTAGGCCTCAAATTTATATCCAGCTAAATCTGTCCCTAGTGCTGTAGCTGGGCGAGTTATTTAGTGTCCGTTCAAGCACATTTCTTGTTCTGGGTTGAAATACAATTCCCAATTTAGCAATTTCATAATTTAGTGGTTCCTGCTATATCAGAGCTATTTGAAATCTATCCCAAAAAGGGTATATAATATTGAAGGTGCACATTGGGTCATTCAGAATAACTTCACACACACCCGCTACTGTGTATTTCCAAGTCTAATTCTGTCACTAAACCCATACCTGTCACCCAGCGCCTAAATACTAGGCCTCAAATTTAAATCCCTCTAAATCTCTCGTTACCGCTGTACTGTTGTTGCTGGGCAAGATATTTAGTGTCCGTCAAAGCACATTTTTTGTTCTGGGTTGAAGTACAATTCCCAATTTAGCAATTTCATAATTTAGTGGTTCCTGCTATATCAGAGCTATTTGGAATCTATCCCTAAAAGGGTATATAATATTGAAGGTGCACATTGGGTCATTCAGAATAACTTCACACACACCCGCTACTGTGTATTTCCAAGTCTAATTCTGTCACTAAACCCATACCTGTCACCCAGCGCCTAAATACTAGGCCTCAAATTTAAATCCCTCTAAATCTCTCGTTACCGCTGTACTGTTGTTGCTGGGCAAGATATTTAGTGTCCGTCAAAGCACATTTTTTGTTCTGGGTTGAAGTACAATTCCCAATTTAGCAATTTCATAATTTAGTGGTTTCTGCTATATCAGAGCTATTTGAAATCTATCCCTAAAAGGGTATATAATATTGAAGGTGCACATTGGGTCATTCAGAATAACTTCACACACACGCTTCTGTGCATTTCCAAGTCTAATTCTGTCACTAAATCCATACCGGTGACCCAGCGCCTAAATACTAGGCCTCAAATTTAAATCCCTCTAAATCTCTCGTTACCCACCGCTGTACTGTTGTTGCTGGGCAAGATATTTAGTGTCCGTCAAAGCACATTTTTTGTTCTGGGTTGAAGTACAATTCCCAATTTAGCAATTTCATAATTTAGTGGTTTCTGCTATATCAGAGCTATTTGAAATCTATCCCTAAAAGGGTATATAATATTGAAGGTGCACATTGGGTCATTCAGAATAACTTCACACACACGCTTCTGTGCATTTCCAAGTCTAATTCTGTCACTAAACCCATACCTGTCACCCAGCGCCTAAATACTAGGCCTCAAATTTAAATCCCTCTAAATCTCTCGTTACCGCTGTACTGTTGTTGCTGGGCAAGATATTTAGTGTCCGTCAAAGCACATTTTTTGTTCTGGGTTGAAGTACAATTCCCAATTTAGCAATTTCATAATTTAGTGGTTTCTGCTATATCAGAGCTATTTGAAATCTATCCCTAAAAGGGTATATAATATTGAAGGTGCACATTGGGTCATTCAGAATAACTTCACACACACGCTTCTGTGCATTTCCAAGTCTAATTCTGTCACTAAATCCATACCGGTGACCCAGCGCCTAAATACTAGGCCTCAAATTTAAATCCCTCTAAATCTCTCGTTACCCACCGCTGTACTGTTGTTGCTGGGCAAGATATTTAGTGTCCGTCAAAGCACATTTTTTGTTCTGGGTTGAAGTACAATTCCCAATTTAGCAATTTCATAATTTAGTGGTTTCTGCTATATCAGAGCTATTTGAAATCTATCCCTAAAAGGGTATATAATATTGAAGGTGCACATAGGGTCATTCAGAATAACTTCACACACACGCTTCTGTGCATTTCCAAGTCTAATTCTGTCACTAAATCCATACCGGTGACCCAGCGCCTAAATACTAGGCCTCAAATTTAAATCCCTCTAAATCTCTCGTTACCCCGCTGTACTGTTGTTGCTGGGCAAGATATTTAGTGTCCGTCAAAGCACATTTTTTGTTCTGGGTTGAAGTACAATTCCCAATTTAGCAATTTCATAATTTAGTGGTTTCTGCTATATCAGAGCTATTTGAAATCTATCCCTAAAAGGGTATATAATATTGAAGGTGCACATTGGGTCATTCAGAATAACTTCACACACACGCTTCTGTGCATTTCCAAGTCTAATTCTGTCACTAAATCCATACCGGTCACCCAGCGCCTAAATACTAGGCCTCAAATTTATATCCCGCTGAATTTGAATACAATACATTGGGCCAAATAATATATTTGTTGTTGTGGTGAACCATAACAATGAGAAAAACATCTAGTAAGGGACGCGGACGTGGACATGGTCGTGGTGGTGTTAGTGGACCCTCTGGTGCTGGGAGAGGACGTGGCCGTTCTGCCACATCCACACGTCCTAGTGTACCAACTACCTCAGGTCCCAGTAGCCGCCAGAATTTACAGCGATATATGGTGGGGCCCAATGCCGTTCTAAGGATGGTAAGGCCTGAGCAGGTACAGGCATTAGTCAATTGGGTGGCCGACAGTGGATCCAGCACGTTCACATTATCTCCCACCCAGTCTTCTGCAGAAAGCGCACAGATGGCGCCTGAAAACCAACCCCATCAGTCTGTCACATCACCCCCATGCATACCAGGGAAACTGTCTCAGCCTCAAGTTATGCAGCAGTCTCTTATGCTGTTTGAAGACTCCGCTGGCAGGGTTTCCCAAGGGCATCCACCTAGCCCTTCCCCAGCGGTGAAAGACATAGAATGCACTGACGCACAACCACTTATGTTTCCTGATGATGAGGACATGGGAATACCACCTCAGCATGTCTCTGATGATGACGAAACACAGGTGCCAACTGCTGCGTCTTTCTGCAGTGTGCAGACTGAACAGGAGGTCAGGGATCAAGACTGGGTGGAAGACGATGCAGGGGACGATGAGGTCCTAGACCCCACATGGAATGAAGGTCGTGCCACTGACTTTCACAGTTCGGAGGAAGAGGCAGTGGTGAGACCGAGCCAACAGCGTAGCAAAAGAGGGAGCAGTGGGCAAAAGCAGAACACCCGCCGCCAAGAGACTCCGCCTGCTACTGACCGCCGCCATCTGGGACCGAGCACCCCAAAGGCAGCTTCAAGGAGTTCCCTGGCATGGCACTTCTTCAAACAATGTGCTGACGACAAGACCCGAGTGGTTTGCACGCTGTGCCATCAGAGCCTGAAGCGAGGCATTAACGTTCTGAACCTGAGCACAACCTGCATGACCAGGCACCTGCATGCAAAGCATGAACTGCAGTGGAGTAAACACCTTAAAACCAAGGAAGTCACTCAGGCTCCCCCTGCTACCTCTTCTGCTGCTGCCGCCTCGGCCTATTCTGCTGCTGCCGCCTCGGCCTCTTCCTCCGCCTCTGGAGGAACGTTGGCACCTGCCGCCCAGCAAACAGGGGATGTACCACCAACACCACCACCACCACCTCCGTCACCAAGCGTCTCAACCATGTCACACGCCAGCGTTCAGCTCTCCATCTCACAAACATTTGATAGAAAGCGTAAATTCCCACCTAGCCACCCTCGATCCCTGGCCCTGAATGCCAGCATTTCTAAACTACTGGCCTATGAAATGCTGTCATTTAGGCTGGTGGACACAGACAGCTTCAAACAGCTCATGTCGCTTGCTGTCCCACAGTATGTTGTTCCCAGCCGGCACTACTTCTCCAAGAGAGCCGTGCCTTCCCTGCACAACCAAGTATCCGATAAAATCAAGTGTGCACTGCGCAACGCCATCTGTAGCAAGGTCCACCTAACCACAGATACGTGGACCAGTAAGCACGGCCAGGGACGCTATATCTCCCTAACTGCACACTGGGTAAATGTAGTGGCAGCTGGGCCCCAGGCGGAGAGCTGTTTGGCGCACGTCCTGCCGCCGCCAAGGATCGCAGGGCAACATTCTTTGCCTCCTGTTGCCACCTCCTCCTTCTCGGCTTCCTCCTCCTCTTCTTCCACCTGCTCATCCAGTCAGCCACACACCTTCACCACCAACTTCAGCACAGCCCGGGGTAAACGTCAGCAGGCCATTCTGAAACTCATATGTTTGGGGGACAGGCCCCACACCGCACAGGAGTTGTGGCGGGGTATTGAACAACAGACCGACGAGTGGTTGCTGCCGGTGAGCCTCAAGCCCGGCCTGGTGGTGTGTGATAATGGGCGAAATCTCGTTGCAGCTCTGGGACTAGCCAATTTGACGCACATCCCTTGCTTGGCGCATGTGCTGAATTTGGTGGTGCAGAAGTTCATTCACAACTACCCCGACATGTCAGAGCTGCTGCATAAAGTGCGGGCCGTCTGTTCGCGCTTCCGGCGTTCACATCCTGCCGCTGCTCGCCTGTCTGCGCTACAGCGTAACTTCGGCCTTCCCGCTCACCGCCTCATATGCGACGTGCCCACCAGGTGGAACTCCACCTTGCACATGCTGGACAGACTGTGCGAGCAGCAGCAGGCCATAGTGGAGTTTCAGCTGCAGCACGCACGGGTCAGTCGCACTACAGAACAGCACCACTTCACCACCAATGACTGGGCCTCCATGCGAGACCTGTGTGCCCTGTTGCGCTGTTTCGAGTACTCCACCAACATGGCCAGTGGCGATGACACCGTTATCAGCGTTACAATACCACTTCTATGTCTCCTTGAGAAAACACTTAGGGCGATGATGGAACAGGAGGTGGCCCAGGAGGAGGAGGAGGAGGATGAGGAAGAGGGGTCATTTTTAGCACTTTCAGGCCAGTCTCTTCGAAGTGACTCAGAGGGAGGTTTTTTGCAACAGCAGAGGCCAGGTACAAATGTGGCCAGCCAGGGCCCACTACTGGAGGACGAGGAGGACGAGGATGAGGAGGAGGTGGAGGAGGATGAGGATGAAGCATGGTCACAGCGGGGTGGCACCCAACGCAGCTCGGGTCCATCACTGGTGCGTGGCTGGGGGGAAAGGCAGGACGATGACGATACGCCTCCCACAGAGGACAGCTTGTCCTTACCCCTGGGCAGCCTGGCACACATGAGCGACTACATGCTGCAGTGCCTGCGCAACGACAGCAGAGTTGCCCACATTTTAACCTGTGCGGACTACTGGGTTGCCACCCTGCTGGATCCACGCTACAAAGACAATGTGCCCACCTTACTTCCTGCACTGGAGCGTGATAGGAAGATGCGCGAGTACAAGCGCACGTTGGTAGACGCGCTACTGAGAGCATTCCCAAATGTCACAGGGGAACAAGTGGAAGCCCAAGGCCAAGGCAGAGGAGGAGCAAGAGGTCGCCAAGGCAGCTGTGTCACGGCCAGCTCCTCTGAGGGCAGGGTTAGCATGGCAGAGATGTGGAAAACTTTTGTCAACACGCCACAGCTAACTGCACCACCACCTGATACGCAACGTGTTAGCAGGAGGCAACATTTCACTAACATGGTGGAACAGTACGTGTGCACACCCCTCCACGTACTGACTGATGGTTCGGCCCCATTCAACTTCTGGGTCTCTAAATTGTCCACGTGGCCAGAGCTAGCCTTTTATGCCTTGGAGGTGCTGGCCTGCCCGGCAGCCAGCGTTTTGTCTGAACGTGTATTCAGCACGGCAGGGGGCGTCATTACAGACAAACGCAGCCGCCTGTCTACAGCCAATGTGGACAAGCTGACGTTCATAAAAATGAACCAGGCATGGATCCCACAGGACCTGTCCGTCCCTTGTCCAGATTAGACATTAACTACCTCCCCATAACCATATATTATTGGACTCCAGGGCACTTCCTCATTCAATCCTATTTTTATTTTCATTTTACCATTATATTGCGATGCTACCCAAAGTTGAATGAACCTCTCCTCTGCCTGTGTGCTAGGCCTAAATATATGCCAATGGACTGTTGCAGTGGTGGCTGACATGAAGCCTGATTCTCTGCTATGACATGCAGACTAATTCTCTGCTGACATGAAGCCAGATTGTCTGTTACGGGACCTCTCTCCTCTGCCTGGGTGCTGGGCCTAAATTTATGACAATGGACTGTTGCAGTGGTGGCTGACGTGAAGCCTGATTCTCTGCTATGACATGCAGACTGATTCTCTGCTGACATGAAGCCAGATCCTCTGTTACGGGACCTCTCTCCTCTGCCTGGGTGCTGGGCCTAAATTTATGACAATGGACTGTTGCAGTGGTGGCTGACGTGAAGCCTGATTCTCTGCTATGACATGCAGACTGATTCTCTGCTGACATGAAGCCAGATCCTCTGTTACGGGACCTCTCTCCTCTGCCTGGGTGCTGGGCCTGAATATATGCCAATGGACTGTTGCAGTGGTGGGTGACGTGAAGCCTCATTCTCTGCTATGACATGCAGACTAATTCTCTGCTGACATGAAGCCAGATTGTCTGTTACGGGACCTCTCTCCTCTGCCTGTGTGTGTGCTGGGCCTAAATATATGCCAATGGACTGTTGCAGTGGTGGCTGACGTGAAGCCTCATTCTCTGCTATGACATGCAGACTGATTCTCTGCTGACATGAAGCCAGATCCTCTGTTACGGGACCTCTCTCCTCTGCCTGGGTGCTGGGCCTAAATTTATGACAATGGACTGTTGCAGTGGTGGCTGACGTGAAGCCTGATTCTCTGCTATGACATGCAGACTGATTCTCTGCTGTCATGAAGCCAGATTGTCTGTTACGGGACCTTTCTCCTCTACCTGGGTTCTGGGCCTAAATTTATGAAAATTGACTCTTACAGTGGTGGGTGACGTGAAGCCTGATTCTCTGCTATGATATGAAGACTGATTCTCTGCTGACATGAAGCCAGATTGTCTGTTACGGGACCTTTCTCCTCTGCCTGGGTTCTGGGCCTAAATTTATGAAAATTGACTCTTACAGTGGTGGGTGACGTGAAGCCTGATTCTCTGCTATGATATGAAGACTGATTCTCTGCTGACATGAAGCCAGATTGTCTGTTACGGGACCTTTCTCCTCTGCCTGGGTTCTGGGCCTAAATTTATGAAAATTGACTCTTACAGTGGTGGGTGACGTGAAGCCTGATTCTCTGCTATGATATGAAGACTGATTCTCTGCTGACATGAAGCCAGATTGTCTGTTACGGGACCTTTCTCCTCTGCCTGGGTTCTGGGCCTAAATTTATGAAAATTGACTCTTACAGTGGTGGGTGACGTGAAGCCTGATTCTCTGCTATGATATGAAGACTGATTCTCTGCTGACATGAAGCCAGATTGTCTGTTACGGGACCTTTCTCCTCTGCCTGGGTTCTGGGCCTAAATTTATGAAAATTGACTCTTACAGTGGTGGGTGACGTGAAGCCTGATTCTCTGCTATGATATGAAGACTGATTCTCTGCTGACATGAAGCCAGATTCTCTGTTACGGGACCTCTCTCCTCTGCCTGGGTGCTGGGCCTAAATTTATGACAATGGACTGTTGCAGTGGTGGCTGACGTGAAGCCTGATTCTCTGCTATGACATGCAGACTGATTCTCTGCTGACATGAAGCCAGATTCTCTGTTACGGGACCTCTCTCCTCTGCCTGTGTGTGTGCTGGGCCTAAATATATGCCAATGGACTGTTGCAGTGGTGGCTGACGTGAAGCCTCATTCTCTGCTATGACATGCAGACTAATTCTCTGCTGACATGAAGACAGATTCTCTGTTACGGGACCTCTCTCCTCTGCCTGGGTGCCGGGGCCTAAATATCTGAGAATGGACTGTTCCAGTGGTGGGTGACGGGAAGCCAGATTCTCTGCTATGGAACCTCTCTCCAATTGATTTTGGTTAATTTTTATTTATTTAATTTTTATTTTAATTCATTTCCCTATCCACATTTGTTTGCAGGGGATTTACCTACATGTTGCTGCCTTTTGCAGCCCTCTAGCTCTTTCCTGGGCTGTTTTACAGCCTTTTTAGTGCCGAAAAGTTCGGGTCCCCATTGACTTCAATGGGGTTCGGGTTCGGGACGAAGTTCGGATCGGGTTCGGATCCCGAACCCGAACATTTCCGGGATGTTCGGCCGAACTTCTCGAACCCGAACATCCAGGTGTTCGCTCAACTCTAGTTATAGCTACTAGAGAGGGGCCTGGATGTATTTCTGGAGTGTAATAATATTACAGGCTATAGCTTCTAGAGAGGGGTCGTTGATCCAGGGAGTTATTCTGATTGCCTGATTGGAGGCGGGAAGGAATTTTTTATTTTTGGCTTCTACCTCACAGTTTTTTTGCCTTCCTCTGGATCAACTTGCAGGATAACAGGCCGAACTGGATGGACAAATGTCTTTTTTTGGCCTTATGTACTATGTCACTATGATTGATTTTGTCTGCTGGGCCTCCTCCATCGATAAACAAGAGAGATATGTTTTTCTTTATGGGAATTTATTTTGGAAATTATGTATTTTGGCTTTCATTTATATTCCTCCCCCTTTTTCTCTCTATGTACTTAACTGTTTATTAACCTTTATGGATCAGTGGCCTGAATGCCCTGTCATTGTGATGGGGGATTTTAATTGTGTTATTGATCCAGAAAAGGATAGTGTCTCTCAGGGGCGTAACTAGAAGTGACTGGGCCCCACAGCAAATATTTGTAAGGGCCCCCCCCCCCAGCTTCGCATCTCCCTCCTCCTGTGTAAACCCCACTCCTTTGGCACAGTATAGCGGTATACTGTATATTGTGTGGCACAGTATAGCGGTATACTGTATATTGTGTGGCACAGTGTAGGCTATATGTGTATAACATATTTCACATGAAAACTTACAATTACTTGGCTTGGCCCTTGGGGATCTCGGACGCCACTTCCACACTTTGGCCGGGGGGTCGGCGGAGCTGATGTGTTTTATCCTAATGAGAAAGATTTCATAATAAGGATTTGGAGCAAGGGCAGAGGGATAGCAGAGCAGGGAAAGGCTGGTGCTGCTACTAGGGGGTCATACCATGGGGGAGTAATAAAGCCCACCATAATGCCCCCCAGTAGTAATAATTCTCCTTATAATGTGACAGTGCAAAAATGCCCCCTTGTAATGCCCCAGTTGAGCTAATGTCCCCATAGTGCCCCCATAATGTCCCAGTATAAAATACCCCTATATAGTGCCCCCAGTAAATTCCCCCATAGTGCTCCTCTCCCCCCTCCCTGCTAGTGCCCCCCATAATGTACCAGTATAAAATGCCCCATATATAGTGCCCCAGTAGATACCCCTCAGGGTCCGGCCTCTGATAGGCTGCCGGCCTAGTGTCCCCCATAATGCCCCCCAATAATGTGCCAGTAAGTGTCCCCATAGATGCCCCCCCATCATGTGCCAGTATCAAGTGCCTCTCTCCCCCCCATGTGCCAGTATCATAGTGCCAAACCCACCCATGTGCCAGTATCAAGTGCCAACCCCCCATGCCAGTATCAAGTGCCTCTCTCCTCCCCCCCATGTGCCAGTATCATAGTGCCAAACCCACCCATGTGCCAGTATCCAGTGCCAACCCCCCCCCCCACATGCTAGTATCCAGTGCCTCTCTCTCCGCCCCCATGTCCCAGTATCATAGTGCCACCCCCCCCAAAAAAAGTGCCAATATCAAGTGCCTCTCTCCCTCCTTCCCCCCATGTGCCAGTATCATAGTGCTAAACCCACCCATGTGCCAGTATCAAGTGCCAACCCCCCCCCACATGCCAGTATCAAGTGCCTCTCTCCTCCCCCCCATGTCCCAGTATCATAGTGCCATCTCCCCCCCCCCAAAAAAAGTGCCAGTATCAAGTGCCTCTCCCCCTGCCATGTGCCAGTATCAGGTGCCAACCCCTCCCCCCCATGTGCCAGTATCAAGTGCCTCCCACTCCCCCCATGGCAGTAACAGTCGGGTATTAAAAAAAAACACTTCAACTTACCTCCTGTATGTCCATATATGGAGTCAGTGCTTGATTTCAGAAAAGTTTCTGCTGGGATTCAAACCCACGACCTTCTGTATCAGATGCAGAGCACCTAACCACAAGACCATAAGAGATGGCTTGCTGCTGACTGAAAAAATATGAGACTTCTACTGTTATAGCTGGCTAACTGTACATCTATACACATGACAGCTGCCCTAACACACACAGCACTGCTATATCTCTATATCACAGCTGTCCCAGCATACTCAGCTCTGCTATATCTCTATATATGACAGCTGCCCCAGAAAACCCAGCTTTGCTACATCTATGCACATGACAACTGCCCAAACTCACCCAGCACTGCTATATCTCTATATGACAGCTGTCCCAGCACACTCAGCTCTGCTATATCTCTATATATAACAGCTGCCCCAGCAAACCCAGCTTTGCTACATCTATACAAATGACAGCTGCCCAAACACAACCAGCACTGCTATAGCTCTATATGACAGCTGTCCCAGCACACTCAGCTCTGCTGTATCTCTATATATGACAGCTGCTCCAGCAAACCCAGCTCTGCTACATCTATGCACATGACAGCTGCCCAAACACACCCAGCACTGCTATATCTCTATATTGCAGCTCTCCCAGCACACTCAGCTCTGCTATATCTCTATATATGACAGCTGCCCCAGCAAACCCAGCCTGCTACATCTATACACATGACAGATCCCCAAACACACCCAACACTGCTATATCTCTATATGACAGCTGTCCCAGCACACTCAGCTCTGCTATATCTCTATATATGATAGATGATCCAGCACACCTAGCTCTGCTACATCTATATATCTCTAAGTATTGCTATACAGTAGATAGATATATAGAGATATAGCAGAGCTGAGTGTGCTGGGGCAGCTGTCATGTGTATAGATGTAGCAGGGCTGGCTGTGTTTGGGCAGCTGTCATGTGTATAGATGTAATAGAGCTGGGTTTGCTGGGGCAGCTGTCATATATAGAGATATAGCAGAGCTGAGTGTGCTGGGACAGCTGTCATATAGCAGTGCTGGGTGTGTTGGGGCAGCTGTCATGTGTATAGATGTACACTTAGCCAGCTATAACAGTAGAGGTCTCATATTTTTTCAGCTAGTTGTAATGCAGCCTTTATGGCTGTGTGGGTAAATGCTTTGCCACCGATACATTGCAGCTTGTGGGCTCGAATCCCAGACACTTCAGGAGACAGTAAGATAAGATCAGGGGGCCCTGAACTGAAACAAGAATCATATTTAACTAACTTGAAAATAAACTGTCACACACGCTGACGGGGCGCCGGTAGTTACGGCTGCCTATGTGTGTCAACAGAAGGCGGCCCGGGCGGGCCCCATAGCCACTGCTATGGTGATCCCTACGCCACTGGTGTCTCTATGGAGGCCCGTCAAGGGTCCCGTTTTTGCCAGGAATCTGGCTTTGTGGATATATGGGGATATCTAGCAAAAGGGAAATGAGTATATTCGTGTGTTCCAGTAAATTTCGGAAATCAATGTCTAGGATAGATCTAGCCCTGATAAATAAAAACATTTTGAAATATATAAGATGGTGAAGATGGTGATCTTGCCCCAATTAGTGTATATCTTCAGGAACTCCCCAGTATGGATTGAAGATAAGTTTTTTAAACTGATTGAGAGAGTCATTAATGATTTACTTTGGGGGAGAAAGCGAGTAAGGCTTAAAATGGAGCAATTTTACAAGCCGATGGAACAGGGAGGATTAAATCTTCCCTGTTTCAAGGGCTATTTTATAGCATCACAGTTATGGCTATTAGTGATGAGCGGCAGGGGCAATATTCGAATTTGCAATATTTTGCAAATATTTGTGCGAATATTCATCATAAATTTGCGAATTCGAGAATTCGCCATTATTTCCTTGATTGTGAAAATTGGCAATGTAATATGCTCATATTGCACGCGCAATACAAGCGTGGGTCACTTTAGCTAAATTTTTCAAGCTGCTAGAAGTTTCCTGAGACTGGAGAAAATGGTTGGCACGGCAGAACATTACAATAGCTTTATATGCAGATTTTAGCAGGTCTGACTATATATTACTGATTGGGGTGAACTAAATATTGTTGTGAACTTGTAACATCACAGCACTATGTCTTTAGCATGTGTGTATGGACAGCAGAGAAACAGTAATTCCTATGACACTATAGCTACACTATATCCCTATCTAACCTACACTGACTATCTCCCACTAACTATCTGTAATATACAGGGTGGGCCATTTATATGGATACACCTTAATAAAATGGGAATGGTTGGTTATATTAACTTCCTGTTTATGGCACATTAGTATATGTGAGGGGGGAAACTTTTCAAGATGGGTGGTGACCATGGTGGCCATTTTGAAGTCGGCCATTTTGAATCCAACTTTTGTTTTTTCAATAGGAAGAGGGTCATGTGACACATCAAACTCATTGGGAATTTCACAAGAAAAACAATGGTGTGCTTGGTTTTAACATAACTTTATTCTTTCATGAGTTATTTACAAGTTTCTGACCACTTATAAAATGTGTTCAATGTGCTGCCCATTGTGTTGGATTGTCAATGCAACCCTCTTCTCCCACTCTTCACACACTGATGATGTGTTTCCCTCTTTATGCACTGAAGCTGGCAAGTTCCCTGAGTTTTTCCAGCAAGATGGTATATGCAGTATATATATAACAAAAAAGCAACAGCAGCACAGTGAAAAAAGGGTAGTTAGGGTGCAACTCCTCTGAAAAGGTAGGCAACCTTTCCTGCAATATAGTATATCCAAAGAATGGGCAGCACTCCAAATGTGATAAAAAGGTGATGATGACCCGTTTATTCCCAAGCAACGTTTCAGCCCACTCGATGGGGCCTTTGTCAAGCTATATATATATGAGCTAACTAACTATCTAATTTAATTGAATAAGGATTCAGATGATTCAGCAAAGCACAGAGCAAAGCAATGTCACTGCTCTCTCTCTCAGAACTGCAACAAACTGCCGAAAATTTGTCCCACAAGCAAAAAGGGAGGGATCATGGGTTCAGTTGAAAAGAATATTAGCGAATACGAATATATAGCACTATATTCTAAATCTTCGCGATTAGAATATTCGCGCCCAACACTAATAGCTATATTGAATGGGAGAAAAGCCCACTTTGTAGAATTCTGGTGAAGATTTCTCCAGATGATAATATATTTACTATTGGAATCTGGCCAATTAATTAATGGGGTTGGCCACTATGTTAGCACTTATTAAAACTGGAAAGAAAGTAGGGAGATATTACACTTAGGCTACTCTCACACTTGCGGCAGTGTGATCCGTCGTCGGAACTGCCCGCCAGATCTGCCAATTTGGATGTGACTGAAAGCATTTGCAAGAACGGATCCGTCTCTCCGCTTGTCATGCAGACAAAAGGACGGATCCGGCATTCCGGTATTTTGAATGCCGGGTCTGGCACTAATACATACCTATGGGGAAAAATGATGGATCCGGCATTCAGGCAAGTCTTCAGTTTTTTTTTGCTGGAGATAAAACCGTAGCATGCTACGGTTTTCTCTTTTGCCTGATCAGTCAAAAAGACTGAACTGAAGACATCCTGATGCATCCTGAACGGATTGCTCTCCATTCAGAATGCATGGGGATATGCCTGATCAGTTCTTTTATGGTATAGAGCCCCTGTGACGGAACTCTATGCCAGAAAAGAAAAACGCTAATGTGAAAGTACCCTTACTAATATATCTTCTTAGAGCCCTTTCACACTTGCGTTGTCCGGATCCGGCATAGAGTTCCATCGTCGGGGCTCTATGCCGGAAGAATCCTGATCAGGATTATCCTAATGCATTCTGAATGGAGAGAAATCCGTTCAGAATGCATCAGGATGTCTTCAGTACCGGAACGGAACGTTTTTTGGCCGGAGAAAATACCGCAGCATGCTGCGCTTTTTGCTCCGGCCAAAAATCCTGAACACTTGCCGCAAGGCCGGATCCGGAATTAATGCCCATTGAAAGGCATTGATCCGGATCCGGCCTTAAGCTAAACGTTGTTTCGGCGCATTGCCGGACCCGACGTTTAGCTTTTTCTGAATGGTTACCATGGCTGGAAGGACGCTAAAGTCCTGGCAGCCATGGTAAAGTGTAGCGGGGAGCGGGGGAGCAGCATACTTACCGTCCGTGCGGCTCCCGGGGCGCTCCAGAGTGACGTCAGGGCGCCCCAAGTGCATGGATCACGTGATCACATGGAACACGTCATCCATGCGTACGGGGAGCTCTGACGTCATTCTGGAGGGCCCCGGGAGCCACACGAACTGTAAGTATACCGCTCCCCCGCTCCCCGCTCCTACTATGGTAACCAGGACTTTAATAGCGTCCTGGGTGCCATAGTAACACTGAACGCATTTTGAAGACGGCTCCGTCTTCAAATGCTTTCAGTACACTTGCGTTTTTCCGGATCCGGCGTGTAATTCCGGTAAGTGGAGTACACGCCGGATCCGGACACCGCAAGTGTGAAAGGGCCCTTAAGCAGATCTGCCTGGTTTTCCTGCTATTGGCAGCCACGCCCCCTCCTGTCCTGCTCTCACAGCTGCCTCTCCTCCATCCCTGCACCTGCCATGGAGGAGCTACCTCGTTCATGCCTAAAGGAGTGTGCTGCTGTCTGGGTCCTAAATCAGAGGTGCTTTTCTTCTGTGACTGACACTCCTGCTTGTGCAGGGCTGGCAGGGGCTTAGCAGGGACACTTGTTAAAAGCTGAAATAAAGAAACTTTTGCAGGAGGAAGGGAAACTGTGAGGAGAAGCTGTGATGGCTGATGAAGAGCTCACTGACTGCAGACTCTGCCCCCTCTGACTCTCCTGTACTGAGAGGATCCTGCTGTATGTGAGGATGTAGCAGAGCCAGGATGGTGCTATGGACCACAAATTGTGAGGAATCCGAGTGTATGTCCTGGTTATGGCCCCTCTGCTCTGTGTTCTTATCACACACATGTTTATTACAGCCAGACCAACAGTTCAGGAGCTTTAACCCCTTCTGTGCTGCCAGTATGGCTGAGGTCAGTGTAGCAGCAGTCACTGGGCTCCTCTGTAAATGTGTGCCCTCTCCTTCCTGCACACTGTATATAGTGATATGTGACCCCCACCACTGTACACTGTGTACACTGATGTGTGACCCCCACTGTATACTGTATATAGAGATCCGTGACCCCCTGTACACTGTATATACAGATGTGTGAACCCCTGTACATTGTATATACAGATGTTTGACTACACTTGTTCCCCCTTTTTCCCCAGGTGAAGAGCAGTCATATTTTCATAGATGATTTCTAGGCTGTCAGCTGGGAGCAGGTTGTGTGATGATAGACAGGAGGCTCCTCGCTATGTGAGCAGATCGTTTTGTACAAATTTAGCTAAGAGCTGCCATAGATATCTGGCTTCATTTGAGTCAGAAAGCTGGCGAGAAGAACCATAAATTTGTTGGGATGACTGGTCATGCCCCCTCCTTGCCATTGTCACTCCCTTCTTTTTTTTTTAAGGCGCAGTTAAAAAGTTGCAAACACATAGTTTGCAAGTTTTTAACACCACTTTTCAGTGAGGAGGGACTGTAGTAGGCGGGGAGAGCGGCGGGGCCGTGCAGGCACTGTACTCTGGCCCCGCCGCTCAGTATGTACTGTATTATACGTAGTGTTAATCATCATATCTAAACTGAATAATAATGCTCTCCCCCTGCTCCTCATGTGTACCGTACTTAACTGTACACATGTCATGCTCCTGTAGTAAGCACTAGCAGCTAGCAGGCAGGCCGGGCGGCCGTAACTCACTGAGGTCACGTGCCTGCTCCGCCTACTTTATAAATGAAGCAGGCGGAGCAGGCACGTGACCTCAGTGAGTTACGGCCGCCGGGCCTGCCTGCTAGCTGCTAGTGCTTACTACAGGAGCGGGATGTGTGTACCGGTAAGTACGGTACACATGGGGAGCAAGGGGAGCGCATCATTATTCAGTTTAGATATGATGATTAACACTACGTATAATACAGTACATACTGAGCTGCAGGGCCATAGTACAGTGCCTGCACTGCCCCGCCACTCTCCCGATGGGGGGGGGGGGGGTGTCTGTGGATGGCATTATGATGGGGGGATTTGTGGATGGGACTGTTATGGGGGATCTGTGGATGACACATATTGCAGTGTCATCCACAGATCCACCACCCCATAACAGTGCCATCCACAGATCCCCCCCATCATAATGCCATCCACAGATCCCCCCCACCATCATAATGCCATCCACAGATCCCCCACCATCATAATGCCATCCACAGCTCCCCCCATAACAGTGCCATCCACAGATCCCCCACATAACAGTGCCATCCACAAATCCCCCACCCCATAACAGTGCATCATCCACAGATCCCCCATAATAGTGTCATGCACAGACCGCCATTAGTTCAAACCCACCAAAAGCATACCTTTTGGTTAAAAATATATTTTTTCTTATTTTCCTCCTCAAAAACCTAGGTGCGTCTTATGGGCCGGTGCGTCTTATAGGGCAAAAAATGGTATGTGTGTGTGGGACAGGTAGTAAACTTTCTTTACTGCTGGGACTGGGGCATTCTTTCTATTGCTATGTCTGTACAGCTTACTGCTGGGACTGGGGCATTCCTTCTGTTACTATGTCTGTACAGCTTACTGCTGGGACTGGGGTGTTCCTTCTGTTACTATGTCTGTACAGCTTACTGCTGGGACTGGGGCATTCCTTCTGTTACTATGTCTGTACAGCTTACTGCTGGGACTGGGGTGTTCCTTCTGTTACTATGTCTGTACAGCTTACTGCTGGGACTGGGGCATTCCTTCTGTTACTACTTCTGTACATCTTACTGCTGGGACTGGGGCATTCCTTCTATTACTATGTCTGTACAGGTTACTGCTAGCACTGGGGCGTTCCTTCTGTTACTATGTCTGTACAGCTTACTGCTGGGACTTGGGTTGTCACGGATGGTGTTGCAGAAAGCTGGAACTTATAAATAAACATCCGACTGGCTTGATCCCAAACTAAGGAGCATATGGGTGAGCCCTATAAAACCCCTAGAGCTCTCCCTGACTGCTATGCCCATGCAAAGGTCTTTATGGTAGACGATTGCATGCCCACGTACCTAATACTATGTGACACCTGAAAACCCTATAATAGTGAGGGGACACAACCACTGGCTCCCTGCACTTAATACGGACTGAGTCAGGATCACCTAGAATCAAGCCAGCAAGGAAACACAAATAAAGGAAACCGACTTATCTGAGGAATCAGCAGAAGCAGCCTCCAGCAGTGAACACAATCCAGGAAGAAGTATAAACTGCAAAGTGAGGCAGTATGGGAGGGAATATAAAGGGAGACAATTAGTGTAAATAGGTGACAGCTGGGAGAAGGAAAGGAGATGACAAAGTGAAACCAAAACAAAGAACGTCATGCAGGTAGAGAAGAACATCTAACAGACCTTCTTACAGAAGTCTCAGAGCCCACTTTCTCAGGATGAGACCTATGGAAATCCCTGATAAGACGAGTGGCCTTAATGTCTGCCACTGGGACCCACATCCTCTCCTTAGGACCATAACCCTCCCAATGAACAAGGTACTGGAGAGAACCGCAGATAATGCGAGAATCCACAATCCTAGAGACCTGAAATTCAAGATTACCATCAACAACAATCGGAGGAGGAGGCAAAGAGGAGGGTACAGTGGGTTGGACATAAGGTTTTAATAGGGACCTGTGAAAAACATTATGGATCTTCCAATTCTGAGAAAGATCAAGACGGAAGGCAACGGGATTGATGACGACAAGATCTTGTAAGGCCCAATAAACTTAGGACCTAACTTTCAGGAGGGAACCTTCAGTTTGATGTTCTTTGTAGACAACCACACCAGATCACCCACAATCAGGTCCGGACCAGGCACATGTCTCTTATCCGCCACATGCTTATATCTCTCACTCATCCTCTTCAGATTACCCTGAATCTTTTGCCAAATAAATGACAAAGATGAGGAAAATCTCTCCTCATCAGGTAAACCAGAAGACCCCTCTCCAGAGAATATCCCAAACTGCGGATGAAACCCATATGCGCCAAAAAATGGTGACTTATCAGAGGACTCCTGGTGACGGTTATTTAAAGCAAACTCAGCAAGGGACAAAAAAGAATACCAATCCTCCTGATTCTCCGCCACAAAACAGTACAGATATGTCTCCAGATTCTGATTGACGCGTTCGGTCTGACCATTCGACTGCGGGTGAAAAGCAGAAGAAAACGACAACCGAACCCCCAAGCGAGAACAGATGGCCTTCCAGAATCTGGAAACAAATTGCATGCCCCTATCAGAAACTATGTCTGAAGGAATGCCATGCAATTTAACAATGTGATCAACAAACGCTTGCGCCAGGGTCTTAGCATTGGGTAACCCAGGAAAGGGAATGAAATGCGCCATTTTGCTAAAACGGTCCACTACTACCAGAATCACAGTCTTCCCCGAGGAATGAGGCAGGTCCATAATGAAGTCCATGGACAGATGTGTCTAAGGACGGGAAGGAATGGGTAACGGGAGGAGAGAACCCGATGGCCATGAATGAGGGACCTTGGCACGAGCGCAGGTCTCGCAGGCTGCCACAAAACCCTCAACCGTCTTACGAAGAACCAGCCACCAGAATCTCCGAGCAATGAAATCCACTGTGGCTCTGCTCCCCGGGTGCCCAGCAAGGACAGTATCGTGGTGCTCCTTAAAAACCTTGTGT
Organism: Bufo gargarizans; assembly: GCF_014858855.1. Taxonomy (NCBI): domain Eukaryota; kingdom Metazoa; phylum Chordata; class Amphibia; order Anura; family Bufonidae; genus Bufo; species Bufo gargarizans. The sequence continues at coordinate 54,898,319 of NC_058085.1, read as the reverse complement.
CGTAAAGCGAGAGGCACAAACAACCTCCCAGGGGGACAAAGATCAGGAGCCTCTGCCTGGGCTGCCTAAACCTCTGCCTCCAAATCAGGATAAAGAGCAGAGACGACCACCCCTTCAGCCAAAATGGGACCCGGGTCTTCAAAGTTCCCTCCTCCCGGAAAACAACGTGACAGGGCTTCCGCCTTCACATTTTTAACCCCAGGGCGGAATGTAACAACAAAATTAAACCTAGAAAGAACAAAGACCATCTGGACTGTCTCGGGTTCAGACGCTTGGCCGATTCCAAGTAGGCCAGATTCTTATGGTCTGTAAACACGGTAATAGGGTGTCTGGCTCCCTCTAACCAATGGCGCCATTCCTCAAAAGCTAATTTGATGGCCGACAACTCCCTATCTGCCACATTGTAATTTCTCTCTGCAGAGGAGAGTTTCCTTGAGAAAAAGGCACACGGTCGCCATTTGGCAGGAGAGGGACCCTGAGATAAGACTGCACCCACACCCACCTCAGAAGCGTCCACCTCAACAATAAAAGGCAGAGAGACATCAGGTTGTACCAAAATGGGGACGGAAGCAAAACTCTCTTTGATACTAGAAAAGGCTTTAAGCGCATCTGCCGACCACGAAGAAAAATCTACCCCCTTTTTAGTCATATCAGTGAGTGGCTTAACAACAGAGTATTCATTCAAAATGAACTTTCTGTATTAATTGGCAAAACCCAAAAACCGCATCAGTGCCTTCTGATTCTCAGCAAGCTTCCAATCAAGCACAGCGCTGACCTTCCCAGGGTCCATGCGAAAACCAGAAGCAGAGAGAAGAAAACCAAGAAATTGAATCTCCATAACCGCAAACACACATTTTTCCAGTTTAGCGTACAATTTATTATCCCACAGAATCAGCAAGACCTGACGTAGGTGGTCTCGATGAGTCTTGAAATCAGGAGAAAAAAATCTAAATGTCATCCAGATACACCAGTACAAATTTCCCCATTAAATGATGAAAAATGCTGTTCATTAAATGTTGGAAGACGGCCGGAGCATTCATCAAACCAAAGGGCATAATCAAATTCTGGAAATGACCCTCAGGGGTATTGAAGGCTGTCTTCCATTCGTCCCCTTCCCTGACCCTTACTAGGTTGTATGCCCCTCTTAAATCCAACTTAGAAAAAACCTTAGCCCCAACAATCTGGTTAAACAGGTCCAGGATCAGAGGAAGTGGATATGGGTCACGAATCGTGATACGGTTCAGCTCCCTGAAATCCAGACAAGGTCTTAAAGAACCATCTTTTTTCTTAACCAAAAAAAACCCAGCGGCAACAGGTGACTTCGATGGACGGATGTGTCCTTTTCTCAGGCTCTCAGAGATATAAGTACGCATAGCGACTCTTTCAGGTTGGGAGAGATTGTATAAACGAGATTTTGGCAGTTTGGCGCATTGGGATGAGATTAATTGGGCAGTCGTACTCGCGGTGCGGGGGCAACTCCTGGACACGACTCCAGCGGGGGCAACATATCCGAAAATTCAGAGAGAAAAGATGGCACAGTCTTGGTAGAAACCTCTGATAGAGACGCCGTGAGGCAATTCTCTCTGCAAAACTCACTCCAACAATTTATTTGCCTTGCTGGCCAATCAATGGTGGGGTTATGTTTAGTGAGCCAGGGTAGCCCCAACACTAGAGGAGTAGGTAATCCGCTTAAGACGAAACATGACATATCCTCAATATGTCACCCACAGTCAAACGGATATTGTGAACTATGCCCTTTAACGATTTTTGAGAAAGTGGAGCTGAATCAATAGCAAAAACAGGTATATCCTTTTCCAAAGTGCATACCTGGAAACCATGCGTTATTGCAAATTGATTAGCAATGAGATTGACAGCTGCTCCACTATCTACAAAAAACTCACAAACAATGTTCTTGCTGTCTAGCGCCACCCTGGCAGGTAGGAGAAAACGGGAACTACAAGTAAATGGCAAACCTTCAATTTCCGCGTCAACCTTGCCAATAGTAGCAAATGGGAAGTTTTTAGAGGTTTTTTTTCTTTTTGTTTTTCTTTTATTACCCTCAGAAAACTCCATGAATCTCCTAAAGGGGCAAACATTTGCCAAATTATTTATACCCCCACAACAGAAACAAACCCTCCTCTAAGAGCTGAATCCTCTACTATCAGAGGCAAGCAAACCCAGCTGCATGGCCTCCTCCTCAGAGCGGATTGAGAGAGACTGAGACCCCTGCGCACTAAATGAGACAGCCCCACTGTCCTTGGACTGAATATGACAGGAAGGAGTAGTCTCCTCTCTCTCTCTAAGACGCCTGTCAATACGAACAGCTAGAGACATGGCAGATTCTAACGACGCTGGTCTCTCATGAAAAGCAAATGCATCTTTCAATCTTTCCGAAAGACCATGGCAAAATTGACTTCGGAGTGCAGCATCATTCCAACCAGTATCAGCTGTCCATCTCCGAAATTCTGAACAATATATCTCTGTGGACTGTTTACCCTGGCATAAAAGACACAGTTTAGATTCAGCCAGAGCAATACGATCCGGGTCATCATATATCTGCCCCAAGGCTACAAAAAATTAATAAACCAATTGGAGGGGCTGTGCCCCGAAGGGCAGCAAAAAGGCCCAAGACTGAGCGTTATCCCTGAGCAGCGAGATAATGATCCCCACCTTCTGCTCCTCATCACCAGAGGAATGGGGAAGTAGGCGAAAATGGAGTTTGCAAGCCTCTCTAAAGCGAACAAAATTCTCACTACTCCCGGAGAATGTATCCGGAAGCGAGATCTTAGGCTCGGAAAAAACTCCATTAACCGGTCACCTCAAACTGAGACACAGTTTTTTGGAGATCTGCTACCTCCAGCGAAAGACCCTGCATGCGGTCAATCAAGGCTGAAACTGGGTCCATGCTTAAGACGGTTATGGCGGTTTATAATGTCACGGATGTTGTTGTAGAAAGCTGGATCTTATAAATAAACATCCGACTGGCTTGATCCCAAACGAAGGAGCATATGGGTGAGCCCTATAAAACCCCTAGAGCTCTCCCTGACTGCTATGCCCATGCAAAGGTCTTTATGGTAGACGATTGCATGCCCACGTACCTAATACTATGTGACACCTGAAAACCCTATAATAGTGAGGAGACATGACCACCGACTCCCTGAACTTAATACGGACGGAGTCAGGGTCACCTAGAATCAAGCCAGCAAGGAAACACAAATAAAGGAAACTTATCTGAGGAATCAGCAGAAGCAGCCTCCAGCAGTGAACACAATCCAGGAAGAAGTATAAACCGCAAAGTGAGGCAGTATGGGAGGGAATATAAAGGGAGACAATTAGTGTAAATAGGTGACAGCTGGGAGAAGGAAAGGAGATGACAAAGTGAAACCAAAACAAAGTACGTCATGCAGGTAGAGAAGAACATCTAACAGACCTTCTCACAGAAGTGGTGGTGACAGGGGTGTCCCTTCTGTTACTATGTCTGTACAGCTTACTGCTAGCACTGGGGCGTTCCTTCTGTTACTATGTCTGTACAGCTTACTGCTGGGACTGGGGCGTTCCTTCTGTTACTATGTCTGTACAGCTTACTGCTGGGACTGAGGCGTTCCTTCTGTTACTATGTCTGTACAGCTTACTGTTGGGACTGGGGCATTCCTTCTGTTACTACTTCTGTACAGCTTACTGCTAGCACTGGGGCGTTCCTTCTGTTACTATGTCTGTACAGCTTACTCCTGGGACTGGGGCATTCCTTCTGTTACTACTTCTGTACAGCTTACTGCTGGGACTGGGGCATTCCTTCTGTTACTACTTCTGTACAGCTTACTGCTGGGACTGGGGCGTTCCTTCTATTACTATGTCTGTACAGCAGTTTTTATTAATGTTTGAGGGGCTCTTGTCTCTATGGGGATGTCATGTGACTGCTCCTCTGAAGATGCTTGCTGCAGTGCATGCTGGGATTTTTACTTTCACTTTATAGCTGCTCTTCCCACACATCTGGTCTGAGGAGCTCCTCCAGGGAAGTGTGTCATGATGAACAGGTTAGAAAAATTATATATTGCCAGTACATTTAGCTTTAGATATTAATACTTCATAGTTTTGGCTATTGTCTGGGGCACTTTGGATTTTTGATACTTAGGGTGGCCACCCCCTTTAACCTCCAACAGGATAATAGAGCTGCTGCAAAGCTACTTATCAAGTCCTGGAGTACTATCAGAGATTGGCTGGGAATAAAGGGATCGCTTTGTTGTACGCCCCTTTGGCATAATTATTATTTACAAGTTTTAGATGAATTGGTTAGGGATCAGTATTGGCAAAACAATAATATTTGTTATTTTACACAGGTGGTTGGAAATGGTCATATTCTTTTTTTTGGGAGTTAGCACAAAGAGAAAATATATCTAATTTATCTTGGTTTTGGTATTTTCAGTTATGCTCGGCACTTTCTAGTATAAAAGAAAAATTGTTTTTTGATATAGGTACTTCTACATTTTTGCATGATTTGATAGTAAAGCTAGCACAGAGGGTCAAGATTTCTTAGTGATAGGGCTCATGCGCAGGACCGTTGTTTTGCGGTCCATTTTTCACAGATCCGTTGTTCAGTATCTGAGGTATTTCTTCCTCTGATTTAAGTCATCTTCCGTTTTGTTATTGCACAAAACATATCCGTATGGTTTCCGTATTTGATCAGTTTTTTTGCGGATCATATACAGAAACAGTAACTTATTAATGACCAAACACATGAGCAATATGGACTGGGCATAGCATTTCTTCAGTATGGATCTGCAAAATGCGTTCCGTATTTTTTCCGGACCCATTGAATTGAATTGTGCCTCGGACCGCGATTTGCGGACAATAATAGGACATTCACAATTTTTTTACGGAACGGCCATGCGGACACACGAAAACGGAATGCACACAAAGTAACTTCTGTATTTTCTAAAGCCCCATTGAAGTGAATGGTTCCGCATACGGTTCGCAAAAAAACCTGAACGGAAGCGGAAAGAAAATACGTTCGTGTGCATGAGCCCTTACAAATATTTACTTAAAGCATGATTTGTTAATTTACACTTTCCTGGGCAAAAGGCCTGAAGAAGAGATTGCCCGATGATTCAACTGGATGATTGGGAGAATATATAAGGGGAATTTGGGATTAGTTTCTCAAAGTTTTAATCACATATTGGTTCAATTTAATATTTTACACAGAATTACACTTTTATGGCTCAACAAATGGAGTTTGAGAAACACTTCTAAGGCCCCTTTCACATGGGCGTCACAGATTTTGTCCGGATGCGTTGCGGTTGCATCGCAGGAAACCCGAGCGAGTGCGCACGCAATTTCAGCCAGTTTTGTTTGCGATTGCGTTGTTCAGTTTTTTCAGCGTTAGTGCAAAGCGTTTTAATGTGTTTTGCACGTGCATGATAAAAAACTGAATGTGGTACCCAGACCCAAACCTGGACTTCTTTACTGAAGTTCGGGTTTGGATTCGATGTTCTGTAGATTTTATTATTTTCCATAATAACATGGTTATAATTGAAAATAATAGGATTCTTTCATACAGAATGCTAAGTAAAATGTCCCTTTAGGGTTAAAAAATAATAAAAAAATTACTTACCTCATCCACTTGATCGCGCAGCCGTTATAGTCTTCTTTCTTCTTCCTGCAGGACCTGCAAAAGGACCTGCACTGACGTCATCGCGCTCACCACGTGGTGAGCATGGTGACGTCAGCGCAGGTCCTGCTGAATGAAGATAGAAGATAGGAGACGATAACGGCTGCGCAATCAAGTGGATGAGGTAAGTAATTTTTTTTCTTATTTTTTAACCCTCAAGGGACATTTTACTTAGCATTCTGTATTAAAGAATGCTATTATTTTTCATTATAACCATGTTATAATGGAAAATAATAAAGTGAATGAACCTCCACATCATCTGTTTAGCAACCATCCATGAAAATCGCATGGCATCCGCACTTGCAATGCCATTTTCACACAGCCCCGTTCACTTCTATGGGGCCTGCGTTGCGTAAAAAAAGCAGAGTATATAACATGCTGCGATTTTCACGCAACGCAGAAGTGATGCGTGAAAAACATCGGTCATGTACACAGCCCCATTGAAATGAATGGTTCCGGATTAAGTGCAGGTGCAATGCCACGTCACACATTGCACCCACGCGGAATTCTTGCTCGTGTGAAATTGTCCACGGTGTGTGATATGCCAAAGACCAATTATTTACATATGTTTTGAACTTCTAAAGAAGTAAAAGAATATTGGGGGACAATACACAATTATATTAGGGTACTTTCACACTAGCGTTATTCTTTTCCGGCATTGAGTTCTGTCCTAAGGGCTCTATACCGGAAAAGAACTGATCAGTTTTAACCTAATGCACTCTGAATGGAGAGCAATCCGTTCAGGATGCATCAGGATGTCTTCAGTTCAGTATTTTTGCCATTTCAAGAAGGGGAAAATACATGCTGCAGTTTTCTCTCCTGCCAAAAAGACTGAACACTTGCCGGAATTCCGTACCCGGCATTTTAATTTACAATGAAGTGTATTAGTGCCGTATCCGTCAATAAGTGTTCCGGCAAAACGGATCCGGAATTCCGGTCTACACATGCTCAGACCAAAAAAAAAGGCAATTTTTTTATACCGGATCCGTTTTTCTGGATGAAACAGGAGAGACGGATCCGGCATTTCAGTGCATTTGTCAGACGGATCCGGATCCGTCTGACAAATGCCATCAGTTTGCAAACGTTTTTCCGGATCCGGCAGGCAGTTCCAGCGATGGAACTGCTTTCTGGAATCCTCTGCCGCAAGTGTGAAAGTACCCTTACTCAAAAATTTAAAGCGGCGATTCCATTTATGGTAGAGTCTTGGATTTTGGGTGATCTTTCCATGGTTGGGTGCCATAAATACAAAAGCATTATTTTGCTTAAAATAATGTTTTTGGCAAGGCTTTTGATTGCACGAGCTTGGTCTATCTAATGCTCCAAATATAGATAAATGGTTAAATCTTGTTAATAAGATCAAAAGGTATGAAAAATCTTATATAAACAAAGAAATGCTGAGGATAAATGGCTCAATACATGGGGAGAATGGAAATTCTAATCTTTCCTGCCGTAACTTTCTTATTATTCCCATTCTGTCCTTTTTTTTGGAAGGGGGGAGATGCATCGCGAGGGTGGGGGAAGGTTTAAAAAAAGAAAAATGGAAATAATAATTTTGATGCCTAATTTTGTATGGAAATATTATTGTTTAATAAATTCTTTGAAAAAAATATATATATTCCTGATTATATATGGCATATATGGATTATATGGACAGTGGAAGTCCAAATAATCAGGATAAAGACTAGACACTAATTACCTGCTATTAAGTGACTGACAATCTCTTTAAAGGTAACCTGTCATCAACTTTATGCTGCCCATACTAACCCCTAGAATAAAGTAAAGACAGATGATTTGATTTCAGCGGTCGCTGACGAAGTGGAATTCGATCCGAATTTCCTGAAAAAGTTGATTCACGATGAATTTGAATTTCCTCGCGCTTCGTGGTAGCAAATCAATTTTTTTCTAAAATGGCAGCTACATGTGTGAGGACTGAGTACCAAGTCGATAACACAGTCATAAGACCTATGGGGAGGGAGAGTATCTGTCTCAGTGGTGGAAAAAACATCTGAATAATCAGAAATAAAATGAGGAATAATATCTGATGAAACCCCAGCTTGAACTACGGTTAAGCAAGAGCTACAGTTAGGCCCCCATCTCTCTAACTTGCCCAAACTCCAGTTAATGACCGGATTGTGTTGATGAAGCCAGGGCATACCAAGGACTACCTGAAAAGGAAGATTCTCTAAAACAAAGAAAGAGCATTTCTCTGAGTGGCAGACCCCCACAGACGGGGTAACCTCTGGAGTACAGAGTTTTACCGTGCCCCCTAGCAGGGGGGTAGAATCGATGGCGACAACCTGGATCGGGGTGGACAATTCTAGTATAGGAATTCCCATTTGTTTAACAAATTTGCAATCAATAAAACTAAAAGCTGACCCTGAATCTACAAAGGCATTTCCTGACTCCTTTAAGACTCCAAAGGCGATAGAAACCGGCAACAATAATTTACCACCTCCAGGAGTACCTTGTCCTTGGATCCTTCAGACTTGGATGACTTTCCAGAAGGCGGAGCTTTAGGACACTGACGGATCCAGTGGTTGGGATCCCCACAATAAAAACAAGAGCCCCGACGAAGGCGTAGCTCTCTTTACGTCATCCCGAGTTGCATAGGCTCGTCCGAGTGGGAAACCTCAGGTTGAAGAAGGGTATAAGGAGAAAACAAATGGTCTCGCTGTCTCTCTCTGATCCGTCTATCTAGTCTGATGTATAGCATCATGATCTCCTCTAAAGTGTTAGGACAGGGATAACAAACCAACATGTCTTTTAATTTCTCAGTCAAGCCTGCCCTAAATATACATTTGAGAGCTGGTTCGTTCCAACCCGAGGGAACGCACCACTTGCGGAACTGCGTACAATAATTCTCCACGGGACGATTCCCCTGAGTGAGGGCCTTAAGATTAGATTCTGCCACAGAGGCTCGGTCTGGTTCATCATAAAGAACCCCTAATGCCTGGAAAAAGAGGTCCACAGAATTAAGACAAGGGGAATCCGGAGGCAAAGAAAAGGCCCATTCCTGGGGGTCCCCTTGAAGCAGGGAGCAGGGAGATGATAATACCAACCCTCTGTGGATCAGAACCAGAGGAGTGAGGACGTAGTCGAAAATAAAGTTTACAGCATTCCTTGAAAGCTAAAAAAAACGTTTGCGGTCACCCGAAAACCGATTGGGTAATTTAATGTGTGGTTCCACCTGAACGATGGCGGGAGCAAGAATGGGGGGAGTTCAGACGGTCTCCTGAACCTGTAGTCTCTCCCCAAGTTCCTGTACTATTTGAGCAAGACCCTGCACATGTTCGGTGAGAATCTGTAGAGGGTCCATGCTAAGTTAAGGCCTGTGATTCTGTCACAGGGTAGCATCACGGGTATAAAGATAGAGCGGAGGTGCACCCCCTGAGCTGCCACCCGGTCCCCTGTCCCCGCCCTAGGTGACGGGGCGCAACTGGGCGACGGTCCCTGGCCTGAGTAAGTGCAAGCAGAGAGTTGGAGACAGCAGGGAAACGGACAGCCAATGAGAGGTAGCACTCAAGCGGACAGAGAGGTGGAACAAGCAAGGTACCACCAAAAATGGAAGGGCGAGGCGGGTCAACTAGCCGAGGTCAAAATCCGGGAGGTCACGTCAGTATAAGAGAAGAGGCAAAGACAAAATCCAAAAGCAAGCCAAGGTCAAAATCCGAGAGGTAGCGTCAAGGTTCAGGGAGCAGACAGAAGAGGTGTCAGGAAGCAGATCAAGGGTCAAACCCAAAGGTAAGCTAGATAACAATAATAATACACAGCCTAAGTGACCAAAATCACAGGCAACCTGTAGCCATCAGGTTGCCTGTATTTATAGTGGTGAGTGAGGGTCATGTGATGTGGCCAGCGTCATATGACCGACAGACAGACAAGTCGAGCACTGAGTGATCAGCTCGGCGCTCAATGCGGACCTAGGAGCAGGGAGCCTCCCAGCTAGCAAAGCCGCCCTGGGAACGAGACCGAACACAGATCCTCGCTCCCGAAGCTAAGCGGCAGGTCTGTGGCTTATGGGAGACTGAGTGCGCCTTCGGCGCCCCGTTACAGACAGCAATTGGGAAAACCTGATTGTGGGAAAAAAAGACAGAAAAAACTATTTATAAGTGCAGGGAAAGGATAGGGAGGAATCATTTCACAGCGTCTTGGTGCAGGGAGAGACGTCAGAAGGCGCTAGGGACATTTATAGGAAAGCGATTTACAAGAGCAGGCAAAGATTATTTGGGGATCCAAATAGCCATTAGACAGTTATTTGTTATTGGGCTGCAAGTGCTATGTTGAAAAGCCTTTAGTGGCTTATATCTTAGTATCTTATATCAGTCCAGCAAGAAAAATATATTCTCAGTTCACTTCTACAGTTATTTCTGTTGAAACCCTATATTACAGTAAAAAAAGAAAAATACACTGCCTGTCCCAAAAAAAAAGTCGCCACCTGGATTTAACTGAGCAAATAGTTATGAACCTCCTATTGGATAATTACTGCATGGGCGATTATCCTTCAGGTGGCAATAAGTTATTTAACCCTGAGTTGCTTCTCATTTCTTAAACAACCATGTCGAAAGACACTTCTCCTGGTCGTAGAAAAAATGTTAGTCTATTTGAGAAGCGTCAAATCATTGGTATGCATCAAGCAGAGAAAACATCTAAGGAGATTGCAGAAACTACTAAAATTGGGTTAAGAACTGTCCAAAAAATGGAAGGATAGTGAGGACTCATTGTATTCGAGAAAGAAATGTGTTGGGAAAAAAATCCTGAATGATCGTGATCGGCGATCACTTAAATGTTTGGTGGAATTAAATTGAAGAAAAACAACAGTAGAGCTTCAGGGCTATGTTTAATAGTGAAAGTAAGAGCATTTCCACATGCACAATGCAAAGGGAACACAAGGGATTGGGACTGAACAGTTGTGTAGCTGTAAGAAAGCCACTAATCAGTGAGGCAAACCAGAAAAAAAGTCTTTAATTTGCTATAGAGCATAAAGATTGGACTCTGGAACAATGGAAGAAGGTCATGTGGTCTGATGAGTCCAGATTTGCCCTGTTCCAGAGCAATGGGCGCATCAGGGTAAGAAGAGAGGCAGATAAAGTGATGCACCCATCATGCCTAGTGCCTACTGTACAAGCCTGTGCGGGCAGTGCTATGATCTGGGGTTGCTGCAGTTGGTCAGGTCTAGGTTCATCAACAGTATGTGCTCCAAGTGGTGAAAACACAAAAGTAAAACGTTCTGTGGGCTGCGCTCACCTGAACAATCTTGTGATGAAAGCACGGACTGTGCTTGGAAAAGGCACCAATTAGGACTATATAGAAATAAAACGGGATGTCCAGCTTCCAAAAAAGATGTAGTTCTTTATTCCAAATGTCACAAAGAATAAAAAGATCCAACACAGCAAGCAAGTCTACATGTTTTGGCTACTCTAATACTGATCCTTATTCATGACAAGTTTGTTGCTGAATGGCTACATACTTAAATAGCTGAACTTCCTGGTACTCACAGATGATACAGATTAGCAGGGATGAACACACAAATTGGTTTCCGCCTCCTAACCAAGTGCCAGGTGAGTATGAAAGCAAAGATATACATAAAAAGTTGGATATATCAAAAAACATAAACTATTTTTTTAAATATATAATATGAGCAAAGAACAATAATGCAGGATTAAATCATGCTTACGATTCAGTCCTGCCGGAACTCGAGAACCCATGCAAAAGATCCAATAGGATTCCCTATTCAGGAGCTTTCGCTTGTAGTCTCCACCTCTTGCAGGAGGATTAACTCTTTCTAGGGTCTGAACTTGGAAACCTGCGGTATCACCCTGGTGAGAAACCGCAAAATGTAGACTAGCTGCTGAAACATTTCTTGCTCTGGTGTATGGAATGTCTGAGAGGTGTTTAGAAATTCTCACTTTTAGACTGTTGGTTGTGCATCCACTTCTAACTATAGCACAGATTTGTGAAAATTCCAAACTGTAGCTAGTGACAAAACAAAGAACATTCTTTACAGCTGCATTAGATTTCCTGTTCATACATGATTCTTGATCGGGTTGTGCTGTGTCCGGAAAAACAAGTTTGTCTCTGGGTCCATTCAATACATTGGCCCTTGCTCGATCTAATATCCGGGGGGGGTACCTGCGCTCCACAAGTAGTGAATATGTCTTCACGATCTCTGAGCCAATCACAAATAGATATTCTGTCTATAGTTCTCTCTTTTTCTCCAACTTACCATTTCAATCTGTACCATACCATTCTTCATATCAATAGACTGGCCCGTAATCTTACTCTGAAAAAACATTTTCACCAAGTGGACTCAGCCAAATGTGACGATCTCAGGGCTGTCACACCATACGTAAAAGATTCAACTAGCACCTATATCACTCCGGCCTTTTCTTTTGAGGAACTTTCCAACTTTTCCCACATGCAACAATGCCGTTCCCTACAGAATGAGGAAGAGGAGAACAACTTTGCACATAATTTTGTCACATCAAATCGTGACTTTTATCCAGTGCAGTCACGTTCACCTGCACTAGATCGCTTCCAGGAACTTGTGGAGAGGGACTTGGTTGTCTTGAATGATAAAGTATCCTCAGAGGATAGCATCCAGAAATGTGATAATTTGTCCTCTAGAGAAAACAGGGCTTTAAAAGAGCTGATGCTTTTGAATTATGTTGTTATCAGGCAGGCGGACAAGGGTGGGGCTGTGGTGGTCCTGGATAGTTAAATTTATAAAAAACAAAACCTCGCCATGCTAGAGGATAATAGTACCTATCTTGAGCACGCCCACAACCCCACCCCTACCTATCAACAGGAGATGCTGCGACTATTGACCGATGGCTTAGAGAATGGCTTCATTAATCAGAAACAGCTGGATTACATATTCATCCAACATCCAGTTGTTCCAATTTTCCATTCCCTACCAAAAATCCATAAGGGAGGTTTCCCTACAGCCATGAGGCCCATAGTCGCTGGCATAGACTCTTTTACTGAGAGATTGTCTGCCTGGGTGGACAGTATCCTCCAGCCACTAGCCCAATCTATACCTGGCTATCTGCAGGATACCAAAGCGGTGCTGCAAGCATTTTATGATTTTAAATGGGAACAGCACTTCTCTTGGATCACAGCGGATGTAACATCCTTATACACGGTTATCCCTCATAATTTGGCTATGGTCTCCCTAGCTTAGTTTTTGAATGTCTATTCTGATTTTTCTCCTACTTTTCAGGAATTTGTCTGTCGGGTTGTGCTGTTTCTGCTTAAACATAATGTCTTTATGTTCTCGCAACGTTACTTCCTACAATTGACAGGAGTTTCCATGGGGGCAAAATTTTAGCCCTCTATGGCAAATATTTACATGGCATGGTGGGAGTGCCATTTTTTTTTCAGCAGATAATCCTTGGAGTGGCTCCCTGAGATGGTACGGCCGCTACATTGACGACCTGCTGTTTGTGTGGTCGGGCGATTTTGGCGGCCGTGCCCTCTTTTGGGACCTTTCTCAACAATAATTCTTGCTGTCTAAAATTCACCATTTCACATGACACTACCACCATTGCCTTTCTCGATCTTTCCTTCGAGGGTGACCCTGCAACTCATCAAGTTCATTCTAGCACCTATCGTAAGGACATGTCAGGGAACACAACTCCGTAATATTCCCAAAGGAGAATTTATTCGGGCCAAAAGAAATTGTTCCAGAGATGACAAATTAAAAACGGAGATGTAGGTTGTGGTCATGAGACTTGTGGAGCGCAGGTACCCCCCCTGGACATTAGATCGAGCAAGGGCCAATGTATTGAATAGACCCAGAGACAAACTTGTTTTTCCGGAAACAGCACAACCCGACCAAGAATCATGTATGAACAGGAAATCTAATGCAGCTGTAAAGAATGCTCCTTGTTTTGTCACTAGCTACAGTTTGGAATTTTCACAAATCTGTGCTATAGTTAGAAAACATCGATCTGTTTTAAATTAAGACGAGCAGTGGTCTGATATCAGCTCTGCTGGTGTCAGATGCATTGCACGTCGCACACCTACCATTGCGCAGAAAATCAGCCCAAGTCTGTTTTCTGATAGTGACATCAGTAAAAAAGAAAAAAAGTGCCTGGTTGAGGCACAAGGGTACATTTAAATGCGGCCACCACATCTGTACATGTTGCAACTACATAAAAACGGGCTCCGCAGTTTTTTCAACAGCCACTCACAATTCCTTTAATAATAACCAATATGTGAATTGCAACACGAACTATGTGGTGTATTGCATTACCTGCTCTATATGCAGTTTGCAATATGTTGGATGCACAACCAACAGTCTAAAAGTGAGAATTTCTAAACACCTCTCAGACATTCCATACACCAGAGCAAGAAATGTTTCAGCAGCTAGTCTACGTTTTGCGGTTTCTCACCAGAGTGATACCGCAGGTTTCCAAGTTCAGGCCCTAGAAAGAGTTAATCCTCCTGCAAGAGGTGGAGACTACAAGCGATAGCTCCTGTAATAGGGAATCCTATTGGATCTTTCGCATGGGTTCTCGAGTTCCGGCAGGACTGAATCGTAAGCATGATTTAATCCTGCATTATTAATCTTTGCTCATATTATATATTTAAAATAAAATAAAAAGTTTATGTTTTTTTATGTATCCAACTTTTTATGTATATCTTTGCTTTCATACTCACCTGGCACTTGGTTAGGAGGCGGAAACCAATTTGTGTGTTCATCCCTGCTAATCTGTATCATCTGTGAGTACCAGGAAGTTCAGCTATTTAAGTATGTAGCTATTCAGCAACAAACTTGTCATGAATAAGGATCAGTATTAGAGTATCCAAAACATGTAGACTTGCTTGCTGTGTTGGATCTTTTTATTCTGTGTGACATTTGGAATAAAGAACTACGTCTTTTTTGGAAGCTGGACATCCCGTTTTATTTCTATATAGTATGTGCTTCAAGAATGAGATCAGCTGACTACCTGAATGACCAGGTTATTCCATCAATTGATTTTTTTTTTCCCCTGATGGCACGGGCATATTCCAAGATGACAATGACAGGGTTCATCAGGCTCACATTGTGAAAGAGTGGTACAGGGAGCATGAGACATCATTTCCACACATGGATTGGCCACCACAGAGTCCAGACCTTAACCCCATTGAGAATATTTGGGATGTGCTGGAGAAGGCTTTGTGCAGCAGTCAGACTCTACCATCATCAATGCAAGATCTTGGTGAAAAATTAATGCAACACTGAATGGAAATAAATCTTGTGACATTGCAGAAGCCTCTCGAAACAATGCCAGAGCGATTGCGTGCCGTAATCAAAGCTAGAGGCTTTTTTTTTGGTGGCAACTTTCTTTTTGTACAGGCAGTGTATATACGCACTGCACTGTTGCAGTTATTTCTGGTGAAAGCGTATAGGGGCATATTTCAGTAATGAAAGAAAAGTATATACGCACTTCACTCTTTAAGTTTTTTCTGGTCAAAGCGTATAGTAGCCTAGTTCAGTCCAACAAGAAAAATATATTCTCAGTTCACTTCTGCAGTTATTTCTGTTAAAAGCGTATAGGGGCGTATTACAGTAAAAATAGAAAAATATATACGCACTGCACTGTTGCAGTTATTTCTGGTGAAAGCATATAGGGTCATATTTTAGTACTACAAGAAAAATATATTCTCAGTGCATTTCTGCAGTTAATTCTGGTGAAAGCATATAGTGGCCTATTTCAGTCCAACAAGAAAAATATATTCTCAGTTCACTTGTGCAGTAGTTTCTGTTGAAATCATATAGGGTTGTATTTTAGTAAAAAAAGAAACATTTTTTAGGGGAAATTTGATTGGTGAATGTACACTTTCTTCTGTATGAACTGAATTTTGTTATCCTTTTGTTGGTGAAAATTTCATGGGTGAATGTACACTTTCTTCTGTTTGAACCGAATTTCATTATCCTTTCGGTGGTGACATTTTATTGGGACACCCCCTTTTTTGGGAAATTTGATGGGTGAATGTACACTTTCTTCTTTATGAACCAAATTCCGTTAGCCTTTCGTTGGTGAAATTTCATTGGGACACTCCCTTTTTTGGGAAAATTTGATGGGTGAATGTACACTTTACTCTGTATGAACCGAATTCCATTATCCTTTCGGTGGTGAAATTTTATTGGGACAAGCCCTTTTTTTGGAAAATTTGATGGGTGAATGTACACTTTCTTCTGTATGAACCGAATTCCGTTATCCTTTCATTGGTGAAATGTTTTATTTTAAAATTGTTTTTTTTAGGTGAAATTGATAGGTGGCTGTAAAACTCATTTTGCTATATGAACCGAATGACGTAGTGGTGAAATTTTTTCTTTCAAGTTAGTTTTTTTCTGTAAAAATGATGGGTGACTGAAAAACTCATTTTGCTGTATGGACCAAATGACGTCGTGTGAGGTCTTGTGACGTCTGAAAGTGTCAGGAAAATATATATATTTTGAAACAATAAATGTACAAAAAGTACATAAAAACAATGAAAACCTCCTGAGGCTGCCGACACCACCAGACTCTGTCATTGTGCCACTCGGTGGCCTTCTCATGATGCTACTGCTGCATCCGCCACCTCCAGACTCTGTCATTGTGCCACTCTGTGGTCCCCTCATGCTGCTTCCACCTCACCACTATGTCATAGGGCCACTCTGTGGACTTCTCATGCTGTTCCCACCCTCCCCACTTCATGACTGGGCCAATACTGATGGATTACTGAGCAAATGCTGACCGAGTGAAGGTGTATGCTTCACAGACAGGATCAGTTTTTTGTGAGTTATTGTTCTGACGGATCAGAGGAAGGGAAAAATAATCAGTGATGTCAGCACAAACTTACTGCTGGCACTCTTTCCACTCGGGGGGCTCTACTTGTATAAGTGTTTAATAGAACAGGTTCTGTAGACATCTATGTGGAATCAGCTGATGATGGTGTAAAATTAGTGCTGTTGTTTTTGATGCTAACATCGAACTGTAAGGCCTCTTGCACACAAATGTATTTTTTTTTCCGTTTACGTTTTTTGCATTCCATATACGGACCTTATACGGAACCATTTATTTCAATGGATCTGCAAAATAAGGAACTTACTCCGTATGCCTTCCATTTCCGTATTTACTGTTTTCTGTTCAAATATAGAACATGTCCTATTATTGTCCGCATAATGGACAAGGACAGTACTGTTCTATCAGGGGCCAGCTGTTCTGTTCCGCCAAAAAACGGAATGCACACGGACGTCATCTGTATTTTTTGCGGATCAGTTTTTTGCGGACCGCAAAAAACAGAAAAAGCCATACGGTCGTGTGCAAGAGGCCTAAGGCTGAGTTATTTTGTAGGTTTTGGCCCCGTGACTTCCCAAATAAGTGAAGTGTGCAGTGATTCTAAGAGCGACGCCTGTCATCTGCATGTCATACTGACTCACAGCATTATTTCACTACCCTAGCAGACTCCCTATATGTGTTACTGCAAGGCACAGTGTTCTACACCCTTATAAAGGTTCTCTGCAGCCTAGAAATAGGCATTTTTTTACGCGATTCACCGCAAATAAATTCGGATCGAAGCAAATCTTTTCTAAAAATTCGGCGACCGGCCAAATCGAATTTTTTAGATATTCGCTCATCTCTAATCATAATCATTGCAGACTGGGCCTTGAAAAGAGTCCCGGCCACCTGAGAAGAGTCATGGTTATTCATGAATTCCTGATCTCCCTGCCCACCTGCTGATGACTGACAGTCTTCTACCTAGTTTTCTCTCTTTCTCTCTAAGAGAGAACTGCCAGTCATCAGCAGATGGGTGAGAGTGCAGGAAATTATGAATAACCATGACTCTTCTCAAGTAGATTTGACTCTTTTCAAGGCCTGGGCTGCAATGGTTATGATGCTGGTTCTTAGCAACCACTTACTTTGAGCTCATAAGTGACACACTGCTGAAATCGGCATTTCTGTCACTATTTTATGCTGCCCTCAGTGAGGTCAGCATAAAGTTGATGACAGGTTCCCTTTAGGAACATACTGCATTTGGGGAGGCTTACATGTCACGAATTTACCAACTACAATGTTGTCTGGCCAGGAATATGTGACCAGGGGTGATGCTTGGGTCTTTTATTAGTTAGGGCGAGAAAGTTATGTGGCAGTAGCTGGAACATCCAACCCTCATTCCCTGTACATATAGTAAGGGCCACAGTACATAGCGAAGGCGCTTTTGACTGCAGAGACTGGATTGGTAGCCCAGGGGTTAAATCACCATGTCTTCCTGCCGAGGCATGTTGGTTTGGCCCGCATGGGTGTTTTTATCCTTCAGTCACAGCTCTGCCTGTTTTGTGTTGCTGGTCGCCCCTTCCCTTATCCCCCCCCCCTTCCAGTTGGGTTAGTTTAGATGGTTCCCTCCTGTCCCTCCCCTAGAGTTAATAAATAGGTTGGCTTACCCTTTTTATTCCCTCTTTTAGGGTCCATTCACACGACCGTATGTGTTTAATGGATCCGCAAATATGCGGATCCGTTGTTCCGTGAAAAAACGGAACGGATGGTGTTCCGTTTTTTGCGGATCCGCTAAAAAACGGAAGGTGTCTTTGTAATTTTTATATAAAGTTCTTTGTGCAGAAAAAAAAAAGGGATATAAATAATTCCTGTCAGATAGCTAGAGTGACATTTTGTCTAGCTTTGATTGCACCAAGAGCTTAGTTTGAGACTTGTGCTTGGTCGGCATCTGTTTCGTGCTATATTTCTGGTCTATCATGGCTAATCATCGAGAGGTTCTTCTTTACTGGCTAATTTCTCGCAGATTTGGACAGCAGCCAGCAATGCTGTCTGAAGAACCGAGGAGGAGGCGGTGGGTTCATCCCATTGTCTCGCAGCGTCTACAGAAGGGCCACTTTCACAAATTATACTTTGACTTACGGCAGCACCCTGATAAATTCCATGGTTACTGCCGTATGTCTGTACAGACATTTGATATGTTGCTCGCGTCTCTCCGTTCTGGGCTCACTTTCCAGGACACCAACATGAGGCGCAGCATCTCACCTGAAGAAAGACTTCTAGTCACGTTGAGGTAAGTTTATTAGTCTATCCTTTATTATTTATTACATTTTTTTTTTAACCAGAAACTTAATAATGTCATTTTTCTCTTCACAGGTTCCTTGCGACTGGGAACTCTTTTGCATCTTTGCATTATGAGTATCTGCTGGGAATCTCAACGATATCTGGGATCGTCTGTCATACATGTCAACTTATCTGGCAGCGACTCAGAGATGCGGTGATGCCCCAACCCAAGGCAGAAGATTGGCTTAGAATTGCTGATGGGTTTTATCAATCTGCGCAGTTTCCAAACTGCCTAGGGGCATTGGATGGAAAACACATACGTGTTAAGAAACCGCCTCACTCAGGGTCCCAGTATTTTAATTTTAAACAATATTTTTCTATAGTGCTGTTGGCATTAGTTGACAGTAATTATAGATTTATTTTAGTTGATATTGGGGCCTATGGAAGCACAGCAGACGCCCGCATCTTCTGTTCTTCCAGAATGGGTGAACGGCTTCGCTCCAACCAACTTGCCTTGCCAGAGCCCAAACGACTACCCGGATCTTCTGCTTCAGCCGCTCCATTTGTAATCGTGGCAGACGAAGGGTTTGCATTATCTCCACATGTAATGCAAGCTTTTCCTAGATGCGATTTGGATGACCGAAAGCGCATATTTAATTATCGTCTGTCTCGTGCACGTCGATATGTAGAATGTGCTTTTGGGATACTGTCCAATAAATGGAGAGTGTTCTTGTCATGCTTGCAAATGAGACAGCAAAATGCCACCCTGGTGATACAGGCATGTGTGATTTTACACAACTTCACCAGGATTCATGATGCACCCTCTGAACCTGAAGTGGCCCCTTATCCACCATCCACTTCTGTTGGATTAGACCATAATCCGCAAGGAAGGCCTGGATCTGCTGGACTAGCAGTTCGAGAACTATTTGCCGATTACTTCATTAGTAGAGAGGGTGCATTATCATGGCAGCTGAACAGCATCCGTGGTACTCGTCGTTAATTTTTGGGTTATGGTTATCTAAATTAATTTAAATTAATTTTCTAGTTAGTTAGTTCCCATATTGTTAGATTAGATTAGGGACTCGCAATATAATGAGGAGCCTTGACGCTGGCTTGCGAGCTAAGGTATTTTGGAAAATCATTCAAACATTTTTTAAGGAATGATTTTGCACCAGTGACATGACGTGATGACGTAGACGTAGTACGTCACGCTCTCCTCTCTCCCCTGCTCGGCTGCTCTGCTGCCTCGCTGTCCTGCTGCTTTGGCGTTTCTATGGCCGCTTCTGTTTCCATGGACCTGGGGGCGATGCTGCTTGGCTAGGTTCGGGTGCTTGATTCCGCTTGCTGCCCGGCGTTGATCGTGTCTCCTGGTCTTCTGGACTGTCTGCCTCGCTTGCTCCCGGCGTTGACTCCGCCTGATTCCGCTCGCTGCCCGGCGTTGATTGTGTATCCTGGTCTTCTGGACTGTCTGCCTCGCTTGCTTGTCTCCGGGATCCAGCTTGTGGGGAATATCTGGTGCGCAATCGGTTGGTCGGCTTCTTGTATACCTGGGACTCTGGACTCCGTGACTGCGGGTGTACTTTCGGACGTTTCCGCTTCTTTCAGGTGTTAGCGCTTCTCTCCTCTGTTTTGTGTGCCAAGTCTGTGGGATCTTCGTGGACGCCGGAGGGAACGGAAAAGAGCTGGTGAGATTGTTCCTGTTTGCTCCTGCATCTATGTTCCTGCTTGTCTCCCTCGGCTCTCCTATGATTTTTGGTCTTTCCTACTAACTATACTAACTAGTAACGAACCTAAGTAAAAATAACTAATCTGCACCAGAATATACGTAATCTATTTTTTTACATGGTGTATTTCTAAGAGAGAATAAGAACAAACAGGAAGAGAGAGAAAAAAAAAGGGGAGAAAAAAAAAAAAAAAAAAAAAAAAAAAAGGGCAAGGAAGAAATAAAAGAATAATAAATAACTATAAAGGAAGAAGAAGGAAGAAGTGATATATAGTGACACACATACAAAAGGAAAGAAGAGGCGGAATAACCGGAAAAAAAAAGGGGAAAAAAAAAATAAAAAATTTTTACAAAAAAAAAAAATATATATATATATAGAGTGAGGAACAAGGTATGGCTCCCAAAGCCAGCAGGCGCTTGACTGACCTCTCGACCCAGAAATCTGGGTCTAAAACTGCTGAATTAACAAAAATAGATCAGTTTCTGAAGTCTCCGAGGGTTAATACGAGGGGCGCACAAAAGGAACCTGTCATAAAAAAAATTGACGATCCGGAGATGACTGAGTCAGAACCACAAAAAGCCTTTAGATACACCCCAGAAGAAGATGGTATAATGGGGGAAGTTATCCCTAATGACAACTCCTCTCCGCTAGAAGAAATATTGCTAGCGGTCAAACAAAATGGGGATTTAATACAGGCTGTCACAACCCAACTGGGGTTCATCCAAGCTGATGTGGGATTAATAAAAGACGATTTGTCAAAAATGCGAGACAGGGTTAACAACCTCGAGAGCTCCGTTGCCCTGATACAAAATGAATCCAAAAAAATAAATACCGAGGTCTCTACATTCAAATCAGAGTATAATCTTTTGAAGAAAAAGGTTGCGGACCTCGAGGATAGGTCACGAACAGGGCCGGACTGGCCATAGGGCAGACCGGGCATTTGCCCGGTGGGCCGGGCCGCCTCAGGGGGGCCGCCCGGCCGCCTCAGGGCTCGAGTATAGGCGTGCGCAACGGGTGTGACGGGTGTGCCTGGGCACACCCTAATCACACCCCTGTGCTCCACCTCCTGCACTGCCGCCTGCCAGCCCCGTCACACAAAGACACATACTGAGTGACGCACCAGTCCACCCCCACTGCTCCGCTCCGCCTCTGTGACTCCATCTCCCGGCGGCCGGCTGCGTAACGTCACTCACGCCGACGTCACACGCCTGCTCCGCCTCCTTCATTAATAAAATGGGAGGAGCATGTGCGTGCGGCGTGACGTCACGTTACGCTGCCGCCGGCCGCCTAGTTTGAATGTTTGAAGAGCGGGACTGGAGCCACCAGCCTGCCTGCCCGCCTCAGTTGTGCCCAACTGGCTGTGGCTGCCCATGCCCCACAGTGAATGGATGTGGTGAATGACAGACAGTGATGTCTTTTGTGCACTGCAGCACCACTACTGTCTGTGAAAAAGAAAAACTGATGAATTTTCAATTGTGAGTACTATTGGAGTCCTGACTGGCCCAGTAAGTTAGTGATAGACATAGATTATTAGATAGTAACATATACCTTGCACAAGTAAGTTTATTTACAAGCTCAATAGCTCACTTACAATAGGGACACTGTTATGGGGGGGGGGGGGGGAGATATCTGTGGATCATGTGGATGATGACACATATATAGCACAAGATGCTTGCGCTGCCATATATGTGTGTCATCCACAGATCCCCCCCAGCCACCCATAACAGTGTCATCCACAGATGCCCCTTGCATCTGTGTCAGATTCTATCATTCCACACAGATGCCCCCATAACAGTGCCATCCACAGATATCCCCTTAACAGTCTATTAAGGGGATATCTGTGGATGATACTGTTATGGGGGGGATCTGTGGATGACGCACTGTTAATAACAGTGCATCATCCACAGATGCCCCCATAACAGTGCATCATCCACAGATGCCCCCATAACCGTGTGTCATCCACAGATGCCCCCATAACCGTGTGTCATCCACAGATGCCCATAACCGTGTGTCATCCACAGATGCCCATAACCGTGTGTCATCCACAGATGCCCATAACCGTGTGTCATCCACTGATGCCCATAACCGTGTGTCATCCACTGATGCCCATAACCGTGTGTCATCCACTGATGCCCATAACCGTGTGTCATCCACTGATGCCCATAACCGTGTGTCATCCACTGATGCCCATAACCGTGCGTCATCCACAGATGCCCCCATAACAGTGCGTCATCCACAGATGCCCCCATAACAGTGCGTCATCCACAGATGCCCCCATAACAGTGCGTCATCCACAGATGCCCCCATAACAGTGAGTCATCCACAGATGCCTCCATAACAGTGAGTCATCCACAGATGCCCCCATAACAGTGAGTCATCCACAGATGCCCCCATAACAGTGTGTCATCCACAGATGCCCCCATAACAGTGCGTCATCCACAGATGCCCCCATAACAGTGCGTCATCCACAGATGCCCTCATAACAGTGCGTCATCCACAGATGCCCCCATAACAGTGCGTCATCCACAGATGCCCCCATAACAGTGCGTCATCCACAGATGCCCCCATAACAGTGCGTCATCCACAGATGCCCATAACAGTGCATCATCCACTGATGCCCATTACAGTGCGTCATCCACTGATGCCCCCATAATAGTGTCATCCACAGATGCCCCCATAACCGTGTGTCATCCACTGATGCCCATAACAGTGTGTCATCCACAGGTCCCCCATAACAGTGTGTCATCCACAGGTCCCCCATAACAGTGTGTCATACTGTCATCCACAGATCCCCCATAACAGTGCGCCTGCGCACTGAGGAGAGACAGAAAGGAAGGCAAATAATCAGTGGAAGCAAGCAGAGAACGGTACAGCAGACGACTGAACAGCTTATTTTGTAAGTAAATTGTTTTATTATAAATGTAGTATATATGTTTTTTTCTTTTATTA
Organism: Bufo gargarizans; assembly: GCF_014858855.1. Lineage (NCBI taxonomy): Eukaryota > Metazoa > Chordata > Amphibia > Anura > Bufonidae > Bufo > Bufo gargarizans. Next base: position 54,874,956 of record NC_058085.1, on the reverse strand, counting down.
TATTCTGGCTTTTGCTTGGTTATGTATGATGCTTTTTGATAATAAGTAAATGTAGTGGTGCTATAATGTGGACCCCCGGCCTCTCTGATGTCCTGCAGGCTGGGCTGGCGCTGTGGCAGCATACGGTTGGTCAGGCAGCAGAAAGGCTCTAGGGCCGTCATTGTGCTCTGGAACTTTTCCCTTCACAGCCACTGCTATCTCTCTCTCGTACAGTGCAGACTCTGCAAGAGGCATTCCGTTTGCTCTCCGTCCTCTTAAAAGTCTATGGGAATCAAAACGGATCCATCTGGTTCCTGTTATGCAAGACGGAAAACAAAGTCGACAGGACTTTGTTTTCCGTCTTGCATAAGGGGACCCAGACTGATCCGTTATGCTTTCTCATAAACTTCTATTAGGACAGAGCAAAACGGAATGTCTCTTAGGGTCCATTCACACGTCCGTTGTTTCTTTCCTGATCTGTTACGTTTTTTGTGGAACAGATCTGGACCCATTCATTTTCAATGGGTCCTGAAAAAAATCCGACAACTCAATGTCTGATTTTTTTTTTCAGGACCCATTGAAAATGAATGGGTACAGAACTGGTCCAGATCTGTTCCGCAAAAAACTGAACAGATCAGGAAAGAAACAACGGACGTGTGAATGGACCCTTAAAGGTTTCCGTTTTGCATTCCATCTGGCCATTCCGTTATATTCCGTTTGAAACGGAACCTATAACGGAATGGCATAGCGCAGATGTAAACCCACCCTGTATGGAATAGGTGGTATTTGCCAGAGTTGCTGGAGAACTGTGAGTGCAATTTCGGGGGCACTGACCTGTACAGGGTGTGGAGGATAGGGAGGTTGAGATCCACTGAGGATATTATAAGACTTGTCTGTAGCTTCCTATATTGTTGCAAAGCTTGTGTGTTGGCTGAAGCCTTCCTATCTTACTGGTGGCTGGCCCTGCCCCTCAATTGTGCTTCCGGGTTTGGCTCCGCCCCTAGACTGCAAGGGGGTGGGGCCTGTTGGGGGTCATGTGATTGGGCTGCTCAGTCAAAAATGCCAGGGCCTATTTTTTGTCCCAGTCCGGCCCTGGTCACGAAGATACAACGTGAGAATAATAGGGATTCCAGAGGGTGCGGAAGAGAAGAACCCAACTCAATATATACAGAAATTAATTTTTGAGAAATTTGGGAAAGATGCGTTTTCCTCTTTTTTTATGATTGAAAGAGCTCACCGGGTCCCAGGGGGTAAACCAATTCCAGGGAGACAACCGCGGACATTTCTTGTTAAGTTATTGACCACAGGGGATAAAGACATCCTTTTGAGAAGGGCGAGAGAATGTTCACCGGTTGTACATAACGGGAACAGATTGGCTTTTTTTCCGGATTTTTCTAAAGATATACAAGAAAAGAGACGCACATTTTTGATGGTCAAAAAAAGGCTAAGAGAAAAGGACATTAATTATTCTCTCATATTCCCAGCAAAATTGCGGATTATTTTTAATGATAAAATTATTTTTTTTGATACTTCGGAAGAAGCCGTGGACTGGCTTGACCGAAATAACTTATGATTAGGGATGAGCGAACTCGAACTGTATAGTTCGGGTTCGTACCGAATTTTGGGGTGTCCGTGACACGGACCCGAACCCGGACATTTTCGTAAAAGTCCGGGTTCGGGTTCGGTGTTCGTCGCTTTCTTGGCGCTTTTGTGACGCTTTCTTGGCGCTTTTTGAAAGGCTGCAAAGCAGCCAATCAACAAGCGTCATACTACTTGCCCCAAGAGGCCATCACAGCCATGCCTACTATTGGCATGGCTGTGATTGGCCAGAGCACCATGTGACCCAGCCTCTATTTAAGCTGGAGTCACATAGCGCCGCCCGTCACTCTGCTCTGATTAGCGTAGGGAGAGGTTGCGGCTGCGACAGTAGGGCGAGATTAGGCAGATTAACTCCTCCAAAGGACTTGATTAACTGATCGATCTGCAGCTGTGGATCATTGAGCTGCTGATCCTCAATTGCTCACTGTTTTTAGGCTGCCCAGACCGTTTGTCAGTCACATTTTTCTGGGGTGATCGGCGGCCATTTTGTGTCTTGTGGTGCGCCAGCACAAGCTGCGACCAAGTGCATTTAACCCTCAATGGTGTGGTTGTTTTTTGGCTAAAGCCTACATCAGGGTGAAGCTGTCACACCAAGTGCATTTAACCAGCAATAGTCTGTTCATTTTTTGGCCATATACAAAATCAGGGGCAAGCTGCGCCTGTCACCAAGTGCATTTAACCCTCAATGGTGTGGTTGTTTTTTGGCTAAAGCCTACATCAGGGTGAAGCTGTCACACCAAGTGCATTTAACCAGCAATAGTCTGTTCATTTTTTGGCCATATACAAAATCAGGGGCAAGCTGCGCCTGTCACCAAGTGCATTTAACCCTCAATGGTGTGGTTGTTTTTTGGCTAAAGCCTACATCAGGGTGAAGCTGTCACACCAAGTGCATTTAACCAGCAATAGTCTGTTCATTTTTTGGCCATATACAAAATCAGGGGCAAGCTGCGCCTGTCACCAAGTGCATTTAACCCTCAATGGTGTGGTTGTTTTTTGGCTAAAGCCTACATCAGGGTGAAGCTGTCACACCAAGTGCATTTAACCAGCAATAGTCTGTTCATTTTTTGGCCATATACAAAATCAGGGGCAAGCTGCGCCTGTCACCAAGTGCATTTAACCCTCAATGGTGTGGTTGTTTTTTGGCTAAAGCCTACATCAGGGTGAAGCTGTCACACCAAGTGCATTTAACCAGCAATAGTCTGTTTATTTTTTGGCCATATACTACATCAGGGGCAAGCTGCGCCCGTCACCAAGTGCATTTAACCCTCAGTAGTGTGGTTGGTCAAGCTGTGACACCAAGTGCATTTAACCAGCAATAGTCTGTTCATTTTTTGGCCATATACTACATCAGGGGCAAGCTGCGCCCGTCACCAAGTGCATTTAACCAGCAATAGTGTGGTTATTTTTTGGCCATATCCCAGTCTAATTCTGTCACTAAATCCATACCGGTCACCCAGCGCCTAAATACTAGGCCTCAAATTTATATCCCGCTAAATCTCTCGTTACCGCTGTCCTGTTGTAGCTGGGAAAGTTATTTAGTGTCCGTCAAAGCACATTTTTTGTTCTGGGTTGAAGTACAATTCCCAATTTAGCAATTTCATAATTTAGTGGTTTCTGCTATATCAGAGCTATTTGAAATCTATCCCTAAAAGGGTATATAATATTCAAGGTGCACATTGGGTCATTCAGAATAACTTCACACACACCCGCTACTGTGTATTTTCAAGTCTAATTCTGTCACTAAACCCATACCTGTCACCCAGCACCTAAATACTAGGCCTCAAATTTATATCCTGCTAAATCTCTCGTTACCGCTGTCCTGTTGTAGCTGGGAAAGTTATTTAGTGTCCGTCAAAGCACATTTTTTGTTCTGGGTTGAAATACAATTCCCAATTTAGCAATTTCATAATTTAGTGGTTTCTGCTATATCAGAGCTATTTGAAATCTATCCCTAAAAGGGTAGATCATATTGAAGGTGCACATAGGGTCATTCAGAATAACTTCACACACACCCGCTACTGTGTATTTCCAAGTCTAATTCTGTCACTAAACCCATACCTGTCACCCAGCGCCTAAATACTAGGCCTCAAATTTATATCCCGCTAAATCTCTCGTTACCGCTGTCCTGTTGTAGCTGGGAAAGTTATTTAGTGTCCGTCAAAGCACATTTTTTGTTCTGGGTTGAAGTACAATTCCCAATTTAGCAATTTCATAATTTAGTGGTTTCTGCTATATCAGAGCTATTTGAAATCTATCCCTAAAAGGGTATATAATATTCAAGGTGCACATTGGGTCATTCAGAATAACTTCACACACACCCGCTACTGTGTATTTTCAAGTCTAATTCTGTCACTAAACCCATACCTGTCACCCAGCGCCTAAATACTAGGCCTCAAATTTATATCCTGCTAAATCTCTCTTTACCGCTGTACTGTTGTTGCTGGGCAAGATATTTAGTGTCCGTCAAAGCACATTTTTTGTTCTGGGTTGAAATACAATTCCCAATTTAGCAATTTCATAATTTAGTGGTTCCTGCTATATCAGAGCTATTTGAAATCTATCCCAAAAAGGGTATATAATATTCAAGGTGCACATAGGGTCATTCAGAATAACTTCACACACACGCTTCTGTGCATTTCCAAGTCTAATTCTGTCACTAAATCCATACCGGTCACCCAGCGCCTAAATACTAGGCCTCAAATTTATATCCCGCTGAATTTGAATACAATACATTGGGCCAAATAATATATTTGTTGTTGTGGTGAACCATAACAATGAGAAAAACATCTAGTAAGGGACGCGGACGTGGACATGGTCGTGGTGGTGTTAGTGGACCCTCTGGTGCTGGGAGAGGACGTGGCCGTTCTGCCACATCCACACGTCCTAGTGTACCAACTACCTCAGGTCCCAGTAGCCGCCAGAATTTACAGCGATATATGGTGGGGCCCAATGCCGTTCTAAGGATGGTAAGGCCTGAGCAGGTACAGGCATTAGTCAATTGGGTGGCCGACAGTGGATCCAGCACGTTCACATTATCTCCCACCCAGTCTTCTGCAGAAAGCGCACAGATGGCGCCTAAAAACCAACCCCATCAGTCTGTCACATCACCCCCATGCATACCAGGGAAACTGTCTCAGCCTCAAGTTATGCAGCAGTCTCTTATGCTGTTTGAAGACTCCGCTGGCAGGGTTTCCCAAGGGCATCCACCTAGCCCTTCCCCAGCGGTGAAAGACATAGAATGCACTGACGCACAACCACTTATGTTTCCTGATGATGAGGACATGGGAATACCACCTCAGCATGTCTCTGATGATGACGAAACACAGGTGCCAACTGCTGCGTCTTTCTGCAGTGTGCAGACTGAACAGGAGGTCAGGGATCAAGACTGGGTGGAAGACGATGCAGGGGACGATGAGGTCCTAGACCCCACATGGAATGAAGGTCGTGCCACTGACTTTCACAGTTCGGAGGAAGAGGCAGTGGTGAGACCGAGCCAACAGCGTAGCAAAAGAGGGAGCAGTGGGCAAAAGCAGAACACCCGCCGCCAAGAGACTCCGCCTGCTACTGCCCGCCGCCATCTGGGACCGAGCACCCCAAAGGCAGCTTCAAGGAGTTCCCTGGCATGGCACTTCTTCAAACAATGTGCTGACGACAAGACCCGAGTGGTTTGCACGCTGTGCCATCAGAGCCTGAAGCGAGGCATTAACGTTCTGAACCTGAGCACAACCTGCATGACCAGGCACCTGCATGCAAAGCATGAACTGCAGTGGAGTAAACACCTTAAAACCAAGGAAGTCACTCAGGCTCCCCCTGCTACCTCTTCTGCTGCTGCCGCCTCGGCCTATTCTGCTGCTGCCGCCTCGGCCTCTTCCTCCGCCTCTGGAGGAACGTTGGCACCTGCCGCCCAGCAAACAGGGGATGTACCACCAACACCACCACCACCACCTCCGTCACCAAGCGTCTCAACCATGTCACACGCCAGCGTTCAGCTCTCCATCTCACAAACATTTGATAGAAAGCGTAAATTCCCACCTAGCCACCCTCGATCCCTGGCCCTGAATGCCAGCATTTCTAAACTACTGGCCTATGAAATGCTGTCATTTAGGCTGGTGGACACAGACAGCTTCAAACAGCTCATGTCGCTTGCTGTCCCACAGTATGTTGTTCCCAGCCGGCACTACTTCTCCAAGAGAGCCGTGCCTTCCCTGCACAACCAAGTATCCGATAAAATCAAGTGTGCACTGCGCAACGCCATCTGTAGCAAGGTCCACCTAACCACAGATACGTGGACCAGTAAGCACGGCCAGGGACGCTATATCTCCCTAACTGCACACTGGGTAAATGTAGTGGCAGCTGGGCCCCAGGCGGAGAGCTGTTTGGCGCACGTCCTTCCGCCGCCAAGGATCGCAGGGCAACATTCTTTGCCTCCTGTTGCCACCTCCTCCTTCTCGGCTTCCTCCTCCTCTTCTTCCACCTGCTCATCCAGTCAGCCACACACCTTCACCACCAACTTCAGCACAGCCCGGGGTAAACGTCAGCAGGCCATTCTGAAACTCATATGTTTGGGGGACAGGCCCCACACCGCACAGGAGTTGTGGCGGGGTATTGAACAACAGACCGACGAGTGGTTGCTGCCGGTGAGCCTCAAGCCCGGCCTGGTGGTGTGTGATAATGGGCGAAATCTCGTTGCAGCTCTGGGACTAGCCAATTTGACGCACATCCCTTGCTTGGCGCATGTGCTGAATTTGGTGGTGCAGAAGTTCATTCACAACTACCCCGACATGTCAGAGCTGCTGCATAAAGTGCGGGCCGTCTGTTCGCGCTTCCGGCGTTCACATCCTGCCGCTGCTCGCCTGTCTGCGCTACAGCGTAACTTCGGCCTTCCCGCTCACCGCCTCATATGCGACGTGCCCACCAGGTGGAACTCCACCTTGCACATGCTGGACAGACTGTGCGAGCAGCAGCAGGCCATAGTGGAGTTTCAGCTGCAGCACGCACGGGTCAGTCGCACTACAGAACAGCACCACTTCACCACCAATGACTGGGCCTCCATGCGAGACCTGTGTGCCCTGTTGCGCTGTTTCGAGTACTCCACCAACATGGCCAGTGGCGATGACACCGTTATCAGCGTTACAATACCACTTCTATGTCTCCTTGAGAAAACACTTAGGGCGATGATGGAAGAGGAGGTGGCCCAGGAGGAGGAGGAGGAGGAGGAGGAAGAGGGGTCATTTTTAGCACTTTCAGGCCAGTCTCTTCGAAGTGACTCAGAGGGAGGTTTTTGGCAACAGCAGAGGCCAGGTACAAATGTGGCCAGCCAGGGCCCACTACTGGAGGACGAGGAGGACGAGGATGAGGAGGAGGTGGAGGAGGATGAGGATGAAGCATGGTCACAGCGGGGTGGCACCCAACGCAGCTCGGGTCCATCACTGGTGCGTGGCTGGGGGGAAAGGCAGGACGATGACGATACGCCTCCCACAGAGGACAGCTTGTCCTTACCCCTGGGCAGCCTGGCACACATGAGCGACTACATGCTGCAGTGCCTGCGCAACGACAGCAGAGTTGCCCACATTTTAACCTGTGCGGACTACTGGGTTGCCACCCTGCTGGATCCACGCTACAAAGACAATGTGCCCACCTTACTTCCTGCACTGGAGCGTGATAGGAAGATGCGCGAGTACAAGCGCACGTTGGTAGACGCGCTACTGAGAGCATTCCCAAATGTCACAGGGGAACAAGTGGAAGCCCAAGGCCAAGGCAGAGGAGGAGCAAGAGGTCGCCAAGGCAGCTGTGTCACGGCCAGCTCCTCTGAGGGCAGGGTTAGCATGGCAGAGATGTGGAAAACTTTTGTCAACACGCCACAGCTAACTGCACCACCACCTGATACGCAACGTGTTAGCAGGAGGCAACATTTCACTAACATGGTGGAACAGTACGTGTGCACACCCCTCCACGTACTGACTGATGGTTCGGCCCCATTCAACTTCTGGGTCTCTAAATTGTCCACGTGGCCAGAGCTAGCCTTTTATGCCTTGGAGGTGCTGGCCTGCCCGGCAGCCAGCGTTTTGTCTGAACGTGTATTCAGCACGGCAGGGGGCGTCATTACAGACAAACGCAGCCGCCTGTCTACAGCCAATGTGGACAAGCTGACGTTCATAAAAATGAACCAGGCATGGATCCCACAGGACCTGTCCGTCCCTTGTCCAGATTAGACATTAACTACCTCCCCATAACCATATATTATTGGACTCCAGGGCACTTCCTCATTCAATCCTATTTTTATTTTCATTTTACCATTATATTGCAAGGCTACCCAAAGTTGAATGAACCTCTCCTCTGCCTGTGTGCTAGGCCTAAATATATGCCAATGGATTGTTGCAGTGGTGGCTGACGTGAAGCCTCATTCTCTGCTATGACATGCAGACTGATTCTCTGGTGACATGAAGCCAGATTGTCTGTTACGGGACCTCTCTCCTCTGCCTGGGTGCTGGGCCTGAATTTATGACAATGGACTGTTGCAGTGGTGGCTGACGTGAAGCCTGATTCTCTGCTATGACATGCAGACTGATTCTCTGCTGACATGAAGCCAGATCCTCTGTTACGGGACCTCTCTCCTCTGCCTGGGTGCTGGGCCTAAATTTATGAAAATGGACTGTTGCAGTGGTGGGTGACGTGAAGCCTCATTCTCTGCTATGACATGCAGACTGATTCTCTGCTGACATGAAGCCAGATTGTCTGTTACGGGACCTCTCTCCTCTGCCTGGGTGCTGGGCCTGAATTTATGACAATGGACTGTTGCAGTGGTGGCTGACGTGAAGCCTGATTCTCTGCTATGACATGCAGACTGATTCTCTGCTGACATGAAGCCAGATCCTCTGTTACGGGACCTCTCTCCTCTGCCTGGGTGCTGGGCCTAAATTTATGAAAATGGACTGTTGCAGTGGTGGGTGACGTGAAGCCTCATTCTCTGCTATGACATGCAGACTGATTCTCTGCTGACATGAAGCCAGATTGTCTGTTACGGGACCTCTCTCCTCTGCCTGGGTGCTGGGCCTGAATTTATGACAATGGACTGTTGCAGTGGTGGCTGACGTGAAGCCTGATTCTCTGCTATGACATGCAGACTGATTCTCTGCTGACATGAAGCCAGATCCTCTGTTACGGGACCTCTCTCCTCTGCCTGGGTGCTGGGCCTAAATTTATGAAAATGGACTGTTGCAGTGGTGGGTGACGTGAAGCCTCATTCTCTGCTATGACATGCAGACTGATTCTCTGCTGACATGAAGCCAGATTGTCTGTTACGGGACCTCTCTCCTCTGCCTGGGTGCTGGGCCTAAATTTATGAAAATGGACTCTTACAGTGGTGGGTGACGTGAAGCCTGATTCTCTGCTATGACATGAAGACTGATTCTCTGCTGACATGAAGCCAGATTGTCTGTTACGGGACCTCTCTCCTCTGCCTGGGTGCCGGGGCCTAAATATCTGAGAATGGACTGTTCCAGTGGTGGGTGACGGGAAGCCAGATTCTCTGCTATGGAACCTCTCTCCAATTGATTTTGGTTAATTTTTATTTATTTAATTTTTATTTTAATTAATTTCCCTATCCACATTTGTTTGCAGGGGATTTACCTACATGTTGCTGCCTTTTGCAGCCCTCTAGCCCTTTCCTGGGCTGTTTTACAGCCGTTTTAGTGCCGAAAAGTTCGGGTCCCCATTGACTTCAATGGGGTTCGGGTTCGGGACGAAGTTCGGATCGGGTTCGGATCCCGAACCCGAACATTTCCGGGATGTTCGGCCGAACTTCTCGAACCCGAACATCCAGGTGTTCGCTCAACTCTACTTATGATTTAATTGTCTTATGATCTGGCGGGAATATCAATTGTTACAAGGGGGTTTATCCCCCTTAATTTAATTCTCTTTGCTTCCTAATGAGGGTGGCCGAGTGGGGGGAGTGTGGGAGGGATGGTCATAGGAAAGAAATCTACCACAATACGTGGTGGATTATTTGTATGTGGGGGGGGGGGGGGGGGTTGGGCTGTGGTGCGTCAAAATGGGTGTGTTTTTCCTCTTCTTTTTCTTTTTGCCCTTTTTTTCTTTTGTATTTCTTTTTTCTTCCAGTTCCTTTTTCCCATTTAGCCGCTGTCGATAATGTTGACTAGAATTATTGCCTGGAATATACGTGGTCTGGGGGATAGAGGAAAGAGACAAGCGATTTCTGACTTGACTCAGGTCCATCTGCCAGCAATAGTATGCTTGTTAGAGACCCACCTCACCGAGGAGACCTCTAGGGTGGTCGACAGGGGATGGGCTGCGCACACTTACCATTCTACTTTCTCTAACTACTCGAGAGGTGTTACTGTCTTGATACATAGACTTATTGATTTTGTCTGCGAGGCATCCTCTGTTGACCAACAGGGGAGATTTGTTTTTTTATACTGTAGGTTAAGGGGGAAGATATGTATTTTGGCCTTTGTCTATATTCCACCGCCATTTTCCTTTTCGGTCCTTAATTCCTTGGTATTGTTTATGGATAAATGGCCAGAGTGTCCAACACTGATTATTGGCGACTTTAACTGTGTTATCGATCCTGTACGTGATAGGGTCTCTACGAGTGTCAGGAGTGACAGATCGGCCCAGGGGTCCCCCCTGGCACAGTTCTGCCTGGAGGCTGGTTTTGAAGATGCTTGGGAATATTTAGGACAGGGGAAGAGGGCTTTTTCATGCTTTAGTAAAGCAGGTAAATCAATGTCCAGAATAGATCTTGCATTGATCAGTAGTAAACATGTGAAATTAATAAAGCGAATGAAATATGAAACGAGGTCAATATCGGATCACTCTCCGTTACTACTTGAATTCTGTTTGTCTCAGGAAGGATATACATCAAAACCCCTTTTTAGACTAAATCCTTACTGGCTATCAGTTATAAAAACACATGAAATAATCCAAAATGAAATTGGCCGATTTTGGGATAATAATTATGGTTCAGCCAAAAGTCAAGTGGTATGGGATACTTTCAAGGCGTATATGAGGGGATTGATGGTTAGTAATATCGCGAACCTTAGAAAGGAGTATGGGAAAAAACAGAAAAACTTAGAAGAACGTGCTGCACAGGCGACAGAATCCTTTTACATGAATAAGTCGGAGCAAAATAGGGAAAATATGCAAAGAGCCACACAAATATATTCTAATTTTTTACTAGATAAGGCCCAACAGAGTCTTTTCTTTAAAGGGCAAAAATATTTTACAGAGTCGGGGCGACCCGGTAAATTTCTCTCCAGAGTAATTTCAAGTCAACAACCTAAAAAATATATAGACAAGGTCCGATTGATTGATGGTAGGATGGTCACTGGACAGGGCCCGGTGGAGAGGGCCTTTGTTGATTATTTCCTTGATTTGTATAAAGCCGAATCTAACATCACAGATGATAAGATAGATTTTTACCTTGATAGGATCATCTTTCCAACTATTACTGAGACGCAAAAGAAAGCACTTGAACTAGAGGTCTCAATCCAGGAACTTGAGGGAGCTATTAAATTATGCTCAGCTAACTCTACTCCTGGTTCAGATGGACTCCCATATGAATTTTATAGTAAATATAGGGATTGCATCTTCCCGAGATTGTTGGAGGTCTTTTCTGAGTCAATGGAGGATGGGAAGCTCCCAGACTCAATGATGGAGGCTGTAATAATATTAATTCCAAAAAAAGGCAAGGACCCTTTAGATCTAGAATCTTATAGACCAATCTCACTGCTTAACGCAGATGTAAAGCTCCTTGCGAGGGTCCTGGCTACAAGGCTTTCTAGGGTTATTTCTTCTATTGTCCATTCGGACCAGAGTGGCTTTATCCAAGACAAGGGCACACATCATAATTTACATCGGCTTTTCTCTAATATTCAGGCCCCTGGGGGGACCACTCGCTCCATCCTGTCGCTGGATGCCTCCAAGGCATTTGACAGGGTGGAGTGGTGCTTCCTCTGGAAAGTTCTGGCAAGGATGGGCTTTGGGGAAAAGTTTATACGTACTCTTAAGTTATTGTATAGATCTCCAAGGGCAAAATTGAGTCTTAATGGAATTTTGAGTAGTAGTATTGATTTAAGAAGAGGCACACGACAGGGTTGCCCACTGTCTCCCTTATTATTCGATATTTATATTGAACCCCTCGCGATGGCCATTAGACAGGATGATCAGGTTAAAGGATTTGGTACGCTAGGAGTACAAGATCGGATCTCCCTATATGCGGATGATGTTCTGTTTTTTATAGACCATACGGAAACCACTCTTCCTAGGATTATTCAAATGGTTAAAGCATTTGGCGAGGTGTCTGGTCTTCTTATAAACTGGACAAAGACCAGCTTGATGCCAATAGATCCCCTGCCACAGAAAGAGGTTCTCGGGACACAGTTGGATATTGTTGACACCTTTCAATACTTGGGCTTGACTATATCACCTCGGGTTGAAAATTTCGTACAACTTAATTTGATTCCCATAGTGGTAAGGACTAGAGCTAAAATAGGGATCTGGTTAAGACTGCCCCTATCCAGAGCCGATCGAGTTTCACTAGTTAAAATGGTGATATTACCACAATTTCTTTATGTCCTCAGGAATACACCTATTTGGATACAAGACAAACATTTTAAACTTATTGAAAAAATAATCAATGATTTAATATGGGGAAGAAAGCGAGTTCGAATAAAGCTGGAATATCTGTATAAATCTATGGAGTGCGGGGGTTTAAATCTCCCTTACTTTAAAGGGTATTTTATTGCAGCCCAGTTATTGAGATGCTATGAATCAGAGAATAGTGCATTGTTGGGGAAATTGGTAACTAGCTATGCCCACAATAATATTTTTACCTTGTTGGAATCTGGTCTATTAAAGAGCTATGAGTGGGGCTATAGAGAGACCATAAAATTACTCCTGAAAGTATGGGCTACAACTAGAACGTGGTTGAAGATCAAGGGCTCACTGACATTCACGCCTCTTTGGCACAATCTGCATTTACAAAGGCTAGATGATATTGCAGCTGATACATTTTGGCAAAAGAATAAAATTTTGTATATTTCACAAATAGTTAAAGACAGAGAAATTAAACCATTTATAGAGATGACACATAGTATAACAAACCTTTCTTGGTTTAGGTATTTTCAATTGCGTTCAGTCCTATCCAGTTTGGATGATAAATTGGTGCTAGATATAGATAATTCATCCTTTTTGAATGATTGGGTAGGGGGTACACTGTCTAGAATAAAAATTTCAAATATATATAAGTTATTACTTAAGGCACGGTTTAGTGACACACAGTCACCAGGACAAAAAGCGTGGGAGGTGGATTGTTTGAATTTACAGGTAGAAGGATGGGAGAATATTTTTGGAAATTTAGTTTCACTATCCCAGAATTTCAACCACGTTCTAATACAATTTTTTATCTGCCATAGATTATATATTACTCCTCTATGGATGAATAAATGTGGATTAAGAGACAAGTCCAATTGTCCCAAATGCGATACTGTAGGAGCAGATTTTCTTCATATGATATGGACTTGTCCAGAACTCACAAACTTCTGGAATACTATAAATAATTGTATTAGGTATAAACTAAAAATACGAATCCCTTTTGAACCACAAGTATTCGTGCTTAATGATCTCTCTAAATTAAATAGTCACAAGTATCAAAAGATCCTCCTGGGCAGGATATTGATGTTGGCCAGAGTGTTGGTTAGTCGAACCTGGTTTGCTCGATATACTCCAGATATAATCACATGGATGAATTTAATTGCTAAGGTAAAAAACTATGAGAAAATTTTGTACAATAAGAGGGGGGCTGAGGAGAAGTGGATTAAGACATGGGGTGGTTGGAGAGTTTGATCAGTTGTGTTTAATTTTCTTAAGATAGAGGACTTATTTTGACGCACCACAGGTAGGGGGGGGAGGGGAGGGTTTCTTTAAGGGAATTGGGGTTGGGGGGAAATTGTATTCTTTGTTTTCTATCTGTAATGTTTTGATATACTAACAATAAAAATAATTAAATTAAAAAAAAGGAATGATTTTGCAAAAAACTGACTAATACCTCATTGGGATATAGAAACTAAATTTATGCTATATCACGGCAGAATGTAGTCAGGCACATTTGGTCTGGGGGCAACCCACATACATTGTGCGTATGTCAGTGTACAGTATCATAGATTACAATGATGCTCTTCCCATCGGGCTATCTGCTGGATTATTTTTTTTGTTCTCAGTTAAAATTAGAGTACAATAGTACCATACCGGCGGACCAATGCACACAGCATCAAATGATACTGTGCGCCTAATGTATGCTACTCTAGGACATAGGTTAATTTCACACTTGACGCTTGACGGATCCGACAGACTTTTTATGCTGTTTGATCCTTTTTTCTGGAAAGTGTTAATTACGTAGTCTGAATTCCATGGAGAATAGAGTGTGGAAAATTGTGATAAGGTTTTTTCAAGGGTCAGCCCACTCCTAGCCAGAGCTCCCTAATGCTCCACTAAATTTAAATGGGATTGCACAGCGCCTGCCCAGCAACATTAGTAAATCTTTACTATGAGGTGCACAGACATAGAGTATGCTATGACCCATAGTAAAGATTTGAGAGCTGACCCCTGCTCTGCGGCCATTGGTGGTCCACAATACAGCCATGGCTGCCCAATGGCCGTGTGTAATTATAGGCCTCAAATTACCAAATGGCTAGACCATGGATGGCTAAACTCGACCCTCCAGCTGTTTCAAAACTACAACTCCCAGACAGCCTACAGCTAACAGCCTACTACATGACATGGTGGGAGTTGTAGTTTGCCAACAGATGAAGGGCCGCTGTTTGATGAACACTTAAATTACTATAAAAAACCTGCTGAGATATATTTTATCAAATAATGTAGTGTAAGAGCTTACATTACCTTGCTCTAGCTCATTGGACACAGTCTAGATTTACCTGAATTCATAAAAGAATAGGAAAAAGGCCTAAATGTTTTTGAAACAAAATCTTTTTATAAAGAAAAAAACAAATTATAACTCATATAGGTCTTGGGTAAATGAGTAACCCTCACATGTTGAGGAGGTAGAGGCGGGGGGATAAACACGTGTGACCCTTTGAGGCTGGCTCAATACTGGCTCAAACGTTGGCTGGTCAGCCGTTACATGCAACTTTTTTCTTGCATCATTTAAGTAATTAAAAATGTTCATGGGCATTATTGGCCCAGCAAATAATTCGAGGACAGCAGTCAAGGACGACACGCACATATGCTGCCTTGACCGTGGAACTCGTTGCAGAAAAGGTCCCAGTCCTAACATTATAGAGTCCTCCTGGCACTCCGGCCTGTTTCTGGATAAATACTCGAGAACGTGAGTATCCACCAAGTCTCGAGTATTTGATCCCGAAATAGGCTGGGGAGGGGGACTCTGTCGTCTCCTCTTCCTGGATGCTCTGCTGGTCTGGGGTTCATCTGGAAAGTCAGCTGGTGGAGTAGAAGGCTGCGGTGGTGTACGCGCAGGAGAGCAGGGGTCCGGAGGTGACATTACCGGATTACTTTCCACAGACCGTGTTTCTGATGGGCCTTCATCCAGACTGTCGACAGTTCTTAATAAGGAATAAAACAAGATTTTGTAATTAATATCTTCAAATTTAAAGTTTTTTTTTTTTCCAACAAAAATAACGTGAATATACTTACGGCCGCAACTCAAAAATGGGCTTCAGGAACTGAAGCTGCTTGGTGTAGAGATATGGCTTTTTTTTTTTTTCCCACCGCTATCGCCACTGCGTCCTTTGTTTGTTGTCTCCTCCCGCCGAAATTGATCCCGGCAAGAGTGCCATCTGGTTTTCAAGTTTTGGACTGTATTTCAATAAAATAAATATAAAAAATAAAAAAAATTAGTGTCAATTCTTTAAGGTCACAATACAATTTCAAATTGTTAAAAAAAAAGCACTTGCAAGTACACTAAAAGCAAATGACATGATGCAGGTGCACTTAGATAACATGCTTTGGATGCTCAGGGAAGTTTACAAAGTTCTCTGAGCATGCAGATCATGCTAGACAGTACCTGCAAGTACACTAAAAGCAAATGACATGATGCACGTGCACTTAGATAACATGCTTTGGATGCTCAGGGAAGTTTACAAAGTTCTCTGAGCATGCAGATCATGCTAGACAGTACCTGCAAGTACACTAAAAGCAAATGACATGATGCGCGTGCACTTAGATAACATGCTTTGGATGCTCAGGGAAGTTTGCAAAGTTCTCTGAGCATGCAGATCATGCTAGACAGTACCTGCAAGTACACTAAAAGCAAATGACATGATGCGCGTGCACTTAGATAACATGCTTTGGATGCTCAGGGAAGTTTGCAAAGTTCTCTGAGCATGCAGATCATGCTAGACAGTATGGATGCATATACATTTTTTGGTAACTTACCAAGTTTCTTGTGCACCTTGCCATCGCCCTTCGCCCATTCCTCAGGCAGAAGCTCCTCCGCAATTTGGTACCATGACCTATCCTTACGGACACGGTCGTGGTACAAATCAGAGCGTGTATCCCACAGCTCTGGCCTTTCTTGAATCAAAACTATTAAACGCTCCACAGAGAAAGACATCTTTGCTGTCTGACAAATATGCCTCTTCTATCTGATGTTTGTGAGGGGCACATAGACATGTCTGGAAAAAGTATAAATTTTTAATAGGGGCAGGGATATGTAAATAGCGGACATTCATCCGTTTTTTCACGGATAACATACGGAAACACTCCCGTATGATCCGCTTTTTCACGGACCCATAGACTTGAATGGGGCTACGGAACGTTTAATGCGGACAACTATAGGACATGTGAGTTTATTTTAGCGCATCCGCGGAACGGAACAACGGAATCGGACAGCACACGGTGTGCTGTCCGTATGTTTTCAGAGCCCATAGAAGTGAATGGATCTCCATACCATACGCAAAAAAGCGGAACGGATGCGGATCCGTTCATACGGTCGTGTGAATGAGGCCTTACCGGCATCTTCTCCTGAAATGTTCCCATCCTCCTGCCCCTTTTTCGTTGTTTATCCATGATATGATTGCTCACATATATTTATTTTACTTGCAGTTGTTTAAGTCACAGCTGGAGGTCGGTTGAAATCAAATACTAAGCGGAGGAGAAGACGGACTTGCCCACTGTGGTTTCCGTGGGGCATATCGCTTCTCACACTATTGGAAGTGGTTGTTGGTATTTGATAAAGTTTGTTGTTTTGTGAAGAACAAGTTAAAGATAAATAAAGCTGTGACCGACCCTCATTCCAACAAAACCAGTTGCCTCTGTCTTCATTTGGTAAGCGGGGAAGACATATAGTTGGGTGGTTGGGCTGTTTGTTCTCTGCAGTCTATTACTGCAAGTTAGCATCCCTTAGGTTTTGAGGGGGTTTTCGTTTCAGGTTTTTGGTCTTGTTCCTTGCTATGAGGTTGTTTTGCATGGCAGGGAAAGGGTTGAGCAGCGGCGTGCCTAGGTTATTTGGCATCCGGGGCGGGTCCTTTCTCTGGCACCCTCGTACCCCTCCACAGTAGTATTGTCCTCATTGCACATCCTTCACAGTCGTTTTGTACAGATGTTTGCCGCCTAACAGTAGTTATGCCCACATTGTGCCCCCTTAAAATACTTATCCCTTTATTGTGCCCCCTTCACAGTAGTTATGCCCTTATTGTGCCCCTTCACAGTAGTTATGCCCTATCTGTGCCCATTCACAGTTGTAATGCCCTTTTTGTGCCCCCTTCACAGTAATAATCCCCATTGTGCCCCCTTCTTAGTAATAATCCCTATTTGTGCCCCATTCATAGCAATAATCCCCATTGTGCCTCCTTCACAGTAATAATGCCCCTTAATAGTAGTAAAGCCCATTGTACCCCCTTAACAGTAATAATGCCAATTGTGCCCCCTTAATAGTAGTAATTCCCATTGTGCCCCTTCACAGTAATAGTGCCCATTGTGCCCCCTTCACAGTAATAATGCCCCCTGTGCCCCCTCCATAGCAGAAATCCCCATTGTGCCCCCTTCACAGTAATAATGCCCTCTGTGCTGCCTTCATAGTAGTAATGCCCTCTGTGCACTGTGCCCTCTTCAGAGTAGTAATGCCCTCTCTGCACTGTGCCCCCTCCATAGTAGAAATACCCATTATGCCCTGCCCATAGTAGAAATGCCCATTGTGCCCCCTTCACATTAGCAATGCCCTCTGTGTCTGCAGGGGAGAGAAGACTATGAGCTTCAGGAACAGGACAAGGTGAGTAGTTACATTTTTTTTTGTTTTGTTTTTAACACAGAGGGGCCACAATGGGCATTTCTACTATGGAGGGGGCACAATGGGCATTGCAAATGTGGAGGGGGCACAGTGGACATTTCTACCCTCAAGGAGCACAATGGGCATTTCTACTCTGGAAGGGGCACAATGGGCATTGCTAATGTAAAGAGGGCACAATGGGCATTTCTACACTGGAGGGGGTACAATGGGCATTGCTAATGTGAAGAGGACATAATGGGCATTTCTACTCTGGAGGGGGCACAATGGGCATTGCTAATGTGAAGGGGGAACAATGGGAATTTCTACTCTAGAGGGGGTACAATGGGCATTGCTAATGTGAAGGGGGCATAATGAGCATTTCTACTATGGAAGGGGCACAATGGATATTTCTACTTTGGAGGGGGCACAATGGGCATTGCAAATATGAAGGGGGCACAGTGGACATTTCTACCCTGGAGGGGGCACAATGTGCATTTATACTCTGGAAGGGACACAATGGGCATTGCTAATGTGAAGAGGGCACAATGGACATTTCTACTCTGGAGGGGGTACAATGGGCATTGCTAATGTGAAGAGGACATAATGGGCATTTCTACTATGGAGGGGGCACATAGGGCATTGATAATGTGAAGGGGCAAAATTGGCATTTCTAATATGGAGGGGGCACAATGGGCATTTCTACTGTGGAGGGGGCACAGAGGGCATTTCTACTATGGAGAGGGCACAATGAGCATTTCTACTATGGAGAGGGCACAATGGGCATTTCTACTATGGAGAGGGCACAATGGACAATTCTACTATGGAGGGGGCACATTGGGCATTTCTACTAGGAGGGGGCACATTGGGCATTTCTACTATTAGGGGGCACAATGGTCATTTCTACTATGGAGGGGGCACAATGGGCATGTCTACTCTGGAGGGGTACAATGGGCATTTCTAATGTGAGGGGGGCACAATGGGCATTTCTACTTTGGATGGGGCACAATGGGCATTTCTACTCTCGAGGGGTACAATGGACATTTCTAATGTGAAGGTGGCACAATGGGCAATTCTACTCTGGAGGGGGCACAATTGGCATCGCTTATGTGAAGGGGATACAATGGGCATTTCTACTATAGAGAGGGCACAATGGGCATTTCTACTATGGAGAGGGCACAATGGGCATTTCTACTATGGAGGGGGCACAATGGGCATTTCTACTCTGGAGTGGGCACAATGGGCATTGCTAATGTGAAGGTGGCACAATGGGCATTTCTACTCTGGAGGGGGAACAATGGGCATTGCTTATGTGAAGGGGGACACAATGGATATGTCTACTATGGAGAGGGCACAATGGGAATTTCTACTATGGAGGGGGCACAATGGGCATTTCTACTATGGAGGGGGCCCTCAGCATTACTACTATGGAGGGAGAACAGGGCATTATTACTGTGAAGGGGCACAATGGGCATTACTACTGTTAACGGTGCACAATAGGGCATTATTACTATTAAGGGGGCATAATAGGCATTGCTACTTTGAAGGGGGTACAATGGGCATTACTACTATTAAGGGGCATTATTACTGTGAAGGAGGCACAATGGGGATTATTGCTATGAAGGGGGCACAAAGAGGGCATTACAACTGTGAAGGGGCACAGAGAGGGCATTACTACTGTGAGGGGGCACTTAGGATATTCATAGTCTGTGGGGAGGAACTAAGGAGGCATCGCAATGTGTCAGGGGCACTAAGGGATCACCCTGCTGTGAGAGTGCACTTAGCAGTATCATACTCTGTGGAGCACCAAAGGGATATGATACTGTCTGAGGGGCATTTAAGGGGCATCATTATTGTTAGGGGGCACGGAAAGGACATTCTTACTGTTTGGTTGGCAAACTTGGCAGAAAGGAGATTAGGTGGGCTTAGAGTTGTGGATTATTGTAAAAATAAAAAATAAATGCAGCGCAACACGCCAATGGTGTTGTCCCTCATATATTTTTTTGTTTTTCAGCTCAGGCCTTCATCCTACAGCTGTCACGGACGTTCCCACGACGGGTGGCAGGAGATTGGTGAGACTGGCAACACGTGGTTTGATCTGATATGTTTTCCGCTTGGATCAAATTACGTCTGTGTTGTTTCTGGTGCTTGCCATGTTTTATTTCCCCAGGTGTGGCTATTAGGGTCATTTAACCTTCTCTTTTTATTGGTGTTTCTCCCAATATGCTATGCGGTTTATAGCTTCTGTTTGAGTTGTGGATAGCTGGTGTGTGGATCTTGGCTGAGTTCCTGGTGCTGCCATAGCCACTTGAAGTTAAGTGTTTTCTTTCCCTTTTGTATTTTGTTTGGGTTATTTTGTGTGTTGCATTTCCCTGTCATTTTTATTAAGGCCTGAGACAGACTCCTGTTCGTCCTTCCTTTTGAAGGAACAGGTTGTCTCAGTTCTGTAGTACCAGGGTCCTATAGGGTGAGTTAGGACACTAGGTATTCCAATGTATGAACTCACCTACCTCTGGGGTCTGTTCATACTGGTAGTTAGTGAGGACTTTGATTAGGGTTTTACTAGGAGGTGTCCATCTCTAGTTTCCAGGCCTTATTCCCTCACCCCTTTCCCGCCTATGTTCGGTGTGGTGTTTCCCTCCCACACCCGAATGTGACAACAGCAGACTCAGGTATGTGGACCTTTACAAGTACTTGAGTACCCCTGATCTAGAGGCTATGTGCAATCGGTTAATAAAATGTTGTTTGACTATTATTTCAATGTCATTTCAGCGCTCGGAGTGTTGAGTGATAATAAAGGCTGCTGCAGCCTTTTAAACCAAGAAAGTCCCAAGTAGGGCACAGCAGATAGTGGAGCGCATCAACTATATTTTTTTAAATCAGATAATTTTTATTGACAATTTTAAGAGAAAATAGTACAAAGACATAAACTCCTCCCTACAGGACTGCAGCCCAGAGAAGGTCCATATTGGAATCACTGTTATTGTCCAAATAAAGTTTGATGTTGTAACTTGTCACATGACTCTGTGAGATTAATCTTCTAATTCTTTCGTAGGTCTGCTGTATCTCAGACATTCATACCCATCACACATTCCCATGCACACTACAATGCCCAAGCCGAAATATCAGTCCCCAATCATCATTATTAGGGATGAGCGAACTCGAACTGTATAGTTCGGGTTCGTACCGAATTTTGGGGTGTCCGTGACACGGACCCGAACCCGGACATTTTCGTAAAAGTCCGGGTTCGGGTTCGGTGTTCGTCGCTTTCTTCGCGCTTTTGTGACGCTTTCTTGGCGCTTTTTGAAAGGCTGCAAAGCAGCCAATCAACAAGCGTCATACTACTTGCCCCAAGAGGCCATCACAGCCATGCCTACTATTGGCATGGCTGTGATTGGCCAGAGCACCATGTGACCCAGCCTCTATTTAAGCTGGAGTCACATAGCGCCGCCCGTCACTCTGCTCTGATTAGCGTAGGGAGAGGTTGCGGCTGCGACAGTAGGGCGAGATTAGGCAGATTAACTCCTCCAAAGGACTAGATTAACTGATCGATCTGCAGCTGTGGATCATTGAGCTGCTGATCCTCAATTGCTCACTGTTTTTAGGCTGCCCAGACCGTTTGTCAGTCACATTTTTCTGGGGTGATCGGTGGCCATTTTGTGTCTTGTGGTGCGCCAGCACAAGCTGCGACCAAGTGCATTTAACCCTCAATGGTGTGGTTGTTTTTTGGCTAAAGCCTACATCAGGGTGAAGCTGTCACACCAAGTGCATTTAACCAGCAATAGTCTGTTTATTTTTTGGCCATATACTACATCAGGGGCAAGCTGCGCCTGTCACCAAGTGCATTTAACCCTCAATGGTGCGTTTGTTTTTTGGCTACAGCCTACATCAGGGTGAAGCTGTCACACCAAGTGCATTTAACCAGCAATAGTCTGTTTATTTTTTGGCCATATACTACATCAGGGGCAAGCTGCGCCCGTCACCAAGTGCATTTAACCCTCAGTAGTGTGGTTGGTCAAGCTATCACACCAAGTGCATTTAACCAGCAATAGTCTGTTCATTTTTTGGCCATATACTAAATCAGGGGCAAGCTGCGCCCGTCACCAAGTGCATTTAACCAGCAATAGTCTGTTCATTTTTTGGCCATATACTACATCAGGGGCAAGCTGCGCCCGTCACCAAGTGCATTTAACCCTCAGTAGTGTGGTTGGTCAAGCTGTGACACCAAGTGCATTTAACCAGCAATAGTCTGTTCATTTTTTGGCCATATACTACATCAGGGGCAAGCTGCGCCCATCACCAAGTGCATTTAACCAGCAATAGTGTGGTTATTTTTTGGCCATATCCCAGTCTAATTCTGTCACTAAATCCATACCGGTCACCCAGCGCCTAAATACTAGGCCTCAAATTTATATCCCGCTAAATCTCTCGTTACCGCTGTCCTGTTGTGGCTGGGAAAGTTATTTAGTGTCCGTCAAAGCACATTTTTTGTTCTGGGTTGAAATACAATTCCCAATTTAGCAATTTAAAAATTTAGTGGTTTCTGCTGTATCAGAGCTATTTGAAATCTATCCCTAAAAGGGTATATAATATTCAAGGTGCACATAGGGTCATTCAGAATAACTTCACACACCCGCTACTGTGCATTTCCAAGTCTAATTCTGTCACTAAACCCATACCTGTCACCCAGCGCCTAAATACTAGGCCTCAAATTCATATCCAGCTAAATCTGTCGTTAGTGCTGTAGCTGGGCGAGTTATTTAGTGTCCGTTCAAGCACATTTCTTGTTCTGGGTTGAAATACAATTCCCAATTTAGCAATTTCATAATTTAGTGGTTTCTGCTATATCAGAGCTATTTGAAATCTATCCCTAAAAGGGTAGATCATATTGAAGGTGCACATAGGGACATTCAGAATAACTTCACACACCCGCTACTGTGCATTTCCAAGTCTAATTCTGTCACTAAACCCATACCTGTCACCCAGCGCCTAAATACTAGGCCTCAAATTTATATCCAGCTAAATCTGTCCTTAGTGCTGTAGCTGGGCGAGTTATTTAGTGTCCGTTCAAGCACATTTCTTGTTCTGGGTTGAAATACAATTCCCAATTTAGCAATTTCATAATTTAGTGGTTTCTGCTATATCAGAGCTATTTGAAATCTATCCCTAAAAGGGTAGATCATATTGAAGGTGCACATAGGGACATTCAGAATAACTTCACACACCCGCTACTGTGCATTTCCAAGTCTAATTCTGTCACTAAACCCATACCTGTCACCCAGCGCCTAAATACTAGGCCTCAAATTTATATCCAGCTAAATCTGTCCTTAGTGCTGTAGCTGGGCGAGTTATTTAGTGTCCGTTCAAGCACATTTCTTGTTCTGGGTTGAAATACAATTCCCAATTTAGCAATTTCATAATTTAGTGGTTTCTGCTATATCAGAGCTATTTGAAATCTATCCCTAAAAGGGTATATAATATTCAAGGTGCACATTGGGTCATTCAGAATAACTTCACACACACCCGCTACTGTGTATTTCCAAGTCTAATTCTGTCACTAAACCCATACCTGTCACCCAGCGCCTAAATACTAGGCCTCAAATTCATATCCAGCTAAATCTGTCGTTAGTGCTGTAGCTGGGCGAGTTATTTAGTGTCTGTTCAAGCACATTTCTTGTTCTGGGTTGAAATACAATTCCCAATTTAGCAATTTCATAATTTAGTGGTTTCTGCTATATCAGAGCTATTTGAAATCTATCCCTAAAAGGGTAGATCATATTGAAGGTGCACATAGGGACATTCAGAATAACTTCACACACCCGCTACTGTGCATTTCCAAGTCTAATTCTGTCACTAAACCCATACCTGTCACCCAGCGCCTAAATACTAGGCCTCAAATTTATATCCAGCTAAATCTGTCCTTAGTGCTGTAGCTGGGCGAGTTATTTAGTGTCCGTTCAAGCACATTTCTTGTTCTGGGTTGAAATACAATTCCCAATTTAGCAATTTCATAATTTAGTGGTTTCTGCTATATCAGAGCTATTTGAAATCTATCCCTAAAAGGGTATATAATATTCAAGGTGCACATTGGGTCATTCAGAATAACTTCACACACACCCGCTACTGTGTATTTCCAAGTCTAATTCTGTCACTAAACCCATACCTGTCACCCAGCGCCTAAATACTAGGCCTCAAATTTATATCCAGCTAAATCTGTCCTTAGTGCTGTAGCTGGGCGAGTTATTTAGTGTCCGTTCAAGCACATTTCTTGTTCTGGGTTGAAATACAATTCCCAATTTAGCAATTTCATAATTTAGTGGTTTCTGCTATATCAGAGCTATTTGAAATCTATCCCTAAAAGGGTAGATCATATTGAAGGTGCACATAGGGACATTCAGAATAACTTCACACACCCGCTACTGTGCATTTCCAAGTCTAATTCTGTCACTAAACCCATACCTGTCACCCAGCGCCTAAATACTAGGCCTCAAATTTATATCCAGCTAAATCTGTCCTTAGTGCTGTAGCTGGGCGAGTTATTTAGTGTCCGTTCAAGCACATTTCTTGTTCTGGGTTGAAATACAATTCCCAATTTAGCAATTTCATAATTTAGTGGTTTCTGCTATATCAGAGCTATTTGAAATCTATCCCTAAAAGGGTATATAATATTCAAGGTGCACATTGGGTCATTCAGAATAACTTCACACACACCCGCTACTGTGTATTTCCAAGTCTAATTCTGTCACTAAACCCATACCTGTCACCCAGCGCCTAAATACTAGGCCTCAAATTTATATCCTGCTAAATCTCTCGTTACCGCTGTCCTGTTGTGGCTGGGAAAGTTATTTAGTGTCCGTCAAAGCACATTTTTTGTTCTGGGTTGAAATACAATTCCCAATTTAGCAATTTCATAATTTAGTGGTTTCTGCTATATCAGAGCTATTTGAAATCTATCCCTAAAAGGGTATATAATATTCAAGGTGCACATTGGGTCATTCAGAATAACTTCACACACACCCGCTACTGTGTATGTCTAAGTCTAATTCTGTCACTAAACCCATACCTGTCACCCAGCGCCTAAATACTAGGCCTCAAATTTATATCCTGCTAAATCTCTCGTTAACGCTGTCCTGTTGTGGCTGGGAAAGTTATTTAGTGTCCGTCAAAGCACATTTTTTGTTCTGGGTTGAAATACAATTCCCAATTTAGCAATTTCATAATTTAGTGGTTTCTGCTATATCAGAGCTATTTGAAATCTATCCCTAAAAGGGTATATAATATTCAAGGTGCACATTGGGTCATTCAGAATAACTTCACACACACCCGCTACTGTGTATTTCTAAGTCTAATTCTGTCACTAAACCCATACCTGTCACCCAGCGCCTAAATACTAGGCCTCAAATTTATATCCTGCTAAATCTCTCGTTAACGCTGTCCTGTTGTGGCTGGGAAAGTTATTTAGTGTCCGTCAAAGCACATTTTTTGTTCTGGGTTGAAATACAATTCCCAATTTAGCAATTTCATAATTTAGTGGTTTCTGCTATATCAGAGCTATTTGAAATCTATCCCTAAAAGGGTATATAATATTCAAGGTGCACATTGGGTCATTCAGAATAACTTCACACACACCCGCTACTGTGTATTTCTAAGTCTAATTCTGTCACTAAACCCATACCTGTCACCCAGCGCCTAAATACTAGGCCTCAAATTTATATCCTGCTAAATCTCTCGTTAACGCTGTCCTGTTGTGGCTGGGAAAGTTATTTAGTGTCCGTCAAAGCACATTTTTTGTTCTGGGTTGAAATACAATTCCCAATTTAGCAATTTCATAATTTAGTGGTTTCTGCTATATCAGAGCTATTTGAAATCTATCCCTAAAAGGGTATATAATATTCAAGGTGCACATTGGGTCATTCAGAATAACTTCACACACACCCGCTACTGTGTATTTCCAAGTCTAATTCTGTCACTAAACCCATACCTGTCACCCAGCGCCTAAATACTAGGCCTCAAATTTATATCCTGCTAAATCTCTCGTTACCGCTGTCCTGTTGTGGCTGGGAAAGTTATTTAGTGCCCGTCAAAGCACATTTTTTGTTCTGGGTTGAAATACAATTCCCAATTTAGCAATTTCATAATTTAGTGGTTTCTGCTATATCAGAGCTATTTGAAATCTATCCCTAAAAGGGTATATAATATTCAAGGTGCACATTGGGTCATTCAGAATAACTTCACACACACACGCTTCTGTGCATTTCCAAGTCTAATTCTGTCACTAAATCCATACCGGTCACCCAGCGCCTAAATACTAGGCCTCAAATTTATATCCCGCTGAATTTGAATACAATACATTGGGCCAAATAATATATTTGTTGTTGTGGTGAACCATAACAATGAGAAAAACATCTAGTAAGGGACGCGGACGTGGACATGGTCGTGGTGGTGTTAGTGGACCCTCTGGTGCTGGGAGAGGACGTGGCCGTTCTGCCACATCCACACGTCCTAGTGTACCAACTACCTCAGGTCCCAGTAGCCGCCAGAATTTACAGCGATATATGGTGGGGCCCAATGCCGTTCTAAGGATGGTAAGGCCTGAGCAGGTACAGGCATTAGTCAATTGGGTGGCCGACAGTGGATCCAGCACGTTCACATTATCTCCCACCCAGTCTTCTGCAGAAAGCGCACAGATGGCGCCTGAAAACCAACCCCATCAGTCTGTCACATCACCCCCATGCATACCAGGGAAACTGTCTCAGCCTCAAGTTATGCAGCAGTCTCTTATGCTGTTTGAAGACTCCGCTGGCAGGGTTTCCCAAGGGCATCCACCTAGCCCTTCCCCAGCGGTGAAAGACATAGAATGCACTGACGCACAACCACTTATGTTTCCTGATGATGAGGACATGGGAATACCACCTCAGCATGTCTCTGATGATGACGAAACACAGGTGCCAACTGCTGCGTCTTTCTGCAGTGTGCAGACTGAACAGGAGGTCAGGGATCAAGACTGGGTGGAAGACGATGCAGGGGACGATGAGGTCCTAGACCCCACATGGAATGAAGGTCGTGCCACTGACTTTCACAGTTCGGAGGAAGAGGCAGTGGTGAGACCGAGCCAACAGCGTAGCAAAAGAGGGAGCAGTGGGCAAAAGCAGAACACCCGCCGCCAAGAGACTCCGCCTGCTACTGACCGCCGCCATCTGGGACCGAGCACCCCAAAGGCAGCTTCAAGGAGTTCCCTGGCATGGCACTTCTTCAAACAATGTGCTGACGACAAGACCCGAGTGGTTTGCACGCTGTGCCATCAGAGCCTGAAGCGAGGCATTAACGTTCTGAACCTGAGCACAACCTGCATGACCAGGCACCTGCATGCAAAGCATGAACTGCAGTGGAGTAAACACCTTAAAACCAAGGAAGTCACTCAGGCTCCCCCTGCTACCTCTTCTGCTGCTGCCGCCTCGGCCTATTCTGCTGCTGCCGCCTCGGCCTCTTCCTCCGCCTCTGGAGGAACGTTGGCACCTGCCGCCCAGCAAACAGGGGATGTACCACCAACACCACCACCACCACCTCCGTCACCAAGCGTCTCAACCATGTCACACGCCAGCGTTCAGCTCTCCATCTCACAAACATTTGATAGAAAGCGTAAATTCCCACCTAGCCACCCTCGATCCCTGGCCCTGAATGCCAGCATTTCTAAACTACTGGCCTATGAAATGCTGTCATTTAGGCTGGTGGACACAGACAGCTTCAAACAGCTCATGTCGCTTGCTGTCCCACAGTATGTTGTTCCCAGCCGGCACTACTTCTCCAAGAGAGCCGTGCCTTCCCTGCACAACCAAGTATCCGATAAAATCAAGTGTGCACTGCGCAACGCCATCTGTAGCAAGGTCCACCTAACCACAGATACGTGGACCAGTAAGCACGGCCAGGGACGCTATATCTCCCTAACTGCACACTGGGTAAATGTAGTGGCAGCTGGGCCCCAGGCGGAGAGCTGTTTGGCGCACGTCCTTCCGCCGCCAAGGATCGCAGGGCAACATTCTTTGCCTCCTGTTGCCACCTCCTCCTTCTCGGCTTCCTCCTCCTCTTCTTCCACCTGCTCATCCAGTCAGCCACACACCTTCACCACCAACTTCAGCACAGCCCGGGGTAAACGTCAGCAGGCCATTCTGAAACTCATATGTTTGGGGGACAGGCCCCACACCGCACAGGAGTTGTGGCGGGGTATTGAACAACAGACCGACGAGTGGTTGCTGCCGGTGAGCCTCAAGCCCGGCCTGGTGGTGTGTGATAATGGGCGAAATCTCGTTGCAGCTCTGGGACTAGCCAATTTGACGCACATCCCTTGCTTGGCGCATGTGCTGAATTTGGTGGTGCAGAAGTTCATTCACAACTACCCCGACATGTCAGAGCTGCTGCATAAAGTGCGGGCCGTCTGTTCGCGCTTCCGGCGTTCACATCCTGCTGCTGCTCGCCTGTCTGCGCTACAGCGTAACTTCGGCCTTCCCGCTCACCGCCTCATATGCGACGTGCCCACCAGGTGGAACTCCACCTTGCACATGCTGGACAGACTGTGCGAGCAGCAGCAGGCCATAGTGGAGTTTCAGCTGCAGCACGCACGGGTCAGTCGCACTACAGAACAGCACCACTTCACCACCAATGACTGGGCCTCCATGCGAGACCTGTGTGCCCTGTTGCGCTGTTTCGAGTACTCCACCAACATGGCCAGTGGCGATGACACCGTTATCAGCGTTACAATACCACTTCTATGTCTCCTTGAGAAAACACTTAGGGCGATGATGGAAGAGGAGGTGGCCCAGGAGGAGGAGGAGGAGGAGGAGGAAGAGGGGTCATTTTTAGCACTTTCAGGCCAGTCTCTTCGAAGTGACTCAGAGGGAGGTTTTTGGCAACAGCAGAGGCCAGGTACAAATGTGGCCAGCCAGGGCCCACTACTGGAGGACGAGGAGGACGAGGATGAGGAGGAGGTGGAGGAGGATGAGGATGAAGCATGGTCACAGCGGGGTGGCACCCAACGCAGCTCGGGTCCATCACTGGTGCGTGGCTGGGGGGAAAGGCAGGACGATGACGATACGCCTCCCACAGAGGACAGCTTGTCCTTACCCCTGGGCAGCCTGGCACACATGAGCGACTACATGCTGCAGTGCCTGCGCAACGACAGCAGAGTTGCCCACATTTTAACCTGTGCGGACTACTGGGTTGCCACCCTGCTGGATCCACGCTACAAAGACAATGTGCCCACCTTACTTCCTGCACTGGAGCGTGATAGGAAGATGCGCGAGTACAAGCGCACGTTGGTAGACGCGCTACTGAGAGCATTCCCAAATGTCACAGGGGAACAAGTGGAAGCCCAAGGCCAAGGCAGAGGAGGAGCAAGAGGTCGCCAAGGCAGCTGTGTCACGGCCAGCTCCTCTGAGGGCAGGGTTAGCATGGCAGAGATGTGGAAAACTTTTGTCAACACGCCACAGCTAACTGCACCACCACCTGATACGCAACGTGTTAGCAGGAGGCAACATTTCACTAACATGGTGGAACAGTACGTGTGCACACCCCTCCACGTACTGACTGATGGTTCGGCCCCATTCAACTTCTGGGTCTCTAAATTGTCCACGTGGCCAGAGCTAGCCTTTTATGCCTTGGAGGTGCTGGCCTGCCCGGCAGCCAGCGTTTTGTCTGAACGTGTATTCAGCACGGCAGGGGGCGTCATTACAGACAAACGCAGCCGCCTGTCTACAGCCAATGTGGACAAGCTGACGTTCATAAAAATGAACCAGGCATGGATCCCACAGGACCTGTCCGTCCCTTGTCCAGATTAGACATTAACTACCTCCCCATAACCATATATTATTGGACTCCAGGGCACTTCCTCATTCAATCCTATTTTTATTTTCATTTTACCATTATATTGCGAGGCTACCCAAAGTTGAATGAACCTCTCCTCTGCCTGTGTGCTAGGCCTAAATATATGCCAATGGACTGTTGCAGTGGTGGCTGACATGAAGCCTGATTCTCTGCTATGACATGCAGACTAATTCTCTGCTGACATGAAGCCAGATTGTCTGTTACGGGACCTCTCTCCTCTGCCTGGGTGCTGGGCCTAAATTTATGACAATGGACTGTTGCAGTGGTGGCTGACGTGAAGCCTGATTCTCTGCTATGACATGCAGACTGATTCTCTGCTGACATGAAGCCAGATTGTCTGTTACGGGACCTCTCTGCTCTGCCTGTGTGCTAGGCCTAAATATATGCCAATGGACTGTTGCAGTGGTGGGTGACGTGAAGCCTCATTCTCTGCTATGACATGCAGACTGATTCTCTGCTGACATGAAGCCAGATTGTCTGTTACGGGACCTCTCTGCTCTGCCTGTGTGCTAGGCCTAAATATATGCCAATGGACTGTTGCAGTGGTGGGTGACGTGAAGCCTCATTCTCTGCTATGACATGCAGACTGATTCTCTGCTGTCATGAAGCCAGATTGTCTGTTACGGGACCTCTCTGCTCTGCCTGTGTGCTAGGCCTAAATATATGCCAATGGACTGTTGCAGTGGTGGGTGACGTGAAGCCTCATTCTCTGCTATGACATGCAGACTGATTCTCTGCTGACATGAAGCCAGATTGTCTGTTACGGGACCTCTCTCCTCTGCCTGTGTGCTAGGCCTAAATATATGCCAATGGACTGTTGCAGTGGTGGCTGACGTGAAGCCTCATTCTCTGCTATGACATGCAGACTGATTCTCTGCTGACATGAAGCCAGATCGTCTGTTACGGGACCTCTCTGCTCTGCCTGTGTGCTAGGCCTAAATATATGCCAATGGACTGTTGCAGTGGTGGGTGACGTGAAGCCTCATTCTCTGCTATGACATGCAGACTGATTCTCTGCTGTCATGAAGCCAGATTGTCTGTTACGGGACCTCTCTGCTCTGCCTGTGTGCTAGGCCTAAATATATGCCAATGGACTGTTGCAGTGGTGGGTGACGTGAAGCCTCATTCTCTGCTATGACATGCAGACTGATTCTCTGCTGACATGAAGACAGATTGTCTGTTACGGGACCTCTCTCCTCTGCCTGTGTGCTAGGCCTAAATATATGCCAATGGACTGTTGCAGTGGTGGCTGACGTGAAGCCTCATTCTCTGCTATGACATGCAGACTGATTCTCTGCTGACATGAAGCCAGATCGTCTGTTACGGGACCTCTCTGCTCTGCCTGTGTGCTAGGCCTAAATATATGCCAATGGACTGTTGCAGTGGTGGGTGACGTGAAGCCTCATTCTCTGCTATGACATGCAGACTGATTCTCTGCTGTCATGAAGCCAGATTGTCTGTTACGGGACCTCTCTGCCTCTGCCTGTGTGCTAGGCCTAAATATATGCCAATGGACTGTTGCAGTGGTGGTGACGTGAAGCCTCATTCTCTGCTATGACATGCAGACTGATTCTCTGCTGACATGAAGCCAGATTGTCTGTTACGGGACCTCTCTCCTCTGCCTGTGTGCTAGGCCTAAATATATGCCAATGGACTGTTGCAGTGGTGGCTGACGTGAAGCCTCATTCTCTGCTATGACATGCAGACTAATTCTCTGCTGACATGAAGCCAGATTGTCTGTTACGGGACCTCTCTCCTCTGCCTGGGTGCTGGGCCTAAATTATGACAATGGACTGTTGCAGTGGTGGCTGACGTGAAGCCTGATTCTCTGCTATGACATGCAGACTGATTCTCTGCTGACATGAAGCCAGATCCTCTGTTACGGGACCTCTCTCCTCTGCCTGGGTGCTGGGCCTAAATTTATGACAATGGACTGTTGCAGTGGTGGCTGACGTGAAGCCTGATTCTCTGCTATGACATGCAGACTAATTCTCTGCTGTCATGAAGCCAGATTGTCTGTTACGGGACCTCTCTCCTCTGCCTGTGGTGCTGGGCCTAAATATATGCCAATGGACTGTTGCAGTGGTGGGTGACGTGAAGCCTCATTCTCTGCTATGACATGCAGACTGATTCTCTGCTGACATGAAGCCAGATTCTCTGTTACGGGACCTCTCTCCTCTGCCTGTGTGTGTGCTGGGCCTAAATATATGCCAATGGACTGTTGCAGTGGTGGCTGACGTGAAGCCTCATTCTCTGCTATGACATGCAGACTAATTCTCTGCTGACATGAAGACAGATTCTCTGTTACGGGACCTCCCTCCTCTGCCTGGGTGCTGGGCCTAAATATATGCCAATGGACTGTTGCAGTGGTGGCTGACGTGAAGCCTCATTCTCTGCTATGACATGCAGACTAATTCTCTGCTGACATGAAGACAGATTCTCTGTTACGGGACCTCCCTCCTCTGCCTGGGTGCTGGGCCTAAATATATGCCAATGGACTGTTGCAGTGGTGGCTGACGTGAAGCCTCATTCTCTGCTATGACATGCAGACTGATTCTCTGCTGACATGAAGCCAGATTCCTCTGTTACGGGACCTCTCTCCTCTGCCTGTGTGTGTGCTGGGCCTAAATATATGCCAATGGACTGTTGCAGTGGTGGCTGACGTGAAGCCTCATTCTCTGCTATGACATGCAGACTGATTCTCTGCTGACATGAAGCCAGATTCTCTGTTACGGGACCTCTCTCCTCTGCCTGTGTGTGTGCTGGGCCTAAATATATGCCAATGGACTGTTGCAGTGGTGGCTGACGTGAAGCCTCATTCTCTGCTATGACATGCAGACTAATTCTCTGCTGACATGAAGACAGATTCTCTGTTACGGGACCTCTCTCCTCTGCCTGTGTGTGTGCTGGGCCTAAATATATGCAATGGACTGTTGCAGTGGTGGCTGACGTGAAGCCTCATTCTCTGCTATGACATGCAGACTGATTCTCTGCTGACATGAAGCCAGATTCTCTGTTACGGGACCTCTCTCCTCTGCCTGTGTGTGCTGGGCCTAAATATATGCCAATGGACTGTTGCAGTGGTGGCTGACGTGAAGCCTCATTCTCTGCTATGACATGCAGACTGATTCTCTGCTGACATGAAGCCAGATTCTCTGTTACGGGACCTCTCTCCTCTGCCTGTGTGTGTGCTGGGCCTAAATATATGCCAATGGACTGTTGCAGTGGTGGCTGACGTGAAGCCTCATTCTCTGCTATGACATGCAGACTAATTCTCTGCTGACATGAAGACAGATTCTCTGTTACGGGACCTCCCTCCTCTGCCTGGGTGCTGGGCCTAAATATATGCCAATGGACTGTTGCAGTGGTGGCTGACGTGAAGCCTCAGTCTCTGCTATGACATGCAGACTAATTCTCTGCTGACATGAAGACAGATTCTCTGTTACGGGACCTCTCTCCTCTGCCTGGGTGCCGGGCCTAAATCTAGAATGACTGTTCAGTGGTGGTGACGGGAGCCA